>NC_036849.1:6730713-7033588 GCF_002910315.2 Salvelinus sp. IW2-2015 | reverse complement strand
GTCATGCAATAAAATGCAAATTAATTACTTAAAAATCATACAATGTGATTTTCTGGATTTTTGTTTTAGATTCAATCTCTCACAGTTGAAGTGTACCTATGATAACAATTACAGACCTCTACATGCTTTGTAAGTAGGAAAACCTGCAAAATCGGCAGTGTATCAAATACTTGTTCTCCCCACTGTATATAGTATGTAAAAGCTGGAAGTAGAAGCCTAAGTGTTGTTGTCCATTAGTTAACTCCAATTAGGGGAGGGGTGGTAGGGTTAGGAAAAAATAATAAAGGAAAAATATATATATATATATATAAATATATGGGGGATTGGAAATGATGCAGACAATTACATTGATAGAACCCACAATCTATCTGCAATATTAAAGTTGATCCACCCCCTAAACATTTTTTACATTGAAAATTACTAAAAAAACTCACTTCTAGAGTGCTTTGAGAGGCACAAATGCCTATTTAGAGCTTTGATTTGACTGTGTTCATTGGGAACGTCCATTCACAACCCAGCCTTCTTCTAACTTGCCGGAGCTCTGAAGTGGTTTGTTTCACAAGTCAACGGGAGGTTGGTGGAGCATCTGGCAAGCAGCTGAAGGTGGTTTATAACTCCAGTAGTATCATTAACCATGGTGTCTCTTTAATTTCCTCCCAGGAGAGGGGAAGCCACTGTCTGACTTACCCGTCTCAGGCTTGGAGTATTCCAGACAAAGGATCTCAGAGTCGTGGGCCTGAACGTTCAGAATCTCCTCCATGCTCACCAGCTCATGGATCCTGCAACAGCAATTAGAATAGAATAGTACTTTATTAGTCCTTAACACAACAAACACTACTTTTTTGGGAGGACCACATATGGTTTACAGCACAGCTGAGTCTCTCTACACTGACACCACAGGGCCGCAGTAGAATGCAGAGTAGACCGCCATCATTTACTTTTGTGTGATATTCTAATTTACAACAAGTAGCCTTGGTGTTCACCGGGTCATTCGTGATCTAGCCATGGTGCATCCATCCATCCAGTTACAGTTGAAGTCGGAAGTTTACATACACTCAGGTTGGAGTCATTAAAACTTACTTTTCAACCACCCCACACATTTCTTGTTAACGAACTATAGTTTTGGCAAGTCGGTTAGGACATCTACTTTGTGCATGACACAAGTAATTTTTCCAACAATTGTTTACAGGAACAGATTAGTTTCACTTATAATTCACTGTATCACAATTCCAGTGGACAGAAGTTTACTGTGCCTTTAAAACAGCTTGGAAAATTCCAGAAAAGATGAAGTGTCATGGCTTTAGAAGCTTATGATAGGCTAATGACATGATTTTAGTCAATTGGAGGTTACCCGGTGGATGTTTTCAAGCCTACCTTCAAACTCAGTGCCTCTTTGCTTGAATCAATGGAAAGTCAAAAGAAATCAGCCAAGACCTCAGAAAAAAATTTGTCTGGTTCTCCTAGGAGCAATTTCCAAACGCCTAAAGGTACCACGTTCATCTGTACAACAATAGTACGCAGTATAACACCATGGGACACGCAGCTGTCATCCGCTCAGGAAGGAGACGCGTTCTGTCTCCTGGAGATGAACGTACTTTTGGTGAGAAAAGTGCAATCATCCCAGAACAACAGCAAAGGACCTTGTGAAGATGCTGGAGGAAACAGGTACAAAAGTATCTATATCCACAGTAAAAACGAGTCCTATATCGACATAACCTGAAAAGAATGCTCAGAAGAAAGAGAGTCACTGCTCCAAAAACGCCATAAAAAGCCAGACTCACGGTTTGCAACTGCCATGGGGACAAATATTGTACTTTTTGGAGAAATGTCCTCTGGTCTGATGAAACAAAAATAGAACTGTTTGGCCATAATGACCATCGTTATGTTTGTAGGAAAAAGGGGGAGCCTTGCAAGCCGAAGAACACCATTCCAACCGTGAAGCACGGGGGTGGCAGCATCATGTTGTGGGGGTGCTTTGCTGCAGGAGGGACTGGTGCACCTCACAAAATAGATGACATCATGAGGCAGGAAAATTATGTGGATATATTGAAGCAACATCTCAAGACATCAGTCAGGAAGTTAAAGCTTGGTCGCAAGTGGGTCTTCCAAATGGACAATGACACCAAGCATACTTCCAAAGGACAACAAAGACAAGGTATTGGAGTGGCCATCACAAAGCCCTGACCTCAATCCCATAGACAATTTGTTGGCAGAACTGAAAAAGCGTGTGTGAGCAAGGAGGCCTACAACCCTGGCTCAGTTACACCAGCTCTGTCAGGAGGAATGGGCCAAAATTCACCCAACTTATTGTGCGAAGATTGTGGAACGCTACCCGAAATGTTTGACCCAAGTTAAACAATTTAAAGGCAATGGTGCCAAATACTAACTGAGTGTATGTAAACTTCTGACCCACTGGGAATGTGATGAGAGAAATAAAAGCTGAAAGAAATAATTCTCTCTACTATTATTTAGACATTTCACATTCTTAAAATAAAGTGGTGATCCTAACTGACATAAGACAGGGAATTTTTACTTGGATTAAATGTCAGAAATTGTGAAAAACTGAGTTTAAATGTATTTGGCTAAGGTCTATGTAAACTTCCGACGTCAACTGTATGTGGAAAGATGCAGTCAGGGGCAGGGCTGCTGCTGAATGGACTCCAACCTCCTCTAACCCCAATTTAACAAACACGGTGATTGGGAGTCAGACAGGGCAGTGCACAATTGACCCAGCATCAACCGGGTTAGGGTTTGGCTGGGGTAGGACGTCATTGTAAATAAGAATTTGTTTGTAACTGACTTGCCTAGTTAAATAAAGGTTAAATAAATTAATTTAAAAAACACAGCTCTGAGAACACACACCCTCCCAGGAGTCTAATTAAGTGAATTGAATTAGGACAGAGATGCTGATGCCTGAAGGGTGGAGATTAAAAACAAGGCTCCCTCTAGGAAGGCATGGGAGAGGTACTGTACCTCAGGGTTTTCCCTGGATGAAGGTCTACTAACCCAAACATTGATTGCTTAATTAAACAAGATCCAATCAATTGTTTGTAGAGTAATCATGACTACCAATGTACTAGAGTTTCTCGTTCTACTATAGTTTCTTCCATAGACTTGGAACTGCAGGTGTGCGAACAAACACTATTTTTCTCCAACAGTACCTCAAGGTGCCGGTGCGGTCGCCCGACGCCAGGTGCTGCCCGTCGGGGCTCACACACATGGTCCTGATGCCCGTCCTGGTCTCTGAGGTCTGGGGGTCGGCCTTCTCTCCGTTCCCCGAGTTGAGGCACTCTGTGTCCAGCAGGCCGGCCGTGTTGTTGTCCATGTAGATGATCTTCTGGAGGTCCTGGAGAGACAGAGAGAGAGAGAAGTGGACGGACGGGTTATTAGCTGAGAAAGCCATACACTGTAGATTCACCATCAATCGATCTCTGTCAGGTGGTTGTGTGTGCTGCGGAGTCAGTGTCCCCCTCTCAAGGCATAACTCTAGATTCATAGTTGTTCTACTCAAGGAGGAGAGGAACCTATCTACCATAACTCAAATCAGCAGCCATTCGTGTTGAGATCAGGAGTTATTTAGCTCGACGGGAGTGTGTGAGACACACGTTGCAGGCAGCTGAGGAGGGCGGGGGTTACGGTTAGAGGAGGGGGAGATGGTGAGCTAGCAGGAGTTACAGGGTGTGTTGAGAGACAGACGTACGTTGCTGATGACGTTGCGGCTGAGGGTGGTGCTGTGACCGTCAGTGTTCCAGAGCCGGATGGTGTTGTCTGAGGAGCAGCTGAGGAAGGAGCCTGGAGGCAGACATGGCTGCTCACCATCACTTACCCTGTCCGGGTACACCTGCCCAGGTACACAGAACATGGAACATTAGTAGACGTGACGTCTAGAAGAGATGATGTAAACATTCATACAGATACATTTTGGATACGCCTAAAAAGAAATGTACAGAGGACACGGAAACAGTTCTAAACTAGTGTACGCACATTCCAGCTGCGGGGTTGAAAAATGGCACTATAGAAAAAGATACCCGCACGCCGTTGAATCCTCTGCTGCACCCAACAACATAAACGAGAGCATCATTCAACAGTGTGCACTGGTATCTTGTTTCCTTTCTACATGTAAAATAACCCTCTGTATACAAGGAGTAAGGAGTGATACGATACACATACACTCAGCAAGGTTTCAGAATGCCGCGACGAAGGCTTTGTAACGCAACATATTCCTCCAGGCCTCCCCTCCCTGGCCTTACCTCGACGCTCCACACGGAAGCCGAGTGGTAGAGGGCGGAATAGACCTTGCCCACTTTGCGGAGGTCTCGTACGTCCCACACGTACAGGCTGTGGTCGTTGTAGACACAGGACAGCCAGCGGCTCGCAGGGTCATATGAGACAGCCACCGTGTCAGGGTACCGGGCGTCCATCTTGTGGCTGAAGAGGTGGCTGGCGGGAGAGAGGGAGGGAGGGGAGAGTTGATATGTAATAGCACTGTTACACTGTAATAAAAAAAAGTAGACATTGAATTTCTAAAGCACTTTTCCAGAACCCAGAGATAATTTACCGTTAAAGTACAAGATACTCAAAAAGTCACCCAATACAAAGGTTATGGAAAAACCCAACTTTAATGGTAATTTAATGGTTGTGTTTTTAGGCAGTTTATCAGCTGTGCTTTTGACCAGA
This sequence comes from Salvelinus sp. IW2-2015, assembly GCF_002910315.2. Classification (NCBI taxonomy): domain Eukaryota; kingdom Metazoa; phylum Chordata; class Actinopteri; order Salmoniformes; family Salmonidae; genus Salvelinus; species Salvelinus sp. IW2-2015. The sequence goes on along the minus strand of NC_036849.1, from coordinate 7,028,911 downwards.
ACATGATGTGCATACTGGGAGAGGTCTGGCCACTTTACGGTGTGTCCCACAGAAAATTCTATAAACAGTAGCGAGCTGGCCTTGATGGCAGGCTTCACTTAATAGTAGCTTTGCATGAGCATAACTACACAGCCATCTATGGGCCCTGTTCAAAAGTAGTGCACTAAATAGGGAATAATGTGTCATTTGGGACACGGCCATGCAGTTAATCAGGGGTGGTAGGTAGCCTAGTGGTTAGAGCGTTGCGCCAGAAGGTTGCTGGATCGAATCCCCGAGCTGACAAGGTAAAAATCTGTCATTCTGCCCAAATCAAATCAAATCAAATCAAATCAAATTTTATTAGTCACATACACATGGTTAGCAGATGTTAATGCGAGTGTAGCGAAATGCTTGTGCTTCTAGTTCCGACAATGCAGTAATAACCAACAAGTAATCTAACCTAACAATTCCACAACTACTACCTTACACACACACACAAGTGTAAAGGGATAAAGAATATGTACATAAAGATATATGAATGAGTGGTGGTACAGAACGGCATGGCAGATGCGTAGGAATGGTATATAGATACGGTATATACATATGAGATGAGTATGGTAGGTATGTAAACATAAAGTGGCATAGTTTAAAGTGGCTAGTGGTACAGTATTACATAAAGATGGCAAGATGCAGTAGATGATATAGAGTACAGTATATACATATGAGATAGGTAATGTAGGGTAATGTAACATTATATTAGTGGCATTGTTTTAAAGTGGCTAGTGGTACATTTTTACATAATTTCCATCAATTCCCATTTTTAAAGTGGCTGGAGTTGAGTCGGTATGTGTGGCAGCGGCCGCTAAATGTTAGTGGTGGCTGTTTAACAGTCTGATGGCCTTGAGATAGAAGCTGTTTTTCAGTCTCTCGGTCCCTGCTTTGATGCACTTGTACTGACCTCGCCTTCTGGATGATAGCGGGGTGAACAGGCAGTGGCTTGGGTGGTTGTTGTCCTTGATGATCTTTATGGCCTTCCTGTGACATCGGGTGGTGTAGGTGTCCTGGAGGGCAGGTAGTTTGCCCCCGGTGATGCGTTCTGCAGACCTCACTACCTCTGGAGAGCCTTACGGTTGTGGGCGAGCAGTTGCCGTACCAGGCGGTGATACAGCCCGACAGGATGCTCTCGTTGTGCATCTGTAGAAGTTTGTGGAGTGCTTTGGTGACAAGCCGAATTTCTTCAGCCTCCTGAGGTTGAAGAGGCGCTGCTGCGCCTTCTTCACAACGCTGTCTGTGTGGGTGGACCAATTCAGTTGTTCCGTGATGTGTACACCGAGGAACTTAAAACTTTCCACCTTCTCCACTACTGACCCGTCGATGTGGATAGGGGGGTGCTCCCTCTGCTGTTTCCTGAAGTCCACAATCATCTCCTTTGTTTTGTTGACGTTGAGTGTGAGGTTATTTTCCTGACACCACACTCCGAGGGCCTCACCTCCTCCCTGTAGGCCGTCTCGTCGTTGTTGGTAATCAGCCTACCACTGTAGTGTCATCCGCAAACTTGATGATTGAGTTGGAGGCGTGCATGGCCACGCAGTCGTGGGTGAACAGGGAGTACAGGAGAGGGCTCAGAACGCACCCTTGTGGGGCCCCAGTGTTGAGGATCAGCGGGGTGGAGATGTTGTTACTACCCTCACCACCTGGGGCGGCCCGTCAGGAAGTCCAGGACCCAGTTGCACAGGGCGGGGTCGAGACCCAGGGTCTCGAGCTTGATGACGAGTTTGGAGGGTACTATGGTGTTAAATGCTGAGCTGTAATCGATGAACAGCATTCTCACATGGGTATTCCTCTTGTCCAGATGGGTTAGGGCAGTGTGCAGTGTGGTTGCGATTGCGTCGTCTGTGGACCTATTGGGTCGGTAAGCAATATTGGAGTGGGTCTAGGGTGTCCGGTAGGGTGGAGGTGATATGGTCCTTGACTAGTCTCTCAAAGCACTTCATGATGACGGAAGTGAGTGCTACGGGCGGTGTCGTTTAGCTCAGTTCCTTAGCTTTCTTGGGAACAGGAACAATGGTGGCCCTCTTGAAGCATGTGGGAACAGCAGACTGGGATAAGGATTGATTGAAATATGTCCGTAAACACACCAGCCAGCTGGCTGCGCATGCTCTGAGGACGCGGCTGGGAATGCCGTCTGGGCCTGCAGCCTTGCGAGGGTTAACACGTTTAATGTTTTCCTACCCTCGGCTGCAGTGAAGGAGAGCCCGCAGGTTTTGGTAGGGGGCCGTGTCAGTGGCACTGTATTGTCCTCAAAGCGGGCAAAAAAGTTGTTTAGCCTGTCTGGGAGCAAGACATCCTGGTCCGCGACGGGGCTGGTTTTCTTTTTGTAATCCGTGTTGACTGTAGACCCTGCCACATACCTCTTGTGTCTGAGCTGTTGAATTGCGACTCGATTTTGTCTCTGTACTGGGACTTAGCCTGTTTGATTGCCTTGCGGAGAGAATAGCTACACTGTTTGTATTCGGTCATGCTTCCGGTCACCTTGCCCTGGTTAAAAGCAGTGGTTCGCGCTTTCAGTTTCACGCGAATGCTGCCGTCAATCCCACGGTTTCTGGTTTGGAAATGTTTTAATCGTTGCTGTGGGTACGAACATCGTCAATGCACTTCCTAATGAACTCGCTCACCGAATCAGCATATTCGTCATAGTTGTTGGACGCGATGCGGAACATATTCCAATCCGCGATCGAAGCAGTCTTGAAGCGTGGATTCAGATTGGTCGGACCAGCGTTGAACAGACCTGAGCGCGGGAGCCTGTTGTTTGAGTTTCTGTTTGTAGGCTGGAATCAACAAAATGGAGTCGTGGTCAGCTTTTCCGAAAGGGGCGGGGGAGGGCCTTATATGCGTCGCGGAAATTAGTATAACAATGGTCATGGGTTTTTCCAGCCCTGGTGAGCACAATCGATATGCTGATAGAATTTAGGGAGTTTTGTTTTTAGATTAGCCTTGTTAAAATCCCAGCTACGATGAATGCAGCCTCAGGGTGTGTGGTTTCCAGTTTACAAAGAGTCAGATAAAGTTCGTTCAGGGCCATCGATGTGTCTGCTTGGGGGGGAATATATACGGCTGTGATTATGATTGAAGAGAATTCCCTTGGTAGATATTGCGGTCGACATTTGATTGTGAGGAGTTCTAGATCAGGTGAACAGAATGACTTGAGTTCCTGTGTGTTGTTATGATGATCACACCACTTTTCGTTAATCATGTAGCTTCCCTACACTGGCTTCCTGTTAAGGCAAGGGTTGATTTCAAGTTTTTACTGTTACCTATAAAGCGTTACTGGGCTTGCTCCTACCTATCTTTCCGAGTTGGTCCTGCCGTACATACCAATACGTACGCTACGGTCAACAGACGCAGGCCTCCTAATTGTCCCTAGAATTTCTAAGCAAACAGCGGGAGGCAGGGCTTTCTCCTATAGATCTCCATTTTTAATGGAACAGTCTGCCTACCCATGTGAGAGACGCAGACTCGGTCTCAACCTTTAAGTCTTTACTGAAGACTTATCTCTTCAGTAGGTCATATGGTTGAGTGTAGTCTGGCCCAGGAGTGTGAAGGTGAACGGAAAGGCTCTGGAGCAACGAACCGCCCTTGCTGTCTCTGCCAGGCCGGTTCCCCTCTCTCCACTGGATTCTCTGCCTCTAACCCTGTTACAGGGGCTGAGTCACTGGCTTGCTGGTGCTCTTTCATGCCGTCCCTAGGAGGGGTGCGTCACTTGAGTGGGTTGAGTTACTGACGTGATCTTCCTGTCTGGGTTGGCGCCCCCCTTGGTTTGTGCTGTGGTGGAGATTTGTGGGTTATACTCGGCCTTGTCTCCGGATTGTAATGTTGGTGGTTGAGGATTTCCCTCTAGTGTGCGGGGGCTGTGCTTTGGCAAGTGGGTGGGGTTATATCCTTCCTGTTTGGCCCTGTCCGGGGGTTTTTCGGATGGGGCCACAGTGTCTCCTGACCGCTCTGTCTCAGCCTCCAGTATTTATGCTGCAGTAGTTTTGTGTCGGGGGGCTAGGGTCAGTTGGTTACCTGGAGTACTTCTCCTGTCTTATCCAGTGTCCTGTGTGAATTTAAGTATGCTCTCTCTAATTCTTTCGTTCTCTCTTTTCTCTCTGAGAACCTGAGCCCTAGGCCATATGTCAGGACTACCGGGCATGATGACACCTTGCTGTCCCCAGTGCCCTGGCCTTGCTGCTATCCAGTTTCAACTGTTCTGCCTGCGGTTATGGAACCCCTACCTGTCCCAGACCTGCTGTTTTCAACTTTAATGATCGGCTATGAAAAGCCAACTGAGATTTATTCCTGATTATTATTTGACCATGCTTGTCATTTATGAACATTTTGAAAATCTTGGCTCTCTCTAATTTTCTCCTTCTCTCTTTCTTTCTCTCGGAGGACCTGGCCTAGGACCATGCGTCGGGACTGCCGCCCGTGGTGACTCTTTGCTGTCCCCAGTCCGCCTGGCCTTGCTGCTATTCCATTTCAGCTGTTCTGCCTGGGCGTTTATGGAACCGCCACCTGTCCCAGACCTGTTTTTTTTCAACTCTTGATGATCGGCTATGAAAAGCCAACTGAAAATTATTCATGATTATTATTTGACCATGCTTGTCACTTATGAACATTTTTGAACATCTTGGCATGTTCTGTTTAAATCTCCACCCGGCACAGCCAGAAGAGGACTGGCCACCCCTCATAGCCTGGTTCCTCTCTAGGTTTCTTCCTAGGTTTTGGCCTTTCTAGGGAGTTTTTCCTAGCCACCGTGCTTCTACACCCATTACTAGCTGTTTGGGGTTTTAGGCTGGGTGTCTGTACAGCACTTCGAGATATTAGCTGATGTACGAAGGGCTATATAAAATAAAATTGAATTGAAAAAATTGAATACCCCCCGCCCCTCTTCTACCGGAAAGATGTTTGTTTCTGTCGGCGCGATGCATGAAGAAACCAGCTGGCTGCACCGACTCCGTTAGCGTCCCTTAGTTAGCCATGTTTCCGTGAAGCGAGCACGTTGCAATCCCTGATGTCTCTCTGGAATGCTACCCGTGCTCGGATTTCATCAACCTTGTTGTCAAGAGACTGGACATTGGCGAGTAGTATGCTAGGGAGTGGAGCGCGATGTGCCCGTCTCCGAAGCCTGACCACGAGACCGCCTCGTTTGCCCCTTTTTCGGCGTCGCACAGGGTCGCCGGCTGGGATCAGATCCATTGTATTGGGTGGAAGGCAAAACACTGGATCCGTTTCGGGAAAGTCATATTCCTGGTAGGCAACGATGATGAGTTGACGTTAATCGTATATTCAGTAGTTCCTCCCGACTGTATGTAATGAAACCTAAGATTACCTGGGGTACCGATGTAAGAAATAACACGTAAAAAAACAAAATACTGCATATTTTCCAAGGAACGCGAAGCGCGGCGGCCATCTCTTTTCGGCGCCGGAAGACGCCTTGCCCCTGAGCAAGGCAGTTAACCCACTGTTCTCCGGGCGCCGAAGACGTGGATGTCGATTAAGGCAGCTCCCCCGCACCTCTCTGATTCAGAGGGGTTGGGTTAAAAGGCGGAAGATACATTTCAGTTGAATACATTCAGTTGGACAACTGACTAGGTATCCCCCTTTCCCTTTCCTTTCCTTCCACTGGTGGGCTTTTTCACATCCCACACAAACATGCTACCGTACAGACATGATTAGTCAGCTAATCTGTTGGAACATCTGGGGCCTATCGTCAGTGAGTCAGTCGAACAGGGGAATTAACCAGCAGAATTACAGAGTCAGCATCTCAGCACTCAGTCCATATTTATGAGGAGAAGAGAACTAACTCACAGAGGAATCTCTGTTTGTCTTTCTGTAGGCATCAACGACAAAATATATATTTCAAAAGAACTTGAGGGGGACACAGGATAGGAACACAATCTGATATTTAACTCCAGCTGGGCCCACGTGCATCCTGCATGAAAAGTAATAACAAAAAGGAAATCATTCAAGGGTATTTTGTGTGGTTGGTTTGTTTGGTATTTGCATTGGTATGTAGAGTATGATGCTGTATGAGAAGCAGATACCACACAACCCACACCGCTCTGCTAACCAACTGGACTGCTCCCACTTCCCACAGTCACACAGAAACTATTTAGCCACTGGACACTTTATTCACGATCAGGGCATCATGTAAAAGTCATTTTATTGACATTTAAATTGTTTTTTTTTGTTTTTTTTAATAGTGTTAATTTTTCTTAAAATATACCCTTGCAGACACGAAAACCTCTTTACATTGTTTATAATATCAACGTTTCAGTCTGAGACCTTTTTCCTAGACACTACCTCTCTGGCTCTGACTGACACTCACCTAGCCTCCACCACGGTGGCGATGTCTGTGCCCAGGCAGTGTGGGCGTGGCAGGGTACAGATGAAGTGCAGGTTGACAGGGCTGAAGACCCTCACGGTGCCGTCTGCACAGCCACAGAAGATCAGCTCCTCCGTCACAGACAGAGACGTGGCCTGAGTTGTCTGGGGAGCAGAGGAGAGGAAGGTGGGTTAGAGAGGACATACTGTACAAACATATACACAACATTGCTTCCCCTACTATTGTACAGAGTATACGGGACTGGCCACCACGTCTGGCTGTTTTCCCCTCTGCATAAAAGAGTTTCAATTCAAAAAACATTTGTTGTGTTGAATTACGGAGTCGGATTTTAAAGAGGCTCTGGATGTTGATTTATAAGGGCCTTTCAAGCACCACCTTAAATACTCTAGGGGAAACACTGACGGTCTGCTGCACAACATAGGCTTATAGGTCTTCAGGGAAATAAACTTGCACAGACAGCAGAAAGAACTAAAGTGCTGTCTGTCTACCTATTGAAGACCATTGTCAGTGAAGCATCAGAGAACCCACGTCTAGGGACTAGAAGTCAGCACCACAGACTTGTTATTCTGTGTAAATACTGATTGCTGATATCGGCTCATTTCACTTGCCAATATTACCGGCTTTACTGTCTCTAGGCCCCTGGGCAAACAATATGAAAACATCTCTCAAGTAATTTAATTTAGGCATAAGAAGTGGCTTCACTAGAAAAGCAATATTGTGCAAAGTTAACCGCAGAAGCAGGATGCCAGGAACAGGATGATATCCAATATATTTCCCTGTGGTAAAGCTGAAAGATGCAAGGTATCCAGAAACCACAAATGCTTGCGTGCAGCATAATGAGATGTAGGCCTATAGCTTCTAAACAACAATACACAATATCATTTTCCAATTCACCAGTATGATGCTTAGAATAATGTATAACAGCGATTCAGCCAGCCATGGTGCCCAGACTGGACACATATTTAGCTCCAAGTCCAACAACAGTAATTTACTAAATCTTTTACACATTCCCCCAATGGGCTTGGGTTGCCAAAGCATGCTGTGCTTTCCCTACAATCAAAGCATGCCAGTGAAGCAACCATCTTAGCAGGGGAGAAACCAAAATATATGAAAGTGACAGCATCAAGTGGCCTCTGGGGAAGAGGAGTGTATGGTGACAGTCCAGTCTCCTGCCTTCTACAGCATGTCAGATATGCAGTTCATGGGAGGGGATGAAAGCCAAATGTCCCAGTTTGATGTAGTGGTTGTGGTCACTTGTTACAGGCTAAACCACCTCATGTTTTGAAGTCTTTAAAAATCCCCACCAGTAGCTTCGCAATAAGAATGTTAAGAATGTCAACTAATCAATTGAGTTGAGAGAAACAATAGGCGTTTTCTTGATGAGCAGCGCGAGTGGAGGTGCCAGGATGGAATGTGATGGTGTCGCAGAGGTTGATGAGCTCTGAATCAGACAGAGCAAGCATTGTCCAGTCCTCTTCACTCCCTCGCTCTCTTTTCTCTCATTCCCTTTTCTCTCCCCCGCTTTCATTTCCATTCTTCTCTCCCTTGCCACCCACCCACCCCACCGTAGCTCTGACCAACTTCAGCCCTGTTAGCACGAAGGTGCCAGGCCAAGCATTGCCAATCAGGTAGTGATCGCTCTCTGGTAGAGTGGATTCCAATAATGTGGTACAAGTTCAGGCAAAGGTTGTTGAGACCTCAAAGTCTGCATCCAAAATGGCACCCTATTCCCTTTATAGTCTTCTATTTTTGACCAGGTTCCTTTCATCTCTGGTCAAAAGTAGTGCACTATATACAGTGGCAAGAAAACGTATGTGAACCCTTTGGAATTACCTGGATATCTGCATAAATTTGACATAAAATTTGATCTGATCTTCATCTAAGTCACAACAATAGACAAACACAGTGTGCTTAAGAAAAATGCAATAATTTGTGTGTTATTAGTTTGTCTATGTTGAATCATTTAAACATTCACAGTGTAGGTTGGAAAAAGTATGCGAACCCCTAGGCTAATGACTTCTCCAAAAGCTAATTGGAATCAGGAGACAACTAACCTGGAGTCGAATCAATGAGACGAGATTAGAGATGTTGGTTAGAGCTGCACTGCCCCATAAAAAAAACACTCACAAAATTTGACTTTGCTATTCACAAGACGCGTTGCCTGATGTGAACCATGCCTCGAACAAAAGAGATCTCAGAAGACCTAAGATTAAGAATTGCTGCCTTGCATAAAGCTGGAAAGGGTTTCAAAGGTGTATGCCTTATGATTAACGAGACGTGGTGTGATCATAACAACATACAGGAACTCAAGTCATTCTGTTCACCTGATTTAGAATTCCTCACAATCAAATGTCGGCCGCATTATCTACCAAGGGAATTCTCTTCGATTATAATCACAGCCGTATATATTCCCCCCCAAGCAGACACATCGATGGCCCTGAACGAACTTTATCTGACTCTTTGTAAACTGGAAACCACACACCCTGAGGCTGCATTCATCGTAGCTGGGGATTTTAACAAGGCTAATCTGAAAACAAAACTCCCTAAATTCTATCAGCATATCGATTGTGCTACCAGGGCTGGTAAAACCTTGGATCATTGTTATACTAACTTCCGCGACRCATAWAAGGCMCTCCCCCGCCCTCCTTTCGGAAAAGCTGACCACGACTCCATTTTGTTGCTTCCAGCCTACAAACAGAAACTAAAACAGCAAGCTCCCGCGCTCAGGTCTGTTCAACGCTGGTCCGACCAATCTAAYTCCACGCTTCAAGACTGCTTCGATCACGTGGATTGGGATATGTTCCGCATTGYGTCCAACAACAACATTGACGAATACGCTGATTCGGTGAGCGAGTTCATTAGAAAGTGCATTGACGATGTCGTACCCACAGCAACGATTAAAACATTCCCAAACCAGAAACCGTGGATTGATGGCAGCATTCGCGTGAAACTGAAAGCGCGAACCACTGCTTTTAACCAGGGCAAGGTGACCGGAAACATGACCGAATACAAACAGTGTAGCTATTCCCTCCRCAAGGCAATCAAACTAGCTAAGTGCCAGTATAGAGACAAAGTAGAGTCGCAATTCAACAGCTCAGACACAAGAGGTATGTGGCAGGGTCTACAGTCAATCACGGATTACAAAAAGAAAACCAGCCCCGTCGCGGACCAGGATGTCTTGCTCCCGGACAGACTACATAACTTTTTTGCTCGCTTTGAGGACAATACAGTGCCACTGACACGGCCCGCTACCAAAACCTGCGGGCTCTCCTTCACTGCAGCCGAGGTGAGTAAAACATTTAAACGTGTTAACCCTCGCAAGGCTGCAGGCCCAGACGGCATTCCCAGCCGTGTCCTCAGAGCATGTGCAGACCAGCTGGCTGGTGTGTTTAAGAACATATTCAATCAATCCTTATCCCAGTCTGCTGTTCCCACATGCTTCAAGAGGGCCACCATTGTTCCTGTTCCCAAGAAAGCTAAGGTAACTGAGCTAAAAGACTACCGCCCTGTAGCACTCACTTCCGTCATCATGAAGTGCTTTGAGAGACTAGTCAAGGACCATATCACCTCCACCCTACCTGACACCCTAGACCCACTCCAATTTCCTTACCGACCCAATAGGTCCACAGACGACGCAATCGGAACCACACTGCACACTGCCCTAACCCATCTGGAGAAGAGGAATACCTATGTGAGAATGCTGTTCATCGACTACAGCTCAGCATTTAACACCATAGTACCCTCCAAACTCGTCATCAAGCTCGAGACCCTGGGTCTCGACCCCTCCCTGTGCAACTGGGTCCTGGACTTCCTGACGGGCCGCCCCAGGTGGTGAGGGTAGGTAACAACATCTCCACCCCGCTGATCCTCAACACTGGGGCCCCACAAGGGTGCGTTCTGAGCCCTCTTCCTGTACCCTGTTCACCCACGACTGCGTGGCCATGCACGCCTCCAACTCAATCATCAAGTTTGCGGACGACACTACAGTGGTAGGCTTGATTACCAACAACGACGAGACGGCCTACATGGAGGTGGTGTCAGGAAAATAACCTCACACTCAACGTCAACAAAACAAAGGAGATGATTGTGGACTTCAGGAAACAGCAGAGGGAGCACCCCCCCTATCCACATCGACGGACAGTAGTGGAGAAGGTGGAAAGTTTTAAGTTCCTCTGTTACACATCACGGACAAACTGAATTGGTCCACCCACACAGACAGCGTTGTGAAGAAGGCGCAGCAGCGCCTCTTCAACCTCAGGAGGCTGAAGAATTCGGCTTGTCACCAAAAGCACTCTCAAACTTCTACAGATGCACAATCGAGAGCATCCTGTCGGGCTGTATCACCGCCTGGTACGGCAACTGCTCCGCCCACAACCGTAAGGCTCTCCAGAGGGTAGTGAGGTCTGCACAACGCATCACCGGGGGCAAACTACCTGCCCTCCAGGACACCTACACCACCCGATGTCACAGGAAGGCCATAAAGATCATCAAGGACAACAACCACCCGAGCCACTGCCTGTTCACCCGCTACATCCAGAAGGCGAGGTCAGTACAGGTGCATCAAAGCAGGGACCGAGAGACTGAAAAACAGCTTCTATCTCAAGGCCATCAGACTGTTAAACAGCCACCACTAACATTTAGTGGCCGCGCTGCCAACATACTGACTCAACTCCAGCCACTTTAATAATGGGAATTGATGGAAATTATGTAAAAATGTATCACTAGCCACTTTAAACAATGCCACTTAATATAATGTTTACATTACTCATATCATATGTATATACTGTACTCTATACCATCTACTGCATCTTGCCTATGCCGTTCTGTACCATCACTCATTCATATATCTTTATGTACATATTCTTTATCCCTTTACACTTGTGTGTATAAAGTAGTAGTTGTGGAATTGTTAGTTTAGATTACTTGTTGGTTATTACTGCATTGTCGGAACTAGAAGCACAAGCATTTCGCTACACTCGCATTAACATCTGCTAACCATGTGTATGTGACAAATAACATTTGATTTGAAGGTATCTCTAAAAGTCAGTCCACGGTAAAACAAATTGTTTATGTATGCAGAAATCCAGGTAATTCTAAAGGGTTCATATACTTTTTCTTCCCACTGTAAAGAATAGGGTGCCATTTGGGGACGCATACTAAGGCCCCTCCATCAAAGTACTGCATGAATTCTGACGACCAGATGAAAATACTGTACAAGCTGACTGTTTGACCTGATAATTCATTTTTCTATGTACAGTACATAGCTAAAACCGAAACAGAGTATAATCCCACAAGTCATCATGACCTTCTCAGGCCCTCAGGATATGAAACCAGGAAACCAAGAGGTTAGCACTAGCAATGATGTGAGAATTATCTATCGAAGGCCTGGGGTGAAAACATTGTTTTGTTCTCACACCAACACCAAAATGAGGTGACCGGTGATGCTGAAATCAACTCTACCTCAGGTTTTAATGTGAATAAAGGCTAGCCGATATCCAAGAGTGATGCTAACGATGACATACCTTTTCTCACATGAAAACCTGGGGGAAAATGTATGTTAAAGCTGAAGTCAACTTTACCCCAGGTTTTAAATGTGAGTAAACAGGTATACTTATCTTAGGCCTGGGGGGAAAATCAATGAGTTCATAGAGATATAATGTGTGTTCTATCTATTTCTGTGGATAAGTTCATATGTCATATTGTTTCCACACCAAACGCCATTATAAACCCTCTATACTTTGTTCTGGAGTGTATGTATAATCATGTGGACACAAGGTGATGGAAACTTTGAGTGAGGACAATGGATGGCCAACATCTGATGTGTGAGCAGAGGGGACACTGAGAATGACGACGACCACTAGGGTCAAGTCAAACACACACACAGCCAATAGGGAGGACAGGTGGGCATGATAGAACGCAGTGCTCTGAGAAAGCCTCCAATGGGATGCTCGGGAGGTATCGGGGGAGGGCGGGGCACAACTTTCAGCTGATGTGACATGGAAGTGACAACTGCTGCAGCACAGATAAGAGACAGACTTACTGTGATGATGTCATTTTTCTGGACAGTGTAAGAGAAGAAGCAAAAGCAGAACAAGACTAATATTAGACAGCAGCACGGAGGGGCAAATTAACACTCCTACAGGACCACACCCCCTACACGAGTTGTCTGTCTATTATTGACTTTTAAGAAGGGGCTGAAAGCAGTCTATTGTATGACACAGTCGGTGGCTACATATTACATCTAGAATTAGGATATAGTAGCCAGTCAAGTGGCTTGAAAGTTTGAAACAAGTAGATCGAAAAGGGGTTATTTTCTAAGCTGGTTATGCAGCAGAAGCTGTGATAAGTCAGCAGCTCTTTCTCTGCCAACGTTTACACATAATCGGTTCTGTAGTGATACGCCATTCATTCACACGGTTTTAGACTAAACGATTCATAGTGTTTACTCTCCGCCTGTGGACACAGCCAGGCAGCTTAAGTTCCAGTGGAACCGGAAAGTAGCCTATTGCCTAAATTTGTCCAATGAACTGGAAAGGTGAGCAACCTGGCAGCCAAATACTTTTGAGTCAAGGAGGCCAATTCTTGATTCTATGAATGACTCCTCATTTCCGTTTTTGGTTGCAAAATGTTTTGTTACGTTGTGCCTTTACTGAACGTGACCCAGAGTTTAAAGTAACTCACCCTTAGCTCCACCCATTTGTCCAGCAGGCGTTTGTCATTGAACTCGCAGAGCAGGCCTGAGGAAGTGATGCAGAAGGTGCTGCCGGCTTTACGACCCTTCCCACATGCCACGTCAGAGAAGAAGTTGTTCCTCAACTCCCCCAGGAGCCCTGAGCGACCCAGCAGAGGAACTGTGGCGTTCACCTAGCAGACACAGGGAGGGAGAGAGGGAGGGAGGAATTATTTGAGAGCCCTTGCTATGGGGTCTGACAGACCTAGTCCATCAGTTTGGTATATTAACCTAAACCCATCAACAGTGAAGAGGCGACTCGGGGATGCTGGCCTTCTAGGCAGAATTGCAAAGAAAAAGCCATATCTCAGACTGGCCAATAAAAAGAAAAGATTAAGATGGGCAAAAAAACACAGACACTGAACAGAGGAAGATTGGAAAAAAGTGTATTGGACAGTTTGAGGTATTCGGATCACAAAGAAGAACATTCGTGAGATGCAGAAAAAATAAAAAGATGCTGGAGGAGTGCTTGACGCCATCTGTCAAGCATGGTGGAGGCAATGTGATGGTCTGGGGGTGCTTTGGTGGTGGTAAAGTGGGAGATTTGTACAGGGTAAAAGGGATTTTGAAGAAGGAAGGCTATCACTCCATTTTGCAACGCCATGCCATACCCTGTGGACGGCGCATAATTGGAGCCAATTTCCTCCTACAACAGGACAATGACCCAAAGCACAGCTCCAAACTATGCAATAACTATTTAGGAAAGAAGCAGTCAGCTGGTATTCTGTCTATAATGGAGTGGCCAGCACAGTCACCGGATCTCAACCCTATTGAGCTGTTGTTGGAGCAGTTTGACCATATGGTACGTAAGAAGTGCCAATCAAGCCAATCCAACTTGTGGGAGGTGCTTCAGGAAGCATGGGGTGAAATCTCTTCAGATTACCTCAACAAATTGACAACTAGAATGCCAAAGGTCTGCAAGGCTGTAATTGCAGAAAATTGAGGATTCTTTGACGAAAGCAAAGTTTGAAGGACACAATTATTATTTCAGTTAAAAATCATTATTTATAACCTTGTCAACATCTTGACTATATTTCCTATTCATTTTGCAACTAATTTCATGTATGTTTTCATGGAAAACAAGGACATTTCTAAGTGACCCCAAACTTTTGAACGGTAGAGTAGGACATTTAGATTGGGCATCAACATTGCTATTTGACATCTGACGTCTGTCATTATCCTAATAGTTTACTGAAGAGAAGAGTTTCCAAAACTGGTCCTTGTGACCTCCAACAATTCCACATAAAATGTTTGTTAAACTCCAACAAAATCACATCTAATTAGGGTGGCAGGTAGAATCTAATTTCTTCTTAAGTTAGTTCATTATTATCTAATTCGTTCATTAACTCAAGAGTTATTATTGATCCGTTATGGATTAAGTCATGCTGTTGTTGGTGTGACTGACTGTAAATACCTTGGAGGATTTGGTGTGATCCAGGTACCAGAACTTGACGTGCCTGTTCCCTGCCGTGACAAAGTAGGAGCTGTCGTCTGAGAAGGACACAGCCGTCACTTTACTGGAGACTTTGTTGGCTGCCACCACAATGTTTTTCTGAGATGGAGAAAAAAAAGGCACAGAACAAGGACTGTAGATCGACATTAGATAAATACTTTATTTTCCTCAAAGAAGAGAGGAAAGGTGTTCAGTATAAAACATTGAACAGCAGTTTAAAAACCGCACCATCTGGCTATATGTATATTCATGTATTTGGAGAGTCGTCGTCGATGGCCTATTCTTCCAAAGGAGTAATGGGCCTAAGTAGCTAATGTATATTTTTACTCATCCAAAATGTATTAATTCCAATGGAGACATTTGAAAACCTAATAAGACCCAATGAAGATCTAATAAGGGAGTAGCTCGCTACCTTCCAGGCCCAGACATTGACGATCATGTCGTGCTGGTATCCCACGCTGACGATGTACTTGCTGTTAGGACTGAAGGCCACGCAGGAGATGCCATACTTATGCTCCTGTAGCTCGGCCACCTGGGTCCGCTCTGCAACGTCCCACACCCGCACAGCAGGCATGTGCCCACTCTGGAAGGGGAAAGAGGGAGGAGGAAAGGAAGAAATAGGGATGAATGAAAGAAAGAATGATAAATCATGCACAAAAATATTCTACTTCTTTTCACTCTAGTCTACGCCATGTATCACACCCACACATGTTCATCTTATCTTCATTTATTTCCCGTTTATTTATCCAGGCAAATGGATTAAGAACTAATTCTTATAATGACGACCTGACAGGTTTGTATCCACAAGGTGATGTAGCCTCAGTCCGAATCCCTGGATCATGCGGATGATGTCTGAGGACAGAAGTCTCTAGTCTCCACTAAGCTTTTCAATGTACCCTGTAACTGCGTCCCAATCTGGTAATGATTTGTCTTATGCAACTCAAGGATAGAACAGAAGATCGAGTGGACGAAATTTAAAGAGGACAGGCGAGGGAGGCTTAAGCCTGGAAATGCATTCTAATGCATCTCTAGTACTGTCTTCCCCTCTGTAGGCAGAGGCTCTGCCTGCATCATTCTTATACTGGGTATGGAAATAGTTATTGTATTAGCGCCATGAAAAAGCATATAGATTTCAGATACAGGTATTTGTAGTGTTTGTTGGTACCTTTAAACAGGTCAACATTCAGAAGGCCGCAGGGACAGACGGATTACCAGGACGTGTACTCCGAGCATGCGCTGACCAACTGGCAAGTGTCTTCACTGACATTTTCAACCTGTCCCTGACCGAGTCTGTAATACCAACATGTTTCAATCGGACCACCATAGTCCCTGTACCCAAGAACACCAATGTAACCTGCCTAAATGCCTATCAACTCGTAGCACTCACGTCTGTAGCCATGAAGTGCATTGAAAGGCTGGTTATGGCTCACATCAACACCATTATCCCAGAAACCCTAGACCCACTCCAATTTGCATACCACCCCAACAGATCCACAGATGATGCAATCTCTATCTAATGCACTCCCCACTCCCCATTCCCACCTCGACAAAAGGAACAAAAGAATGCTATTCATTGACTACAGCTCAGTGTTCAACACCATAGTGCCCTCAAAGCTCATCACTAAGCTAAGGACCCTGGGACTAAACACCTCCCTCTGCAGCTGGATGCTGGACTTCCTGACAGGCCGCACCCAGGTGGTAAAGGTAGGTAACAACACATCTACCACGCTGATCCTCAACATGGGGGCCCCTCAGGGGTGCGTGCTCAGTCCCCTCCTGTACTCCCTGTTCACCCATGACTGCATGGCCAAGCACAACTCCAACACCATCATTAAGTTTGCCGACGACACAACAGTGGTAGTAGGCCTGATCACCGACAACGATGAGACAGCCTATAGGGAGGAGGTCAGAGACCTGGCAGTGTGGTGCCAGGATAACAACCTCTCCCTTAGTTTATCAAGACAAAGGAGCTGATTGTGAACTACAGGAAAAGGAGGACCGAGCACACCCCTATTCTCATCAACGGGGCAGTAGTGGAGCAGTTTGAGAGCTTCAAGTTCCTTGGTGTCCACATCACCAATTAACTATCATGGTCCAAACACACCAAGACAGTCGTGAAGAGGGCACGACAACACCTATTCCCCCTCGGGAGACTGAAAAGATTTGACATGGGTCCTCAGATCCTCAAAAAGTTCTACAGCTGCACCATCAAGAGCATCCTAACAAGTTGCATCACCGCCTGGTATGGAAACTGTTAGGGCTCCAACCGCAAGGCACTACAGAGGGTAGTGCGTACAGCCCAGTACATCACTGGAGCCATCCAGGACCTCTATACCAGGCAGTGTCAGAGGAAGGCCCTAAAAATGGCCAAAGACTCCGGCCACCCTAGTCATAGACTGTTCTCTCTGCTACTGCACGGCTAGCGGTATCGGAGCGCCATGTCTAGGTCCAAAAGGCTTCTTTACCCCCAAGCCATAAGATTCCTGAACAGCTAATCAAATGGCTATCTGGACGATTTGCATTGTTCCCCCACCCCCAAGTATAGCTGCCGCTACTCTCTGTTTATTATGTATTCATAGTCAGTTTACCTCTACTGTACCTACATGTACATAAACTCAGCAAAAAAAGAAACATCCCTTTTATCAGGACCATGTCTTTCAAAGACAATTCGTAAAAATCCAAATAACTTCACAGATCTTCATTGTAAAGGGTTTAAACACCGTTTCCCATGCTTGTTCAATGAACCATAAACAATTAATGAACATGCACCTGTGGAGCGGTCGTTAAGACACTAACCGCTTACAGACGGTAGGCAATTCAGGTCACAGTTATGAAAACGTAGGACACTAAAGAGGCCTTTCTATTGACTCTGAAAAACACCAAAAGAAAGATGCCCAGGGTCCCTGCTCATCTGCGTGAACGTGCCTTGGGCATGCTGCAAGGAGGCATGAGGACTACATGAGGACTACAGATGTCAAGGGCAATAAATTGCAATGTTCGTACTGTGAGACGCCTAAGACAGAGCTACAGGGAGATAGGATGAACAGCTGATCGTCCTCGCAGTGGCAGACCACGTGTAACAAGACCTGCACAGGATCGGTACATCCGAACATCACACCTGCGGGACAGGCACAGGATGGCAACAACAACTGCCCGAGTTACACCAGGAATGCACAATCCCTCCATCAGTGCTCAGACTGTCCGCAATAGGCTGTAGAGGTTGGACTGAGGGCTTGTAGGCCTGTTGTAAGGCAGGTCCTCATCAGACATCACCGGCAACAACATCGCCTATGGGCACAAACCCACCGTTGCTGGACCAGACAGGATTTGCAAAAAGTGCTCTTCACTGATGAGTCACGGTTTTGTTTCACGAGGGGTCATGGTCGGATTCGCGTTTATCGTCGAAGGAATGAGCGTATACCGAGGCCTCTACTCTGGAGTGGGATCGATTTGGAGTTGGAGGGTCCGTCATGGTCTGGGGCGGTGTGTCACAGCATCGTCGTTCTGTGCGTGATTTCCTGCAAGAATGGCAGTGTTCTGCCATGGCCAGCGAAGAGCCCGGATCTCAATACCATTGAGCACGCCTGGGACCTGTTGGATCGCTAGGGCCATTCCCCCCAGAAAATTCCAGGAACTTGCAGGTGCCTTGGTGGAAGAGTGGGGTAACATCTCAAATCTGGTGCAGTCCATGAGGAGGAGATGCACTGCAGTACTTAATGCAGCTGGTGGCCACACCAGATACTGACTGTTACTTTTGATTTTGACCGCTCCTTTGTTCAGGGACACATTATTCCATTTCTGTTAGTCATGTCTGTGGAACTTGTTCAGTTTATGTCTTAGTTGTTGATTCTTGTTTTCTTCATACAACTATTTACACATGTTAAGTTTGCTGAAAATAAACACAGTTGACAGTGAGAGGACGTTTCTTTTTTGACTGAGTTTATTACCTCAATTACCTTGACTAACACATTGACTCTATACCGGTACACCCTGTATATAGCCTCGCAACTGTTATTTTATTGTTGCTCTTTAATTATTTTATATTTTTTATTTCGATATTTTTTACTTCAGTTTATTTTTGTAAATACTTTCTTAACACTTTTTTTTTTTTTACTGCATTGTTGGTTAAGGGGTTGTAAGTAAGCATTTCACTGTTGTATTTGACGCATGTGACAATTATTATATATTTTTTTATGAAATAAATATCATAGACTACAGTAGCAGCTAGGTAGAGTAAACCCATGGTTAGGGATGTTGGACAAAAGGAATTTGCTTTTGGTGCACTTCTTTACAAAATAACACAATCAGGACAGCTGATGACGTCTAGCTCTTTTAAAGACAGAACAGAAGCAGACTGTGTGGACAGGGGGACCTCCCTTTGAGTCCGTACATAGGGCCGCAGCAGCTTGCAGCATGGTCAGCTAGCTACACCACAGAGGACAGACAGGTAGGGTGAGCACCAGCACGCACACCTTCTGCTACATCCCTGGAAGTCTCCCTCTCTCCGTCTGTCTCTTCCCCCCCTTCTCTCCTTCCTCCCTCTCTCTCTCCTTCAGACAGCCAACAGAGTCCGTCTGCCACCCTGCCCCCTCCTGCTGCCATGGCAACCCTGCAGCAGCACACACACATTCACTTTCACACACACTTGTCTGGCTAATAAGCTCCTAGTAGATGGGAGAGGATTAGACTAGCACGCACGAACGAACGCGAGCGCATGCACACACAGACACACACAGGTGCAGCATACAACAATCTGTGGGTATGTTTTGTAGCATTCACAGCTATAGAAGCACTCCTTTGTAGATGATGTGGCACAGACAGAGTTCCATTTATGAACTCTGGGGTTGTACACTGGTATGGTAGCTTTGCCACGCACTGGCAGTGGAGCGGGAAACAGTCAGCTCTTTTCGAGACAGTTGCAGTCCATTTTATCACATCATCACAGCATGCAAAAACACAATGAGAAGACACTCACCTCTCCTGTGACCACATACTTGCCATCAGGGGAAAATGACAGAGTGGTGATGGTTTTCCTGTGAAGAAGAGAGACAGGAGGGAGGAGAGGAAACATTTTATTACTGTTGAAGAGAAGTATGAATGCATCCTGGTCTCAAGGGGGTTTTCCTCTTGGGATGTACTCTATGACAATGGCATACTTATACTCACCACAATCGATACATCAATCTGATGATTATTATTATCATACACTAGAGTAGAGCTCAGAGCCAGGCTCCTTCACCTCTAACGTTCTGTAGTGGTTGGCTCAATGGCCTGTGACTGGGAGTCGATTCGCTGGTTAAAAGGTTCGATTTCAGGGTGTTTCTTCAACTGTTGAAGCAGTTATCCAGTCCAGTACTCGTACACAGAGATATTGTCTGCATCTCAAATGGCACCCTATTCCCTATGTAGTGCAGTACTTTTTTTAAAGAAATAGTGCACTATATAGGGATTAGCAGTGGTGTAAAGTACTTAAGTAAAAATACTTTAAAGTACTACTTAAGTCGTTTTTGTTGGTATCTGTACTTTAATTTACTATTATTACTTCTGACAACTTTTACATTTAATTCACTACATTCCTAAAGAAAATGATGTACTTTTTACTCCATACATTTTCCCTGACACCCAAAAGTACTCGTTACATTTTGAATGCTTAGCAGGACAGGAAAATGGTCCATTCACACACTTATCAAGAGAACATCCCTGGTCATCCCTACTGCCTCTGATCTGGCGGACTCACTAAACACACTTGCTTTGTTTGTAAATGATGTCTGAGTGTTGGAGTGTCCCCCTGGCTATCTGTAAATGTAAAAAACAAGAAAATAGTGCTGTCTGGTTTGCTTAATATAAGGAATTTGAAAGGATTTATACTTTTGATACTTAAGTATATTTCAGCAATTACATTTACTATTGATACTTTTGATACTAAGTATATTTAAAACCAAATACTTTTAGACTTTTACTCAAGTAGTATTTTACTGGGTGAATTTCACTTTTACTTGAGTCATTTTATATTAAAGGTATCTTTACTTTTACTAAAGTATGACAATTGGGTACTTTTTCCACCACTGGGGAATAGGGTGCGATTTGTGACGCAAATTGTTTCCTTAGCTAAACTGTCCTAAAAACGTTTGAGGTCTAGCCAAGCAGCTTTTATCTTATCAAATGCTGTACTAAGCAAATGCACACATGGCATTATTACTATACTGTAATCTAATCATGGCGCTGTAATAATTTGTTTGTAGAGTGATGAGCTGTAGAAGTAGGGTGACGAGGGTATAAAGTTCAAATATTAGCCTCCAGCCAGAAGAGCATAATGAAACAAAACCTTCTGGGTATATTACGGTTAGAATGGTTAGAATGGATGGATGGAGCTACTCAGTCACACTGACGTGACCACATCTACTCGAGCTTTTCCCCACACATGAAAGGGGTTGGCAGAGGCTTTGAAGCCGTGGTGCTCCTTTGGCCGTGGCTGACTGTCTGTCCAGTGCTCTCAGTCTTCACTCTTTACATAAGCCATGTTGTGTTTGACAAGTCACTCCAGGTTAGTTCCCTGCCTCGCATTGACTCCAGATGGGCTGTATTTACAGGGCCTAATAACAGGTAATCTACATGATGACTCTAAGCCACATATATAGCACCAAATCAAGGGACACTAGCATCATGGCAGGGCTGTTACAATCCTCAGTGTTGCAGTTTTGTTTTTGTATGTATGCTATGTATGAGGACGAACCCTTAAGCCTAAGTGACAGTGACTAGCTGTCTGGATCCATCCATTCCCCTAGTGTGCCTGGCCGGCCTGGGGGTGACTGACTGAACAGGAGGCAGCAGCCATACAGTATGACGACGGACCCTCACCTGGAGCTGTTAAGGATGTGATGCTGTTTGTTCTTCTTGGGGTTCAGCAGCACCACCACACATCTGTAGGGAAGAAGCAGGGGAGAGGAGAATAGAGGTTAGACTACCAAATAAATCTAATCAAAGTTTATTGGTGTACTCAGATTTGGAGATGTTATCGCAGGTGCAGTGATATTTAGCAACACAATAACAACACACACACAATTCAAAAAGTTAAAATATAAAAAATAAATCAGAACCGGCAATGTCAGAGTCTGGAATGAAGGGCAGAGTACCGGGCGGTAGCTGGCTAGAGACAGTGTCTAAGGTGCCAGGCAGAGTACTGGGCAGTGGCCGGCTAGTGATGGCTGTTCAACATTGTGAGGGCCATGCCAAATTTCTTCAGCCTCCTGAGGTTGAAGGTGCTGTTGCGCCTTCTTCACCACGGTGTCAGTGTGGTGGGACAATTTCAGGTCCTTCGTGATGTGCACGGCAAGGAACTTGAAGCTTTTAACCCTCTCCACTGCGACCCCTTCGATGTGGATGAGTCGTGCTCCCTCTGCTGTCTCCTGTAGTCCACGATCATCTCCTTTGTTTTGTTGACGTAGAGGGAGAGGTTTTGTCCTCGGCACCACTCTGCCAGGGTACTTAACCTCCTCCCTGTAGGCTGTCTCGTCGTTGTTGATCAGGCCTACCACTGTTGGAGTTGTGCGTAGCCACGCAGTCATGGGTGAACAGGGAGTACAGGATGGGGCTGAGCACACACCCCTGGGGGGCCCCCGTGTTGAGGATAAGCATGGCTGAGGTGTTGTTGCCTACCCTCACCACTTGGACCCAGTTGCAAATTGAGCGGTTCAGTCCCAGGGCCCTGAGTCTTAATCACTTCGGCAATGGAGATCAAGAGCCAATAGTCCTCGTAAGCAGCGGGGGCCTCCATCGGCGGCTCTGTGTTATTCTCCTCCAAGCGGTGCGAAGAAGGTGTTCAGCTTATCTGCGAGTGAGGCGTAATCCGTGATTATCAGAAGTCCCTGCCACATGCGTCTCGTGTCCGAGCCGTTGAATTGCGACTACACTTTATCTCTGTACGGTTGTTTCGCCTCTTTGATCGCCTTACGGAGGTCATAGGCCTACTCAGGGGAATGACTACAACAATCAAGGCTCAGCAGTTGACTCCTAATTCATACCGCAAAGTTCTAGCTAAAAAGAAAAGTTAACTAAGTAAAAAGAAAAGTTAGGTAAGCAGTGAACATCAATACAGCTACAGTGGAGAGTGTGGAATGAGTCACGACAACAACATCAACAACATGATATTCCCATTTACCAAGCTTCTAGCCTAGAAGGACCCATGAGCCGCACTAAAATAAAGTTACATAAATACTTAATACCCGTCTTTTGCAGTTTTTCCGGTTAAATATCAGAGTAGCGTACAGCACGGTTACAAAGTCACTATGTGTGGGAGTAAGTGAATGCGTGAGCACTGAGCAGCATGACCAAGCAAACACCATGTTGCCTTTTAAAGGTACTTCCTTTTGTTGTTTCATCTCCCAGTGGGGTAACTCCTGGGAGATGAAAAGAGACTAAAAGAGAACGATGGCCTTTTATCCTATTACATGGCAACAGGGAAGATGAGAGGACACTCAGAGGACTTGTATATTCAGTCACTGACAACTTGTCAGGGCGAAGCACTGGGGTGATCATCAGAGCTGCAGAGAAAGCCTTTGAATTGAAGTGCTCCAGGTGTACAAGGGATACAATCAAAGGCACTATGACGTCATTGAGATTGTGCAGACAGAAAGGAATACAAAAGAAGCTGGTGCACCATGGGAAACCCTACAGTAGCCACACCATATTACTGTTTGCTAAGCTAGTAGCCTAACTACCACAGAGCAGCTGACAAAGATCATCTTAGGGGGTCTGCAAGTAGGCCTAAGTAAGACAATTGTAAACGCAAAATGTTTTTCTTCCAGAGTACTTTCACTGGAACTGTAAGGTAAAAAAGAAAATGCCATAAAAGGAGAGAGGGAAAGCTGTTGTCATACTGCAGAGTTAAAGGGAAAATCTAATCAAAAATGTTTTATTTTAATTTTATATTAGTCCACTGTTGACATAGTGCCAAAATGTTTTGCAGGTCAGCAGTCAAGTTTTCAAGATATTAGACTTTCAAGAAGCAAAGTGTCACCGGCCACATCGTCATGATGCAAAACGCATCAAGCTCAGTTTTGAAAACACTGGCGGTGCAAGTCAAGTAGATATTCCTACAACCTTCCTCTCACTGCACACTAGCCAGATCTGAATCCGGGTTAGTTGTGGAATTACTTAAGGCAAAAAAGATTTCAAAGTTTTACTGTTAACCTACAAAGCATTACATGGGCTTGCTCCTACCTATCTTTCCGATTTGATCCTGCCGTACATACCTACACGTACACTACGGTCACAAGACGCAGGCCTCCTTATTGTTCCTAGAATTTCTAAGCAAACAGCTGGAGGCAGGGCTTTCTCCTATAGAGCTCCATTTTTATGGAATGGTCTGCCTATCCATGTGAGAGGCGCAGACTCGGTCTCAACCTGTAAGTCTTTATTGAAGACTCATCTCTTCAGTAGGTCCTATGATTGAGTGTAGTCTGGCCCAGAAGTGTGAAGGTGAAAGGAAAGGCACTGGAGCAACGAACCGCCCTTGCTGTCTCTGCCTGGCCGGTTCCCCTCTCTCCACTGGGATTCTCTGCCTCTAACCCTATTACAGGAGCTGAGTCACTGGTCTACTGGTGTTCTTCCATGCCGTCCCAAGGAGGGGTGCAATCACTTGAGTGGGTTGAGTCACTGACGTGATCTTCCTATCTTCCCCCCCCCCCCCTTGGGTTGGTGCCGTGGCAGAGATCTTTGTCGGCTATACTCGGCCTTGTCTCAGGATGGTAAGTTGGTGGTTGAAGATATCCCTCTAGTGGTGTGGGGGCTGTGCTTTGGCAAAGTGGGTGTGGTTATATCCTGCCTGTTTGGCCCTGTCCGGGGTATAGTCGGACGGGGCCACAGTGTCTCCCGACCCCTGTCTCAGCCTCCAGTATTTATGCTGCAGTAGTTTGTGTCGGGGGCTAGTGTCAGTCTGTTATATCTGTAGTATTTCTCCTGTCTTATCCGGTGTCCTGTTGTGAATTTAAATATGCTCTCTCTAATTCTCTATCTATTTCTCCTTTCTTTCTTTCTTTCTTTCTTTCTTTCTTTCTTTCTTTCTTTCTTTCTTTCTTTCTTTCTTTCTTTCTTTCTTTCTTTCTTTCTTTCTATATCCCCCTGAGCCCTAGGACCATGCCTCAGGACTACCTGGCCTGATGACTCCTTGCTGTTCCCAGTCCACCTGGCCGTGCTGCTGCTCCAGTTTCAACTGTTCTGCCTGCGGCTAAGGAACTCTGACCTGTTCACCAGACGTGCTACCTGTCTCAGACCTGCTGTTTTCAACTCTCTAGAGACAGCAGGAGCGGTAGAGATACTCTGAATGATCGGCTATGAAAAGCCAACTAACATTTACTCCTGAGGTGCTGACCTGTTGCACCCTCGACAACCACTGTGATTATTATTATTTGATCCTGCTGGTCATCTATGAACATTTCAACATCTTGGCCATGTTTTGTTATAATCTCCACCCGGCACAGCCAGAAGAGGACTGGCCACCCCTCATAGCCTGGTTCCTCTCTAGGTTTCTTCCTAGGTTCTGGCCTTTCTAGGGAGTTTTTCCTAGCTACAGTGCTTCTACACCTGCATTGCATGCTGTTTGGGGTTTTAGGCTGGGTTTCTGTACAGCACTTTGTGACATCAGCTGATGTAAGAAGGGCTTTATAAATACATACAATACTTATCTTTTGTCATTCTAAAGTTTCTGAATTAAATGGGAATTGTGTAGCGATTATCATTCAGCAAGGGATTTGGAATATTTTCCACTTGCTAAAACTCGTCACTCACGATGAATTGTGCATCATCATGATGATGTGACCGGTGACACTTATTTGAAAGTCCAATATCTTGAAAACTTGACTGCTGACATGCAAAACATTTTGGGACTCTATCAACAGTGGACTAATGAAAATAATACCAAAATATAGTTTTTGAGTGGATTTTCCTTTTAATAGGTGTCTCCAAACATGCTGTACTGTGCTGAAGCATGGTCCTACAGACATGCCAAAAGTTACGTTACCTCAGTCCACTCCTAAAGAGTCTCCAAAGAATCAAACTGGGCACTGTGACTGAAACCCGATACATAGCATGTGTGATGCTTAATAGAGTAAAGCTCCTCAGTCCTTTGCCCCTCAGTGAACTGACTCCTACTGAGAGAGAAGGCCAGAGGGGGGAGGGAGCCAGGGAGGGTGGGAGGGAACAGCTCATGGCAGACAACAATCGTGGTCAAGCTCAACCCGGGGCAACTCACATTCCCTTAGATACATACACAGGTACCAAGATGGCGCCGACAGAGATTGTCGCCTCAC
Source organism: Salvelinus sp. IW2-2015 (assembly GCF_002910315.2). Classification (NCBI taxonomy): domain Eukaryota; kingdom Metazoa; phylum Chordata; class Actinopteri; order Salmoniformes; family Salmonidae; genus Salvelinus; species Salvelinus sp. IW2-2015. The sequence goes on along the minus strand of NC_036849.1, from coordinate 7,003,055 downwards.
TTCGAGTCCTTAGGAAACTATGCAGTATTTAGTTTTTTTATGTATTATTTCTTACATTGTTAGCCCAGAAAATCTGAAGTGTTATTACATACAGCCGGGAAGAACTATTGGATATAAGAGCGACGTCAATTTACCAACATTACGACCAGGAATACGACTTTCCCGAAACGGATCCGTTGTTGGGACCACCACCCAGGACATTGGATCTAATCTCAGAGGCCGACCCAAAACGCATCGCCATAGGGGAGGGAGTCGGAGCGGCCTCCTGGTCAGACTTCAAAGGCGTGCACATCACACACCGCTTCCGAGTACATTACCCGCCAATGTCCAGTCTCTAGAACCAAAGGTCAACGAAATTAGGACAAGGATTGCCTTCCAGAGAAACATCAGAGATTGTAACATTCTCTGTTTCACGGAAACATGGCTCTCTCTCGCGACGCATTTTTTCATGCGTCGCGCCGACAGAAACAAACATCTCTCTGGTAAGAAGGGCTGCGGTGTATGCTTCATGATTAACGACTCATGGTGTAATCATAACAACATACAGGAACTCAAGTCCTTCTGGTCACCTGACCTAGAATTCTTTACAATCAAATGCCGACCACATTATCTCCCAAGAGAATTCTCCTCGATTATAGTCACAGCCGTGTATATTCCCCCCAAGCAGATATCTCGACGGCCCTCAAGGAACTTCACTGGACTCTATGTAAACTGGAAACCATATTTTTAACAAAGCTAATTTGAGAACAAGGCTACCTACATTCTATCAGCACATTGACTGTAGCACTCACGCGGGCAATACACTGGACCACTGCTACTCTAACTTCCGCAATGCATACAAGGCCCTCCCCCACCCTCCGTTCGGCAAATCTGACCACGACTCCATTTTGCTCCTACCGTCCTATAGGCAGAAACTCAAACAGGATGTACCTGTGACTAGAACCATTCAACACTGGTCTGACCAATCGGAATCCACGCCTCAAGATTGTTTTGATCACGCAGACTGGGAAATGTTCCGCGAAGCCTCAGAGAATAACATCGATTTATACGCTGACTCAGTGAGTGAGTTAATAAGGAAGAGCATTGGAGATGTTGTACCCACTGTGACTATTAGAACGTACCCTAACCAGAAACAGTGGATAGATGGCGACATTCGCTCAAAACTGAAAGCACAAACCACCGCATTCAACCATGGAAAGAGGTCTGGGAATATGGCCAAATATAAACAGTGTAGTTATTCCCTCCGCAAGGCAATCAAACAAGCGAAATGTCGGTATAGGGACAAAGTGGAGTTGCAATTCAACAGCTCAGACACGAGACGTATGTGGCAGGGTCTACAGGCAATTACTGATTACAAAAAGAAAACCAGCCACGTCACGGACACCAACGTCTTGCTTCCAGAAAAAATAAACACCTTATTTGCCCGCTTTGAGGATAATACAGTGCCACCGACGCGGCCCGCTACCAAGGACTGCGGGCCCCCCCTCTCCTTCTCCGTGACCGACGTGAGTAAGACATTTAAACGTGTTAACCCTCGCAAGGCTGCTGGCCCAGATCTCATCCCTAGCCACGTCCTTAGAGCATGTGCAGACCAGCTGGCTGGTGTGTTTACGGACATATTCAATCGCTCCCTATCCCAGTCTGCTGTCCCAACATGCTCCAAGATGGCCACCATTGTTCCTGTACCCAAGAAGGCAAAAATAACTGAACTAAATGACTATCGCCACGTAGCACTCACTTCTGTCATCATGATGCTTTGAGAGACTAATCAATGATCATATCACCTCCCCCTTACCTGCCAACCTAGACCCACTTCAGTTTGCATACAGCCCCAACAGGTCCACAGACGATGCAATCGCCATCACATTGCCATATCCAATCTGGACAAGAGGAATACCTATGTAAGAATGCTGTTCATTGACTACAGCTCTGCATTCAACACCATAGTACCCTTCAAGCTCATCATTAAGCTTGAAGCCCTGGGTCTCAACCCCGCCTTGTGGAATTGGGTCTCGGACTTTGACGGGCCGCCCCCCAGGTGGTAAAGGTAGGAAACAACACCTCCACTTCGCTGATCCTCAACACTGGGGCCCCACAAGGGTGCGTGCTCAGCCCCCTCCTGTACTCCCTGTTCAACCATGACCGCGTGGTCATGCACGCCTCCAACTCAATCATCAAGTTTACAGAAGACACAACAGTAGTAGGCTTGATTACCAACAACAACGAGACAGCCTACAGGGAGGAGGTGAGGGCACTCGGAATGTGGTGTCAGAAAAACAACTTCTCACTCAACGTCAACAAAACAAAAGAGATAATCGCAGACTTCAGGGAACAGCAGAGAGAGCACCCCCCTATCCACATCGACGGGACAGTAGTAGAGAAGATCAAATCAAATCAAAGTTTATTTGTCACGTGCACCGAATACAACAGGTGTAGACCTTACAGTGAAATGCTTACTTACAGGCTCTAACCAATGGTGCGGGAAAAAAAGGTGTGTGTGTGTGTGTGTGTGTGTGTGTAGGTAAGTAAAGAAATAAAACAACAGTAAAAAGACATTTGAAAAAAGAGTAGCAAGGCTATATACAGACACCTGTTAGTCAGGCTTATTGAGGTAGTATGTACATGTAGGTATCGTTAAAGTGACTATGCATATATGATGAACAGAGAGTAGAAACATCACGGACAAACTGAAATGGTCCACCCACACAGACAATGCAGTGAAGAAGGCGCAACAGCGCCTTCAGTGAAAGAGAACGAGAGAAAGAGAATCAGACTGCATCCCAAATAGCACCCTATTCCCTTTGTAGGACACTACTTTTGACCAGAGCCCTTTAAAGTAGTGCAGTATAATGTAGGGAATAGGGTGACATTCGGGATACATCCAATGTCTGCAGGGTAGTGTTCTTTTCTAGTTGGGGAAAACATACTTCGTCTGACGAAAGCACAAGACCTTTCGTAATGCTTAGCTTAATTGTAGTCATGTTACTGTAGTCATGTCATTTTGTCTACCAAGCACTCCAGCTTCCAAGGGAGGGAGTGCAGCACATATTCTTCAAGAGATACTGTGAATTTCTGATTCATGGCTTTGCTAATAAATAGCCAACTGTGTTTATTTGACTGTGCTTGCAGACACAGGATGAACAGCAGTGTCTGGGATAGACAAAACAGGATAGCAGTCGACAGTTTGTGCTGGCCTAGTACTGCAGTCTGCCCTGTGTGAAAGAGAACGTGTAGGATTATTTTGCCCGAGAGAGGAAGCTCACCTTTATTACTCAGCCGTCCTCCTAAGGTCATTGATCTGAACCCTGTTTGTCAATCCCATCACATTCTCTATATACAGTGGGGAGAACAAGTATTTGATACACTGCCGATTTTGCAGGTTTTCCTACTTACAAAGCATGTAGAGGTCTGTAATTTTTATCATAGGTACACTTCAACTGTGAGAGACGGAATCTAAAACAAAAATCCAGAAAATCATATTGTATGATTTTTAAGTAATTAATTTGCATTTTATTGCATGACATAAGTATTTGATACATCAGGAAAGCAGAACTTAATATTTGGTACAGAAACCTTTGTTTGCAATTACAGACATCATACGTTTCCTGTAGTTCTTGACCAGGTTTGCACACACTGCAGCAGGGATTTTGGCCCACTCCTCCATACAGACCTTCTCCAGATCCTTCAAGTTTCAGGGCTGTCGCTGGGCAATACGGACTTTCAGCTCCCTCCAAAGATTTTCTATTGGGTTCAGGTCTGGAGACTGGCTAGGCCACTCCAGGACCTTGAGATGCTTCTTACGGAGCCACTCCTTAGTTGCCCTGGCTGTGTGTTTCGGGTCGTTGTCATGCTGGAAGACCCAGCCACGACCCATCTTCAATGCTCTTACTGAGGGAAGGAGGTTGTTGCCAAGATCTCGCGATACATGGCCCCATCCATCCTCCCCTCAATACGGTGCAGTTGTCCTGTCCCCTTTGCAGAAAAGCATCCCCAAAGAATGATGTTTCCACCTCCATGCTTCACGGTTGGGATGGTGTTCTTGGGGTTGTACTCATCCTTCTTCTTCCTCCAAACACGGCGAGTGGAGTTTAGACCAAAAAGCTCAATTTCTGTCTCATCAGACCACATGACCTTCTCCCATTCCTCCTCTGGATCATCCAGATGTCATTGGCAAACTTCAGACGGGCCTGGACATGCGCTGGCTTGAGCAGGGGACCTTGCGTGCGCTGCAGGATTTTAATCCATGACGGCGTAGTGTGTTACTAATCGTTTTCTTTGAGACTGTGGTCCCAGCTCTCTCCAGGTCATTGACCAGGTCCTGCCGTGTAGTTCTGGCTGATCCCTCACCTTCCTCATGATCATTGATGCCCCACGAGGTGAGATCTTGCATGGAGCCCCAGACCGAGGGTGATTGACCGTCATCTTGAACTTCTTCCATTTTCGAATAATTGCGCCAACAGTTGTTGCCTTCTCACCAAGCTGCTTGCCTATTGTCCTGTAGCCCATCCCAGCCTTGTGCAGGTCTACAATTCTATCCCTGATGTCCTTACAGAGCTCTCTGGTCTTGGCCTTGTGAGAGGTTGGAGTCTGTTTGATTGAGTGTGTGGACGGTGTCTTTTATACAGGTAACGAGTTCAAACAGGTGCAGTTAATACATGTAATGAGTGGAGAACAGGAGGGCTTCTTAAAGAAAGACTAACAGGTCTTGTGAGAGCTGGAATTCTTACTGGTTGGTAGGTGATCAAATACTTATGTCATGCAATAAAATGCAAATTAATTACTTAAAAATCATACAATGTGATTTTCTGGATTTTTGTTTTAGATTCCGTCTTTCACAGTTGAAGTGTACCTATGATAAAAATTACAGACCTCTACATGCTTTGTAAGTAGGAAAACTTGCAAAATCGGCAGTGTATCAAATACTTGTTCTCCCCACTGTAAATACACTCTCCAATCCAATAATAATGATGTTATAGATAGATGGATAGATAGATATGCTAGATACTAACGACTCAATATTCCACACTTTCTCGCTTCCCCTGTGAACCCCGGGGGAACTGTGGCTGGCGGAAGTATATGGAGTGTTTGTGGTGAGATGAGTAATGGGATATTGAAACATGAGATCATTCCCCTCCCACCCCCGTGGCTCTGGCTTAAGTAATGCCACAGAGTAGACAGCCATGAGGCATTCCTTTACCGCTGACAAAGGCTTTTAAAGCACAAACCAGATGACAGCCAAGGAATTGAAGGAATTGACGTCGTAGTGCACTCACTCAGCAACGTGCAGCTTCTTTTCTAGCTATTGAATGAGATGACAGCACAGCGGACAGGAGTTGTTCTGTGGTGTGGTCTCCCTCCCTCCGGCCCAGCTGGCCTGCATGTCCTGTCTTCCCACAAGTCATCTGGCTGCTCTCTGAATGTGACACCAGCAAGCAGGCAGCCTAAAACATGATCCGGGGGCCTAGGTACTTGTGTCCCAAATAGCACCCTAATCTCTATATAGAGCTCTGGTCAAAAGGAGTGCACTATGTGCCCTGATCAATAGTTAAACACCATATAGGGTGCCATTTGGGACACATACAGTACCAGTCAAAAGTTTGGACACACCTACTCATTCAAGGGTTTTTCTTTATTTTTACTATTTTCTACATTGTAGCATAATAGTGATGACATCAAAACTATGAAATAACATATATGGAATCATGCAGTAACAAAAAGTTATTTAACAAATCAAAAAATATCTAATATTTGCGATTCTTCGAAGTAGCCATCCTTTGCCTTCATGACAGCTTTGCACACTCTTGGCATTCTCTCAACCAGCTTTATGAGGTAGTCACCTGGAATGCATTTCAATTAACAGGTGTGCCTTGTTAAAAGTGGAATTTCTTTCCTTCTTACTGCATTTGAGCCAATTAGTTGTGTTGTGACAAGGTAGGGGTGGTATACAGAAGACAGCCCTATTTGGTAAAAGACCAAGTCCATATTACAGCAAGAACAGCTCAAATAAGCAAAGAGAAACAAAAAAGCAAAGAGAGAGTCCATCATTACAGACATGAAGATCAGTCAACGTGGTACATTTCAAGAACTTAGAAAGTTTCTTCAAGTGCAGTTACAAAAACCATCAAGCGCTATGATGAAACTGGCTCTCATGAGGACCGCCACAGGAAAGGAAGACGCAGAGCTACCTCTGCTGCAGAGGATAAATTCATTAGAGTTACCAGACTCAGAAATTGCAGCCCAAATAAATGCTTCACAGAGTTCAAGTAACAGACACATCTCAACATCAACTGTCCAGAGGAGACTGCGTGAATAAGGCCTTCATGGTCAAATTGCTGCAAAGAAACCACTACTAACAGGACACCAATAAGAAGAAGAGACTTGCTTGGGCCAAAAAACATGAGCAATGGACGTTAGACCGGTGGAAATCTGTCCTTTGGTCTGATGAGTCCAAATTTTTGATTTTCGGTTCCAACAGCCGTGTCTTTGTGAGATACAGAGTAGGTGAACGGATGATCTCTGCATGTGTGGTTCCCACCGTGAAGCATGGAGGAGGTGGTGTGATGGTGTGGGGGTACTTTGCTGGTAACACTGTCAGGATTTATTTTGAATTCAAGGCACACTTAACCAGCATGGCTACCACAGCATTCTGCAGCGATACACCATCCCACCTGGTTTGCCCTTAGTGGGACTACCATTTGTTTTTCAACAGGACAATGACCCAACACACCTCCAGGCTGTGTAAGAGCTATTTGATCAAGAAGGAGAATGATGGAGTGCTGCATCAGATGACCTGGCCTCCACAATCACCCCGACCTCAACGAAATTGAGATGGTTTGGATTGAGTTGGACCGCAGAGTGATGGAAAAGCAGCCAACAAGTGCTCAGCATATGTTGGAACTCCTTCAAGACTGTTGGAAAAGCATTCCAGGTGAAGCTGGTTGAGAGAATGCCAAGAGTATGCAAAGCTGTCATCAAGGCAAAGGGTGGCTACTTTGAGGAATCTAAAATATATTTTGATTTGTTTAAAAAAAATTAGTTACTACATGATTCCATATGTGTTATTTCATAGTTTTGATGTCTTCACTATTATTCTACACTGTAGAAAACAGTAAAAATAAAGAAAAACCCTTGAGTGTGAAAGTTGTGTCCAAACGTTTGACTGGTACTGTACTTTCACAGCAATAAAACTATTGTTGTCCAACATGGTAGCAAGCACATAATCTTGTGAAAGTATTCTGACTTCAAAGCAATATAAATAAAATATTTACTTATCCGACAGGTTCAGTTATAGGCACCTTCAGAATGTGTTGTCTACATTGGGCCTACCGGTATATTTGAGAGGCCATCGTTCAAAGATCATTTGAAAAACAAGTTAAAAGAAGAGCCTACACCTATGGCTAATTCATGGTAGGCTGAGTAAAAGTATTGCCACACGGCCACTACCATCATCATCAGTCACCCATCAGCCATCTGGTGGGTTGGTTTAGCAGACTGACAGGTGGTCAAGCCTCTGAGATGAGAAAGCCCCGCAGGCTCTGTGGTGTCAACAAAGAGGGGATATCAGTTTCCTTCCAACCCAAGAGAGGAGAGACAGAGACCACCCTCCAATCTGCCAGTCCACTCCAGACCCTACCCCTCCCCCCATGCTGATCCTGTCTTATTTCTCATCCTCTGTTCATGCTGAGACAGACTGGACGACCTCGTTGTTAATCTCCCGTACTGCAAGTTTCCTGTCCTGTCTGCCCAGTACGGCCAGAGTAAGTGGCTAACAATGACGGTGATATCTAGTGCTTCCCTGAGCTCAGCGCCAGCTATGCTGCTTAAATCCGCTGAAACCCCGAAGGCAGCATACTGTAGCTGTCCAAACGTTGGCATCTATTAAATGTATCGCATCGGAGCCATGCGAGGGTGCAGCTTTTCTTTTCTAAGTGAACCAATAAGAGAGACTACAGAAGAGTGACATACTGTACAGTAGTCTTGATAAAGAGCAAGTGAGAGCTCATGGGAGCCAAATATTTACTGCCTCGGGATTTAAGCTATTCTTAGTAGTCGAAGCATTCATTTGAGCTGCATTTTTGTATTCTCCTCTACATTTATTTTTTTGTCCGTCCATCGCCTTAAGTCTTTACGGAATCCTTCTGAGAATACAGCAGGCTTGTTTGCAAGCTTGCAGTTACAAAGGCTCAGGCTGTAGTAAGACCCTCCAGCAGAGAGCTGCAATGCAGCACAGAGGCAGAGCAGAGCCCACTCCTCTTCTCTGGAGCAGAGTGGTCTAAGGAGTATTCCCCTCACACATACGCACCCTCCCCCCCCCCCCCCCCACACACACACAGTGCTACTACTGACCCAGTTTGCTGCAGTGCGGTGCGGTCAGGACGAGGGTCTGTGGCACACATCTATTCATGCATGTTAGATTTATCCAGCAGTAGGACATTTATTTCTCACTGAGGACATTTATTCCATATCACTAGACATGCCATCAGAGGTCTCTCCACAGTCCCCAAGTCCAAAATAAATTTGCGGCAAGGCAATGCACAGTATTATACGGAGCGATGATCGCATGGAACTCCCTTCCATCTCCCATTACTCAAGCAAAAAGCTAAATTAGATTTTTTTTAAATGATAAAACATCTCATGGCACATTAGGGATTGTGAAATGACACACAAACACAAGCACACACACAATCATTGTATTGAAATGTGAGACTGTTGTCTATCAGTGTTTTGTTACTCGTCATGTTTTATGTTTTTGTGTGGATCCCAGGAAGAATAGCTGCTGCTTCGGCAAAAGGATCCAAATTAACCAATACACGACAGATGCTGCTTCAGAGGACCCAGCCATACATTCATTCAAACCCCATACAGTACTATCCTGTTCAATAATCGCACATATCGGATCGGGTGTGTTCGTAGATTCACACTGGAGTGCCATTTGCTCCATCCTAACCAGCTCCCCCTAGCAGAGCTGGTTAGGCTGTTTTCATGTTATCCAGAGCGTTGGTGACTGCAACTGTACTACCGCTGGCAACAATTTAATTATGCTTTCTTGCCAACGTTTACTGACAGCGGGCACATTCAATGGGTGTTGAGCGTTCGTAAATTCATCAGTTATTCTGCGCTCTGGCACACTCAGACGAGAGCGCTCCGAAATCGGAGTAGATAGCCAGAGTGAATTTACGAACGCACCCATCATTCTAGGTTGCACTGTATATATAGCACAATGGAAATTGACCTAAAGTGTGCTGCATTCAGGTTCTGCCATAAATGGTCTAACAATAAAGAGGTATGTAAAGGTGTAATTTAAGACATTTGCAGCAAATGCTGATATCCTTCAGTCATCATAGACAAAACTAGTTGTACAACAAAGCCATTGTAAATCAAACAAATATCCTCCCTCGTCACACACTCAGCATTCAACACATTGGGATCCTGATATTCCAGTTTCCCAATACCCACATAGATGACTGTGCTGTATGGATGTTTGTCTTGATGATAAAACCAGCCGGCCCTGGGGGCCTATCCGTTATGAAACCACATAACATCATGTGCCAGTAGAATGGAACAGTCCCACAATGATATAAGGCTACTTACTACTACAACAACACTTCAGACAGACTAGAGTAAGGCTTGGCATAGACAATCTCCTGTTTCTGCAGCCTAAAGCAGCTTGATGTAGGCTACAAGTACACCCCCTTGGACAGGATGCTAGCCAATCAGACCAAGTATTGTATAAATAGAAAAATCTCATATTCTGAAGAATATGAGCAGGTAGAGCTAGTAAACCATTTCTACATAGCCTAATGTTTTACTCACATCTATGGGGACCAGACCAGTTCATCTTTAATTCATTAATAGCTTTTGCCAAGATGTAATTTGTGTAGCTGTGCACAGGCACATCCAGTACCAGTCAAAAGTTTGGACACACCCACTCATTCAAGGGTTTTTCTTTATTTGTACTGTTTTCTACAGTGTAGAATAATAGTGAAGACATCAAAACTATGAAATAACACATATGTAGTAAACAAAAAAAGTGTTAAACAAATCAAAATATATTTTAGATTCTTCAAAGTAGCCACCCTTTGCCTTGATGACAGCTTTGCACACTCTTGGCATTCTCTCAACCAGCTTCACCTGGAATGCTTTTCCAACAGTCTTGAAGGAGTTCCAACATAAGCTGAGCACTTGTTGGCTGCTTTTCCTTCACTCTGCGGTCAACCTCATCCCAAACCATCTCAATTGGGTTGAGGTCGGGTGATTGTGGAGGCCAGGTTATCTGATGCAGCACTCCATCATTATCCTTCTTGGTCAAATAGCTCTTACACAGCCTGGAGGTGTGTTGGGTCATTGTCCTGATGAAAAACAAATGATAGTCCCACTAAGCGCAAACCAGATGGGATGGCGAATCGCTGCAGAATTCTGTGGTAGCCATGCTGGTTAAGTGTGCCTTGAATTCTAAATAAATTCCGACAGTGTCACCAAGTTCCACCACACCATCACGCCTCCTCCTCCATGCTTCACGGTGGGAACCACACATGCAGAGATCATCCATTCACCTACTCTGTATCTCACAAAGACACAGCGGTTGGAATCAAAAATCTCAAACTTGGACTCATCAGACCAAAGGACAGATTTCCACCGGTCTAACGTCGTTTGCTCATGTTTTTTGGCCCAAGCAAGTCTCTTCTTCTTATCGGTGTCCTTTAGGAGTGGTTTCTTTGCAATTTGACCATGAAGGCCTGATTCACACAGTCTCCTCTGGACAGTTGATGTTGAGATGTGTCTGTTACTTGAACTCTGTGAAGGATTTATTTCTCTTAACAGGAAAAAAAAACATCAGCAGATTCACAGGGAATACATTACATAGTTGGAGAAGCAATTCTCCAAGCCGCAGCTTCATACTAATTGTCAAACATAGACAACGGATACCTTATATTGGTTGTTGGGGTGGGATTTGCATGGGGTGGCTTCAGAATTTATTTGGGTATTCATCATTTCTTACCCATTGGTAGGAAGAGGTTTGGTCCAAATCAGATGTTGGGTACTGTATTTACTGAATCCTATACATTAAAATGCAATAAAAGTAATTAATATTAGCTTAATTTCTCTGAGACAAAATGTTATTTTAACAAAATAATGTTTAGGAATGCTAACTACAGAAACCATTTTTAAATAATCTGATATGGTGGGTGTAATGGCTTGCTGAAATGACATGGAAAGACAAAAGAGAAACGAACAACAAACATTGCATTGAAGTTGACTAAACAAGTAGCAGAAGGACAAGATGTGGGAATTTAAACAAGGTGCAGGACTAGGCATACACAGTAAACCTATTCACTGTACTACTACACATTCATTGTCACATATTTCTGTGGATTTCTCCACAAATGCAGTTGTTGGGTGTGGTTTTGGTGTGTAACGGGAGTTCACCACGGTCACTCACCCAGCTGGGTAGGCCACTAGTCCGGAGCGAGGGTCGCAGGCCAAAGCACGGTTCCCAAATGCTGTGATCCCCAGCACCTTCTCTAATGTCACCTGAAAAATAAATAACACAGAGCTTATTATAGCTCCACAATAAAAATGAATGGGGACACACATTACATTATACCATGTTGTTAAATAATTCATACACAAACTACAGGCCAAATGTGTGGTATTTTGCTAAATGAAAGCAGGTGTTCCTAATGTTTTGTACACTCAGTGTACATGCATAATGATTTGCATGTCATTGTGGCAGTATGGGGAAAACACTGCATGAAACCATCTTTACTCTCCAGCTGTAACACACACATCCTCCCTCACACACACTCTCTGTCTCCCCCTCTCACATAAACACACATACCATTCTCTCTCCCACAAACACATACACACACTGTTCCCAACTTTAAAAACGTTAGGCACCAAACAGAATGTAAGGAGCACCAGAAAGAGATAGATTGTTTTATATAGTTTAGGCTTACATTACATGCTGACCACACCGCTCACGTCGCGTGCTTTGCAAAATAAATGTACAAATACATGCTATTCAATCATTGTACCCACACCGCTCGCACGCGTCAACAAGGTGCTAAAACAGAACTTGGTTCTACTTGTGACGCTTAATACGCTGCAAGTCCTGCCTCTCCCATCTCCTCATTGGTTTTTAGGAGCATATACCCACGTGCCATCTCCTCATTGGTTTTTAGGAGCATATACCCACGTGCCATCTCCTCATTGGTTTTTTAGGAGCATATACCCACGGGCCATCTCCTCATTGGTTTTTAGGAGCATATACCCACGGGCCATCTCCTCATTGGTTTTTAGAGAGCATATACCACGGGCCATCTCCTCATTGGTTTTTAGGAGCATATACCCACGGGCCCATCTCCTCATTGGTTTTTAGGAGCATATACCCACGTGCCATCTCCCATTGGTTTTTAGGAGCATATACCCACTGCCATCTCCTCATTGGTTTTTAGGGCATTTACCCACGTGCCATCTCCTCATTGGTTTTTAGGAGCATATACCCACGTGCCATCTCCTCATTGGTTTTTAGGAGCATATACCCACGTAGGTGATTGAAAGATTAACTGAGGCCCACACTGCAGTCAAGTGGGTAGTGGTAATGCACCTTAAAGTTGGTTGCCAACCGCCATATAAAGTCCAAAGAAGAAGAAGAAGCCTGAATCAACATGCGCGTGGTAGCAGGCCCTTTTCCTTTCTTCCAGTGCCAATCAACTTTGCCTCGATCTAATGCCAAGTTACCAGGTTGCTAGCTAGCTAGATAACATGACTGAACGGCGTTGTTTGTTATTAATTAGCGGCCCGGTGTTAATACGGTAGCTCCGGTTGTATGGGTCATATTTTCTTAACCATTTGAGCTAGAGACGAGACGTTTTCTGCGCTGTAAAGCACGCATGCCTGTCGCGAAGCCGTTTTTCCTCCCTGGCACTGCAGCGTGACAGCGAACTTGCAAAGCCTACTCAGACTGGCCTGTGCTCTTGGTTATATCAGGTCAATGTACCAACTTTGCTCGCTCTGTGTGCTGCTCCAATGTACAAAGGTAATAACAGGGTCTGCATCCCCGCTCGCTATCACGGCTAAATTCTATTTTAAAAACTGATGGAGGTATAGGGGAGCAGGCGCCAGAGGGTAGATCGGTAGGGCCGAAACATTTGGTAGTGTCATCTGAAACTGTACAACGGTATTCTAAATGTTATCATAAGTATTATGATGTTTTGGTCCCTTGATATTACCGTGGTACCGGTATATCGTGAAACACTTGCCTGTACAGAATACAAATATTCCAAAACATACAAGGCACTAAAGTAATACTGTAACAAATGTGGTACAGCAAAACATTTTTGGTCCAATACAACACATTACTGAGTACAACTCTCCATATCTTCAAGTACAGTGGTGGCTGCATCATGTTATGGGTAGGCTTGTAATAGTTAAGGACTGGGGGTCTATGGACCAAAGATCTGTGGAATGGTCAAAATAAGTGCACTATGTGAGGGAAAAGGGTGTCATTTGGGATCCATCCACTAATGCTACTATAGGTTCAAGGTACAGTAGTCTTCTAGAGCTGCACTCACTGCCTTAGAAATAAATCAGCCCCAGGATAACAAGAAAATCCACTCCTTACTTCCCTCGTACTCAAACAAAAGTGGCCTATTCGTTTTGTCTGACTCCCTACTCCAGAGTGCTTCACTCTAAGCCAGTAGGCTATGTCTGCAAAAGCTTTCCATCACCTCTTATTAGCCTACACCCTAAGAAAACAAAAGAATGAAGCTCACTTCAATAATTAAACAATCACAGCAAAGCTGATGATGACTCATATTATGTATATATGATTAAGCGAAACTAAATACAGACAATAGGAAGAAGTAGCATGACTTCAACACCTCCAGGCTGTGGAAGGACTATTTGACTATTTGGAGAGTGATGGAGTGTTATATCAGATGACCACAATCACCCAACCTCAACCCAATTGAGATGGTTTGGGATGAGTTGGACCGCAGAGTGAAGCATATGTGGGAACTCCTTCAACACTGTCGGAAAAGCATTCCTCATGAAGCTAGTTGAGAGAATGCCAAGAGTGTGCAAAGCTGCCATCAAGGCAAAGGGTGGCAACTTTGAATAATCTAAAATGTAAAATATATTTTGATTTGTTTAACACCTTTTTGGTTACTGCATGATTCCATATGTGTTATTTCATAGTTTTGATGTCTTCACTATTATTCTACAATGTAGAAAATAGTCAAAATAAAGAAAAACCCTTGAATGAGTAGGTGTGTCCAAACTTTCAACTGGTACTGTATATATCATGGTGTACAAGACACCTGTCTGATTCACACCTGTCTGAGTGGACTAATCCATTGTGGAGGCCATGGGGATGGCACAGTGCTACTGAAATTGCATATGGTTATATTACATAAGAACATTGTTGCAACACTAATAAAAATAATATTATTTTATAACAAATGCGCTTTCTCCCGCATTGGATAGTGGTCACTGTCCAAGGTTCTGAAACACATCAGTGTGCTTTTGAATTGGCGCCTTTTCCTAGACCATGTTGCTGTGTGCATAATAGCAAAATTAACCAGCATATTGGTGTTGAGAACAAAGCGGCGGAGGCAGCAGCAGAATGAGGAGACTAGAAAACAACCCTTGCCTTATTGTCTAAGAAAAGTGAGTAGAGAGGAAACCCCAACTTAATCTATAATCAACAGCCTAACTGATAAATGTGCCTGGCTTTATAAATCATCCATATATACCACCATTCAAATGTTTGGGGTCATTTAGAAATGTCTTTGTTTTTTAAAAGAAAAGCACATTTTTTTGTCCATTAAAATAACATCAAATTGATCAGAAATACAGTGTAGACATTGTTAATGTTGTAAATGACTATTGTAGCTGGAAACGGCAGATTTTTTATGGAATATCTACATAGGCGTACAGAGGCCCATTATCAGCAACCATCACTCCTGTGTTCCAATGGCATGTTGTGTTTAACTAATCCAAGTTTATCATTTTAAAAGGCTAATTGATCATTAGAAAACCCTTTTGCAATTATGTTAGCACAGCTGAAAACTGTTGTTCTGATTAAAGAAGCAGTAAAACTGGCCTTCTTTAGACTAGTTGAGTATCTGGAGCATCAGCATTTGTGGGTTCGATTAGAGGCTCAAAATGGCCAGAAACAAAGTACTTTCTTCTGAAACTCGTCAGTCTATTCTTGTTCTGAAAAATGAAGGCTATTCCATGCGAGAAATTGCCAAGAAACTGAAGATCTCGTACAACGCGGTGCACTACTCCCTTCACAAAACAGCGCAAACTGGCCCTAACCAGAATAGAAAGAGGAGTGGGAGTCCCCGGTGCACAACTGAGCAAGAGGACAAGTACATTAGAGTGTCTAGTTTGAGAAACAGACGCCTCACAAGTCCTCAACACCAGTCTCAATGTCAACAGTGAAGAAGCGACTCTGGGATGCTAGCCTTCTAGGCAGAGTTGCAAAGAAAAAGACATATCTCAGACTGGCCAATAAAAAGAAAAGATTAAGATGGGCAAAAGAACACAGACACTGGACAGAGGAAGATTGGAAAAAAAGTGTTATGGGAAGACAAATCTAAGTTTGAGGTGTTCGGATCACAAAGAAGAACAACCGTGAGACGCAGAAAAAATGAAAAGATGCTGAAGGAGTGCTTGACGCCATCTGTCAAACATGGTGGAGGCAATGTGATGGTCTGGGGGTGCTTTGGTGGTGGTAAAGTGGGAGATTTGTACAGGGTAAAAGGAATCTTGAAGAAGGAAGGCTATCACTCCATTTTGCAACGCCATGCCATACCCTGTGGACGGCGCTTAATTGGAGCCAATTTCCTCCTGATCTGTTTCACCTGTCGTTGTGATTGTCTCCACCCCCCTCCAGGTGTTGCCCATCTTCCCCATTATCCCCTGTGTATTTATTCCTGTGTTCTCTGTTTGTCTGTTGCCAGTTCGTTTTGTTCGTCAAGCCTACCAGCGTTTTTTCCCTTTCTCCTGTCCTTGCTATAGTTCCTGTTTTCTTGTTTCCTGGTTTTGACCATTCCTGCCTGCCCTGACCCTGAGCCTGCCTGTCGTCCTGTACCTTTGCCCCACCTATCTGGATTACTGACTTTTGCCTGCCCTTAACCTGTCCTTTTGCCTGTCCCTGTTCGAATAATAAACTTTTGTTATTTCGACACTGTCTGCACCTGGGTCTTACCTTAAACGTGGTACCTACAACAGGACAATGACCCAAAGCACAACTCCAAACTATGCAAGAACTATTTAGGGAAGAAGCAGTCAGCTGGTATTCTGTCTATAATGGAATGGCCAGCACAGTCACCGGATCTCAACCCTATTGAGCTGTTGTGGGAGCAGCTGGAACGTATGGTACGAAATAAGTGCCAATCAAGCCAATCCAACTTGTGGGAGGTGCTTCAGGAAGCATGGGGTGAAATCTCATCAGATTACCTCAACAAATTGACAACTAGAATGCCAAAGGTCTGCAAGGCTGTAATTGCTGCAAATGGAGGATTATTTGACGAAAGCAAAGTTTGAAGGACAAAATTATTATTTCAATTAAAAATCATTATTTATAACCTTGTCAACGTCTTGACTATATTTCCTATTCATTTTGCAACTAATTTCATGTATGTTTTCATGGAAAACAAGGACATTTCTAAGTGACCCCAAACTGTTGAACGGTAGTGTATATCTACAGAAATAAGACAGATCCTGCTTCTGTTGCCTGTTTGAGCATTTGTTTAATAGCCTACTGATTCCATGAGCACCAATTCCATTGTCAAGTAAACAATTTCACAGATTCGGCTGTTTTTAAACTTTGCTTTGCTGTAATCAAGGCTTTAAACTTTTTTTTTTAGTTAGAACAGCCTCTGGTATTATTTATCATTATTATGTTATTTACACTGTTCCAAATTGTCAGAAAAATAATAACGCTCCTTTTTCTTGATATCCTTCTCATTGTTATTATTACTATTAGGATCATCATTATTATAATAAGTAATGTCATTATCGTTAGTAGGCTTAGTAAAGCAGCTTTGTATAACCACAATAGAGCTGTAGTCCTAAGAGCACCTCCTGTTTAGTCTTAATACCTTAACTTACTTAGGCCTAAATTTTAATACTTACTAATACCATAGGATATGGGATCAATCATTCATTCGTTCATATCATCACACAGCATACAACTCATTTATGATTTGAAATGCAAATCAAGCATTTGTTTTAAAATGAAATAGAGCGAGCCTTGAATAACTAGCTTAAACAATAAATAAACCGTTCCATTTCGGAAATTGCATTCACGAATGAACGTGACTGGTTTTAGTCTTTGCTGTAATAAAGGCTTAGCAAAAAAGCGTTACAACAAACTCTCTGGTACCAGTGGTGGTAGGTGCCATTTAAGATGGGGGAGGATAACTTTATTTTATGAGCATGGCCTTATTTCTATTACACCATATTGGATGACAGTAAATCATATTCCATTCAACCAGTTCAATGTAACATTGATAGGTTTAGGCAACTACATGATACTAGAATTTTCCCTATACCCATCATGAGGTTGCTACAACCTACCCTATAAATTAAAGTTTACATTGTAGGTCAGGTCGAGATAATTTTGAGTGATCAAGGTGACAGACATTGACACATTCAAGACCGCCTTGCACACTCTTGCCTGCATCTACCTGATCTAGGGTGTAATCATTAGTCCAACAGTTGCAAACAAGCGTTTCTATTGGACAAATTCAGGTATGTTTATCCCTGTCTCGTTCTGTTTGCTTCCGTTTGATTACATTTTTCAACAGAATTGGCGCAATGAATACAACCCCGATTAAACGCAAACTTTCATAGCAGCCACATACAAACACCTTCTCATTTCACCTTTTCCCTTCGCTTGTGGACTTCAGTGCACAACTCACCAGCTGTCTGTGACCAGGAGAAAAAAACCTGTCCAAGCCAAACCTTCATATGATGATCGCTAACCACTACACACAGCCTACATCGTTGTGACCATATTATCTAATGTCAGAGTCAACATAACTACTACAACTAACGCATTAGTAAACCAGCTACAATCGCGCAGTACAGTGTGTACAGTTCCAGTGCTGGATAGCCATAGCCAGCTAGCTAACATAGCATCCCTCTCTTTTTGAGCCGGATGTTTGAGTAGGCTAAATTAACTAGCTGCATTCGATGCTAGCTAAGTAAGTGAAAGTGGGGAAAAAATACTACAAAACAAAGCTCTCTTGCTTCTCCTTCATTTTTGAAGAAATGTATTTGTTAAAAAAAAAAGTTTTACTATTGTCTTTCTCTCTGAGTCAACTACTCAACACATTTTATGTACTTCAGGTCTAGCTAGCTGTAGCTTATGCTTTCAGTACTAGATTAATTCTCTGATCCTTTTATTGAGTGGAAAACATGTCAGTTCGTGCTGCAAGAGCTCTGATAGGTTGGAGGACGTCCTCCCGAAGTTGTTATAATTTCTGTGTAAGTACAGTGAGGGAAAAAAGTATTTGATCCCCTGCTGATTTTGTTCGTTTGCCCACTGACAATGAAATGATCAGTCTGTAATTTTAATGGTATGTTTATTTGAACAGTGAGAGACAGAATATCAACAAAAAAATCCAGAAAAACGCATGTCAAAAATGTTATAAATTGATTTGCATTTTAATGAGGGAAATAAGTATTTGACCCCTCTGCAAAACATGACTTAGTACTTGGTGGCAAAACCCTTGTTGGCAATCACAGAGGTCAGATGTTTCTTGTAGTTGGCCACCAGGTTTGCACACATCTCAGGAGGGATTTTGTCCCACTCCTCTTTGCAGATCTTCTTCAAGTCATTAAGATTTCGAGGCTGACGTTTGGCAACTCGAACCTTCAGCTCCCTCCACAGATTTTCTATGGGATTAAGGTCTGGAGACTGGCTAGGCCACTCCAGGACCTTAATGTGCTTTTTCTTGAGCCACTCCTTTGTTGCCTTGGCCGTGTGTTTTGGGTCATTGTCATGCTAGAATACCCATTCACGACCCATTTTCAATGCCCTGGCTGAGGGAAGGAGGTTTTCACCCAAGATTTGACGGTACATGGCCCCGTCCATCGTCCCTTTGATGCGGTGAAGTTGTCCTGTCCCCTTAGCAGAAAAACACCCCCAAAGCATAATGTTTCCACCTCCACGTTTGACGGTGGGGATGGTTTCTTGGGGTCATAGGCAGCATTCCTCCTCCTCCAAACACGGCAAGTTGRGTTGATGCCAAAGAACTCCACTTTGGTCTCGTCTGACCACAACACGTTCACCCAGTTGTCCTCTGAATCATTCAGATGTTCATTGGCAAACTTCAGACGGGTATGTATATGAGCTTTCTTGAGCAGGGGGACCTTGCGGGCGCTGCAGGATTTCAGTCCTTCACGGCGTAGTGTGTTACCAATTGTTTTCTTGGTGACTATGGTCCCAGCTGCCTTGAGATCATTGACAAGATCCTCCTGTGTAGTTCTGGGCTGATTCCTCACCATTCTCATGATCATTGCAAATCCACGAGGTGAGATCTTACATGGAGCCCTAGGCCAAGGGAGTTTGACAGTTSTTTTGTGTTTCTTCCATTTGCGAATAATCGCACCAACTGTTGTCACCTTCTCACCAAGCTGCTTGGCAATGGTCTTGTAGCCCATTCCAGCCTTGTGTAGGTCTACAATCGTGTCCCTGACATCCTTGGAGAGCTCTTTGGTCTTGGCCATGGTGGAGAGTTTGGAATCTGATTGATTGATTGCTTCTGTGGACAGGTGTCTTTTATACAGGTAAGAAACTGAGATTAGGAGCACTCCCTTTAAGAGTGTGCTCCTAATCTCAGTTCGTTACCTGTATGAAAGACACCTGGGAGCCAGAAATCTTTCTGATTGAGAGGGGGTCAAATACTTATTTCCCTCATTAAAATGCAAATCAATTTATAACATTTTTGACATGCRTTTTTCTGGATATTTTTGTTGTTATTCTGTCTCTCACTGTTCAAATAAACCTACCATTAAAATTATAGACTGATAATTTCTTTGTCAGTGGGCAAACGTACAAAATCAGCAGGGGATCAAATACTTTTTTCCCTCACTGTATATGGATGGGGTGAGAACAGTGAGCTTCCTAGGTTTGTATTGAAGTCAATGTTGGAGGACAGAAGCTAGCTGTCCTCCAGCTACACCATGGTGCTACCCTCATTGCAAAACAGTGTGTTTTAATCAATTATTTGGTGATGTGAATATATTTAATATAGTTTTATCTCAAATCTTTCACTATTTTTATATTTGATCCTCCTTTTCCTCCTCTGAGGAGCCTCCACTGTCTGGTACGCTTATAATGTATTTAGTGTCGTTTACGTCGTTCCAAACGGTCAGAAAAGTTATATTGTAATCTAACAGCACCTGTTTGGTACACATAATTTGCACGCATTGCCTGCTCTTTACCTTATTTTTCTAGATCTCCAGTATTTTCTACAACTAGTCAAATTCATTCCACACATCTGACTTTCCCTTTACCTCCTGAGAAACCAGTAATCATTCCCTCGTTTCGGATTTTTTTGTCACGTCCTCTGCCTCCATTTTATGGTGTTCGGAGTTTGTTATTACCAATTTATTGATGTGATTACGATATGCTATAGGTCAGGCCTTATTGGTCACGTGCATGTGATGCATTAATGTGTCACGTAAAGAGAGCAATGGTTGAGGGAATAAGGAACGTTTTCCCTATACAACTGAGGGATTACGGTAAGAAGACTTTTCAGTCAGAAATGGCTGTAATTATGTTGCAGCTTAAGCAACACGGACAGAGCGATAAACACTTTGATGTTCTGTGGCGGTCGCCGCAGCAGAGACAGCGCGATAAACACTTTGATGTTCTGTGGCGGTCGCCGCAGCAGAGACAGCGCGATAAACACTTTGATGTTCTGTGGTGGTCGCTGCAGCAGAGACAGCGCGATAAACACTTTGATGTTCTGTGGNAGCGCGATAAACACTTTGATGTTCTGTGGTGGTCGCTGCAGCAGAGACAGCGCGATAAACACTTTGATGTTCTGTGGTGGTCGCTGCAGCAGAGAGGAGAGAGAGACAACAGGTGCTAGTCACACAGTCGCTCAATGTCTTTTTTTTGTAACACGTAATAAGTCTGAGCCAGGTCCGGCCCAATCAAATCAATTACTGGTCGGACTCTCTCTAGTCATTTGTGTGTCTTAATTATGTAATCAAACAAGCATCAGACAAGCTCAGTATATATAGTTGATTTGTCTATATATGGAAAAATACACGTTTTGACATTTCTACTAATCGATTGGTCGAAAGAACAGACGACTCTTGGTCGACCAAGATTTTTTTTTAGTTGGGAACAGCCCTAAACGAATTAAATGACTATCCGGATTACCTGAATTGATCCTTTTTAGAGGTCGACCGATTAATCAGCTTGGCCGATTAATTAGGGCCGATTTCAAGTTTTCATAACAATCCGTAATCAGCCTTTTTGGACGCCGATTATGGCCAATTACATTGCAATCCACGAGGAGACTGCGTGGCAGGCTGACCACCTGTTACGCGAGTGCAGCATCAAAAGGGCCTTGTGGCTGCAAGGAGCCAATGTAAGTTGCTAGCTAGCATTAAACTTATCTTATAAAAAACAACCAATCTTAACATAATCACTAGTTAACTAMACATGGTTGATGATATTACTAGGTTAACTAGCTTGTCCTGCGTTGCATATAATCACAATGCGGTGTCTGTTAATTTATCATCGAATCACAGCTTACTTCAACTTGGCCAAACGGGTGACGATTTAACAAAAGCGCATTCGCGAAAACAGCACAATCGTTGCATAAATGTACCTAATCATAAACATCAATGCCTTTCTTAAAATCAATACACAAAAGTATATATTTTTTAAACCTGCATATTTAGTTAAAAGAAATGCATGTTAGCAGGAAATATTAACTAGAGAAATTGTCACTTCTTTTGCGTTCAGTGCAAGCAGAGTCAGGGTATATGCAGCAGTTTGGGCCGCCTGGCTCGTTGCGAACTGTGTGAAGACCATTTCTTCCTAACAAAGACCGTAATTAATTTGCCAGAATTTTACATATTTATGACATAACATTGAAGGTCGTGCAATGTAACAGCAATATTTACACTTAGGGTTGCCACCCGTTCGAAAATACGGAACGGTTCTGTATTTCACCCTAAGAATAAACATTTTGTTTTCAAAATGATAGTTTCAGGATTTGACCATATTAATGGCCAAAGGCTCTGTCACGACTTCCGCCGAAGTCGGCTCCTCTCCTTGTTCGGGCGGCGTTCGGCGATCGACGTCACCGGCTTTCTAGCCATCGCCGCTCCATTTCTCATATATCCATTTGTTTTGTCTTGTTTCATACACACCTGCTTTTTTTGTTGTTGACCGGAATAAAAGTGTGCCTGTTTACTCTACTCTGCTCTCCTGCACCTGACTTCGCCTCCCTTACACAGCCTTAACAGACTCGTATTTCTGTGTGTTTATTATATTATAATTAAATCTATGATTTGATATTTGATAGAGCAGTCTGACTGAGCGGTGGTAGGCAGCAGCAGGCTCGTAAGCATTAATCCAAACAGCACTTTCCTGCGTTTGCCAGGAGCTCTTAGCAATGCTTGACCCACAGCTCTGTTTATGAATTCAAGCCTATCAACTCCCATGATTAGGCTGGCAATACTAAAGTGCCTATAAGAACATCCAATAGTCAAAGGTATATGAAATACAAATGGTATAGAGAGAAATAGTCAACGTGTCATAATTCCTATAATAATGACAACCTAAAACTTCTTAACTGGGAATATTGAAGACTCGTGTTAAAAGGAACCACCAGCTTTCATATGTTCTCATGTTCTGAGCAAGGAACTTTAAAAGTGAGCTTTTTTACATGGCAAAAGGGCAAAAGCTCGCTTGATCTTGATTTTTTTTACTTTCTTCTCCAACACTGTGTTTTTGCATTATTTTAAACCAAATTGAACATGTTTCATTATTTATGAGGCTAAATTGATTTTTATTTATGTATTAAGTTAAAATAAGTGTTCATTCAGTATTGTTGTAATTGTCATTATTACAAATAAAAAAATTGGCCGATCGGATCGGCTTTAGGTCCTCCAATTATCGGTATCGGTGTTGAAAAATCATAATCGGTCGACCT
The DNA here is from genome assembly GCF_002910315.2 of Salvelinus sp. IW2-2015. Lineage (NCBI taxonomy): Eukaryota > Metazoa > Chordata > Actinopteri > Salmoniformes > Salmonidae > Salvelinus > Salvelinus sp. IW2-2015. The sequence continues at coordinate 6,979,854 of NC_036849.1, read as the reverse complement.
CTAGTCTCTACCCACACACTCACACACACACACACACACACACACACACACACACACACACACACACACACACACACACACACACACACACACACACACACACACACACACACACACACACACACACACACAACACCACACACACACACACACACACACACACACACACACACTGCGGTTACTGCTCCACATATGCTGCTGCTACAGCTCAGTCTTTTATCTATTCTGTTGCCTATTCACTTTACCCCTACATACTGTGCCTTCGGAAAGAATTCAGACCCCTTGACTTTTTCCACATTTTGTTAGGTTACAGCCTTATTCTAAAATTGAATAAAAATTATTTTTCCTCATCAATCTACACACAATACTCCATAATGACAAAGCAAAAAAATGGTTTTTAGAAATGTTTGCTAATTTATTACAAATTTAAAAAAAAAAAATATCACATTGAAATAAGTATTCAGACCCTTTACTCAGTACTTTGTTGAAGCACCTTTGGCAGCGATTACAGACTCGAGTTATCTTGAGTATGTAACGGCTTTCTTCCTGGGGTGAAGGAGAGGACCAAAATGCAGCGCGGCTAGTGTTCAACATGATTTAATAAAGAATATATGAGAACACTACAAACAACAAAACAAGAAATGTGAAAACCGAAAACAGTCCTATCTGGTGCAGAACACAAAGACAGAAGACAACCACCCACAACTCCCAACACAAAACAAGCCACCTATATATGATTCTCAATCAGGGACAACGATTGACAGCTGCCTCTGATTGAGAACCATATTAGGCTGAACACAGAAACAGACAAACTAGACACACAACATAGAATGCCCACCCAGCTCACGTCCTGACCAACACTAAACAAGCAAAACACACAAGAACTATGGTCAGGACGTGACAGAGTATGACGCTACAAGCTTGGCAGACCTGTATTTGGGGAATTTCTCTCATTCTTCTCTGCAGATCCTCTCAAGCTCTGTCAGGTCGGATGGGGAATGTCGCTGCACAAATATTTTCAGGTCTCTCCAGAGATGTTTGATCGGGTTCAAGTCCAGGCTCTGGCTGGGCCACTCAAGGACATTCAGAGACTTGTCCCGATGCCACTCCTGCATTGTCTTGGCTGTGTGCTTAGGGTCATTGTCCTGTTGGAAGGTGAATCTTCACCCAAGTCTGAGGCGCTCTGGAGATGGTTTTCATCAAGGATCTCTCTGTACTTTGCTCCATTCATCTTTACCTCGATCCTGACTAGTCTCCCAGGCCCTGCCGCTGAAAAACATCCCCACAACATGATACTGCCACCACCATGCTTCACCGTAGGGATGTTGCCAGGTTTCCTCCAGAAGTGACGCTTGTCATTCAGGCCAAAGAGTTCAATCTTGGTTTCATCAGACCAGAGAATCTTGTTTCTCATGGTCTGAGAGTATTTAGGTGCCTTTTGGAAACTCCAAGCGGGCTGTCATGTGCCTTTTAATGAGAAGTGGCTTCCGTCTGGCCACTCTGCCATAAAAGCATGATTGGTGGAGTGCTGCAGAGATGGATGTCATTCTGGAAGGTTCTCTCCCATCTCCACAGAGGAACTCTAGAGCTCTGTCAGAGTGACCATCGGGTTCTTGGTCACCTCCCTAAACAAGGCCCTTCTCCCCCGATTGCTCCATTTGGCCGGGCGGCCAGCTCTAGGAAGAGTCTTGGTGGTTCAAAACTTCTTCCATTTAAGAATAATGGAAGCCACTGTGTTCTTGGGGACCTTCAATGCTGCAGAAATTGTTTGGTACCCTTCCCCAGATCTGTGCCTCGACACAATCCTGTCTCGGAGCTCTACGAAGAATTCCTTCGACCTCTTACCTTGGTTTTTGGTCTGACATGCACAGTCAACTATGGGACCTTACATAGACAGGTGTGTGCCTTTCCAAATCATGTCCAATCAATTGAATGTACCACAGGTGGATTCCAATCAAGTTGTGGAAACATCTCAAGGATGATCAATGAAAACAGGATGCACCTGAGCTCAATTTCAAGTTTCATAGCAAAGGGTTTGAAAACTTATGTAAATAAGGTATTTTTTATTATTATTTATTTTATACATTTGCAAACATTTCTGAAAACCTGCTTTGTCATTATGGGGTATTTTGTGTAGATTACTAAGGATTTGTATCTATTTAGACGTTTACAGGGGCAGCTTTGACAGGGCAGAAATTTTACACACTGACTTGTTGGAAAGGTGGCATCCTATGACGGTGCCACGTTGAATGTCACTGAGCTCTTCAGTAAGGCCATTCTACTGCCAATGTTTGTTTATGGAAATTGCCTGGCTGTGTGCTCGATTTTACACACCTGTCGGCAACAGGTGTGGCTGAAATAGCCAAATCCACTAATTTGAAAGGCTTGTCCACATATTTTTGTATATATAGTGTAGCTACCTCAATTACCTCGTACCCTTGCAAATTGATTCAATAGTGTTACTCCCTATATAGTCATGTTATTTTTACTCTTTATTGTTATTCACTGTGTATTTAGTCCTCATGTCAGTATTTATTGGCTACCCGGTGGTCTACACCTGCTGTATACGGTGCATGTGTCAAATGAAATTTTATTTGGAAAGGACCAGTAAGTAAGCATTTCACTGTTAGTCTACACCTACAAATAAAATGGTATTTACTATACATGAAACCTTGTCATATTGATTACATTCTTGGACTTAAACTTCAAATGTACAGTATTATTGTCACAGATGGAGATTTAGCCAACAAACAATCAAACTGGACAGTTCTATCTCAATCTCTTCATTTAAAGACTCAATCATGGACACTTACTGACAGTTGTGGCTGCTTTGCGTGATGTATTGTTGTCTCTACCTTCTTGCCCTTTGTGCTGTTGTCTGTGCCCAATGATGTTTGTACCATGTTTTGTGCTGCTACCATGTTGAGATGCTGCCATGTTGTGTTGCTACCATATTGTTGTCATGTTGTGTTGCTACCATGCTATGTAGGTCTCTCTTTATGTAGTGTTGTTTATGTAGTCCATATTTTTATTTAAAAAATATATTTTTAATCCCAGCCCCTGTACCCGCAGGAGGCCTTTTGCCTTTTGATAGGCCGTCATTGTAAATAAGAATTTGTTCTTAACTGACTTGCCTAGTTAAATAAAAGTTAAATAAAATATATTATAAAATGTTAGAACTGAACTTGGCTAATGTTTTTTTTTTCTTTATTGCTTTGTAGGGGGTTCTGTCAGGCACACTTCACGTGTGTGCCTTTGTGAGAGAGAAAACACAGATAGCTTGTAGCCTACATGTGAATGGAAGGATCACAGCTGTCTGTGAGAGGTAGGTGTCACATGCCATGTGTGTCACATGCCATTTTCTCACGTCAACACTAAGGGAGCAACACTAGGGAACAGTTCTCCTATATAATCAACTTACAGTTGTAAATATCCTAGCCTTTGTCCATAGGAATCACTGTAACTGCAATTGGGAGAGTAATATACTAGTTATAACCAATTACTTCAACATGAAGATATACGGAGTTAACTGCAGGACTAGGCTACTATGAGGGATGAGGATTTATGCTACGAACAACCTCCACGGGGTTGTTGCTGCAAGGGGGAATAAGCCTGCATGCAATGTTCATGTTCAGGTTTATGATCAGTGACACACTTCTCTAAATATGTAATGTTTCTGGACTCTATGAGGAGCCAGACAATTATTTCCACTGGAAAGCAATGTACTGATCATTTAATTTTACCGGTAGATTAACGCTATTTCAATTAGGCCTATATAAACATTATCGTGATATTGCCTGGAAGGTCGCTCGTTGTGTTTGATAGCAAACCTACAAGCTGGTTATAATAGTCTACTACTGTTCCTATCCACGCCAGATACATACCTTGTTACTGAGATTCTCTTTATGGTTCCGATCTTTATTCCTTCTCAATTTGATAGATGGCGAGCGGAGAAGATTTTTGATCCGACTCTTTATTGTGGAACCCTCCACCGTCATCATGAAATCTAAATTCTGACTGATCTCAGACATCGGTTGATAGAACTAGTACATGAAATCTGGCAACCAGTGGTGATAGCCAGACAAAACCAAATGTTGTTCAGCAAAATAAATACAAAGATAAAATATACGTTAATTTGCTGTCATGCTTCCTTCTGGTTCAATGCGTTGCATGTTATGTTGGCATGATGTGTGCGGTTCCCGTTCATTACATGCCCTGGTCTGCCTGGAAAGCTTTTCTATATTATCCGTCCTTCTTGCATTACATTCTGATCCACTGGGAGAGATATTTCTCTGGATGCATTTGGAAAAATTGTCCATGTTCCCAGATTGTCAACTGTAGTAGCTAGCTACTTCGATGGTCGGGTTCCTGAAGACTGTCAGTCACGCCGCGACTCCTCGTCTTGTGTCATTGCGTCCTCCGCGATGAGAACTGCCATTGGTGAAACTGGATCTGCGGCACAATACCAGTTCTTGGTTAGCTACTGTAGCTAGCCAAGCTTTCTGCCAATGTCCCAGCTGTCTCTTTCGTTCCCACATTGGGCAAGAAAGATACTGCCGTTAGCTAAACCACATGCTAAAGAAGAATATGCCCAGTGCTATTGCCTACTAGCATGCCATTTAACAACGTTAGCAAGCTAGCTCGGTACTGTAGGCTAACGTTGTGCATAGCCCCCAAGCACTGTCAGTGACATGCCAGCTAGCTAGCTACCTTGCCGCTTCTATCAATCTTTTTCTGTTTATTCCATGCAGGGTTGAATGACAACCGCTTGCGACACTGATATCTATATTTCACTTTCCCGTTGTTGAGAAGTTTTGGGCAGGACTGTCAGGGCAGACCTCAGTCTCGCCTCGTAGCAAGCATCAACATTTGACAGTCATCTGTTGATTACTTTGGAAAAGCATTCTGACCCAGATCTCACCAGCAGCAGCTCACCAAGTCAATGTCGCCATCTAGTGGTTGAAATTGTCAAACTCCATTTCATGTACAGCTCGTCACTTTAACAGTAAATTGGTTTTAGTCCTCAACACTCGAATGCAAAATTTGAAAGAAAACAGTTGTTGAAATCCACTTTTTAGTAATTTATATGTAAACAGGGAATTCTAGTCGCATTGTAAAACATTTTCGAATATTTTATTTGCAAGACTTTAACCTTTTATTTACCTTTTCATGTACAGGCATTACACTGACAAACACATAGCTTAAGAGTTTTAGTTTACTTTTTTACATTACTTAGACCTCAACTTAACAAACATGGCTTTGTGTGGGAACTGGGAAGTGACATTGACAATATATTACATCTTTCCCAGACACCAATGCATGCTAGTCTTGGTACCAGTCTGACAAACATTCCACTCATTGTACTCTGTGTCATGTGCCAAAGAGTTAGTGCTATCCGGGATCCTTGGGACTTCCTACGCAAAACCCCAACCGCATTTTACAGTTCAACTTCGATGCGGGGTAGGGACGTTGAGTTGCTCATTGTTTTTTTACATTTTATTTATTTAACTAGGCAAATCCTTTAAGAATAAATTATTATTTACAATGATGGCCTTTACCGGCCAAACCCGGAAGACGCTGGGCCAATTGTGCGCTGCCCTATGGGACTCCCAATCACGGCTGGATGTGACACAGCCTGCATTCGAACCAGGGACTCTAGTGACACCTCTTGAGGTGCAGTGCTTTAAACCACTGCGCCACTCGGGAGCCAAAAAACATTGTCTGCCGAAACCAGGGATCGAACCAGGGACCTTTAGATCTTCAGTCTAACGCTCTCCCAACTGAGCTATTTCGGCTAGGTATCGGAACTCTCATTTGATTGTGTCCATAACACGTGGAGCCACGAAAATATAATTAGAATTATAACAAAGTCAAAAACAAAAAGGTTGCTGTTAGCTAGGAAAGTTAATACGTTTTGTAGTTGATATATATTTAGTTTCAGAATTTAGACCCTAGACGCGAGCTAGCCATTTTTGAAAGATACCACAGTCACAAAGTCAAAATGTGCTAACTAACGTTAGTGGAAACCGTCTCGTCTTGATAAAAATAAAACGGTTGCTGGAGATAATAACTGACGAGTTCCAATAGTTGCGTAACCTTTGAGATGAAGGACAGCTGTGATGTCTATCAAATCAGATCTCCTTGAGCTCTTTTTCAATCGCGTTGGTGCCATTTTCACAAGTATGCGGTGAATTTTAAACACTTAGTACAAAACTCCTTGTAACACATTCGGTCTTGCATCCAAAACCGTTCATTGTGCATTAGTTTTGTTTGGAGACATCTTTCACCACATACAGTAACCATTGACCCAAAATATAAGTTCACTGAAATATAACTAAAACAATGGTTTAAATCACCAAAACACAACATAATTTCTTCTCAATTTAGTTGGTTTTAACAACCCATTAATCCAATGGCAAAAAATGCAAGATACATGTTTCAAAATTGCCCCTTGAAGGGCTGAAAGTAATATGCTACAGTACTGTAAGTCACAGTACATGGCACTGTTTTCACAGGCTATTCACTTGCACTACCCCTCAAAATTGACTGAAAATCAAATCATCTTTTCTATCCCATGTGTGGGCAAAAAAGGTGTGAAGACATCTTCCACAATCATATGGTAATCATGTATTGCGTTTTAAAGTATTGTACTTATGTATTGTAATGTTCTTGTGTGTCTCAGTTGTGCATGACACTAATAACAGGGATGTGGGTTTGATTTTATGAATTTACTGTAGTCACTTTGGATGAAAGAATCTGCTACATAAATGACATGGAATATAGTATACTACTGGCCAATGCAATTTTACTGTAGTAAAGCTGTGTTAAAACCCCCCAACATCAATGAGAAGAGACTAGCTCAGGCCAAGAAACACGAGCAATGGACATTAAACCGGTGTAAATCTGTCATTTGGTCTGATGATTCCAAATTTGAATTTTTGGTTCCAAACGCCATGTCTTTGTAAGAAGCATAGTAGGTGAACGGATGATCTCCACATGTGTGGTTCCCATCGTGAAGCATGGAGGTGGTGGTGTGATGGTGCTTGCTGGTGACATCAAATCAAAATAAAATTTTCAAAATAAAATTTTATTTGTCACATACACATGGTTAGCAGATGTTAATGCAAGTATAGCGAAATGCTTGTGCTTCTAGTTCCGACAATGCAGTAATAACCAACGAGTAATCTAACCTAACAATTCCACAACTACTACCTTATACACACAAGTGTAAAGGGATAAAGAATATGTACATAAAGATATATGAATGAGTGATGGAACAGAACGGCATAGGCAGGATGCAGTAGATGGTATCGAGTACAGTATATACATATGAGATGAGTAATGTAGGGTATGTAAACATAAAAGTGCATAGTTTAAAGTGGCTAGTGATACATGTATTACATAAAGATGACAAGATGCAGTAGATGATAGAGTACAGTATATACATATACATTATATTAAGTGGCATTGTTTAAAGTGGCTAGTGATACATTGTCTATGATTTATTTAGAATTCAAGGCACACTTAACCAGCATGGCTATCATTTGTTTTTCAACAGGACAATGACCCAAAACACACCTCCAGGCTGTGTAAGGACTATTTGGCCAAGGAAAAGCAGCCAACAAGTGCTTAGCATATGTTGGAACTCCTTCAAGACTGTTGGAAAAGCATTCCAGGTAAAGCTGGTTGAGAGAATGCCAAGAGTGTACAAAGCGGTCATCAAGGCAATGGGTGGCTACTTTGAATAACCTAAAATATATTTTGATTTGTTTAAAACATTTTTGGTTACTACATGATTCCATGTGTTATTTCATCCCTATTATTCTACATTGTAGAAAATATAAAAAATAAAGAAAATCCTTGAATGAGTGGGGTGTGTGCAAACTTTTGACTGGTACTGTATATAAGTATGATATATATTTGTATACTTTACAAACATACAATTCCATTCTATAGATTTCAAAATATGTATATAGTAGACAAACCAGTTTGAAATAGTTAAGTATTTTAACAAATTAAACAACAATCGAGCATTACCTTTTACTTTATATGAACACGTATTGCATGTATTGCAATGTGAAACATTTCTTGATGAAACTGATTAAGTATGGTGAAAAAGTTACTATGATTTTGTGTTGTACTTTAGCCAATTGAAAACGTGCTTGATGTTTTAAAAAACTGCCATTTGGAGTTTTGTATTGAGTTGTGAAAATGTACCACATACTTGTAAAAATGTCACCAAAACAAATAAATGATTGAAAAAACAAAACAATGATGTTATATGAATATTCTAACAAAGCCCAGTCTCTGGAGTGGAATGTAATAGCTGAACAGACTGGTAACCAGGCTAAATGCATGCATCATTGCCTACATTTTCTCTGCATCCCAATAGCAGCAGACAAAATGCATCTAAAAGCACATCTCAGCTCAGTTGGACTACACTGACTGAAGGAGGTCCTCCAAAATGTTTCTTTCCACTCCATGCATAATTACTCCAACAGACTCTACAACCAACAGACTCTAGTGCTTTACTGACCAGCTCCCAAAGCCCCTCTTGGATGTGGAAAATAAAGGGATCCAGAAAAGCATTGAGGCAGTAGAGTAACTGGGATGACTCCACTAGGAGGTTCACAACATTGGCCACCCTACACGTATTAGTGTGGTCATACAACATGAAGAAGATGATGCAAGCTATAATATGGAGCAACTGCCCTGGTACCCAGCACACCAAGAAATTGGCTATGAAAACTGCAATCAGCCAGATGGTCTTGTCCCCCCGGCCCTGCATGTTGCCTGCAGCCCACTGCTGCCGCGACTGCCTCATCCGGGCTATAATCTTCACGTAGGAAGGGATGATGAGGAGCAAGGGAACAGACACCTGCACAGAGTAGTAGGATAACAGATTGTAGGTGGCTGCGCTGTACCTGAACCTTGAGGTCACCACAGTTCCACAGTAGCGGATGCCGCTCTTCCGCTCCCTGTAGTTGATGTTAGGATAGCTGAGGTAAATGAGCAGGACGGTAATGGCCCATAGGAGCAGTGAGACCAGGGCAGCGTTGCGGGGGGTGCGGACCATCCGTGACTCGAGTGGGAAGACAATAGCCAGGAAGCGGTCGGTGCTGACAACACAGATAAACATGGTGCTGGAGGTCAGACCCACAAAGTGGAGTATGTTACTCAGGATGCACAGTGAACTGCCCATGCTCCAGTCATAGTTCTCACTTACATAGATAGCCCTGGGCGGTATGGAGGCCAGGTACGCTAGGTCACACAGAGCTAGGTTGAGTACTCCGATGGAGCCGATACTCCAAGGTCGAGACGGTTTGAGGCAGATCACCAGGCTGCAGACGTTTCCAAAGATACCGAGCAGTGAGAGGGTATGGTAGAATGGAGGAATGATGGTTGCAGCGTAGTTGCAGGTTGAGCTGCAGTCCTCGAAGGGGACTAAGGGCAGGGAAAGGTCTTCAATAATCGTCAATGTGCTGTTTCTTCGCAATAACCAGCTGGGGACGGAGTCCTTTTGAGACATGTTCCTTTCAACAGAGTTCCTGTATCAACTGATAATTGAATAAATGTGTCAGATCAAACAATTACAAATTCCAATCATCTGTCAAATCACATTTATAATAAAATGGAAATACACTGGGAAAGACATACTCTAGAGCAGGGGTGTCAAACTCAAATACCCAGTGGGCCAAAATGTAAAACCTGAACAAAGTTGCGGGCCAACATTGAACAAATGAACCTTTTAATATGGACCCAAACAAGTTTTGCTTTAACATTGAATATGGAACAAGCATCGCTTATTACCATACAATATATAATTTAATAGTGGAGACATGCAAAATCGAATTTCAAATGAAAAAACACATCAATGGCATTCATTTATTAAATAAATAAAATTTAAATAAAAATCGTATGCCTCTTTTCTATTTGCAGCCTTCTGATTTAAATACCAAAATAAACATTTTCTCCACTGGCTAATAATTTTACAAATAAAATGATAATAAATCAATCAACCATTCAAGCCCATTAAAGGGCCGGGCTGATTTTGCGATCTCTGCTGCCACTATATAACTAGCCTTTACAGCAGCCTCACTTTGGGATGTGGCTTTTTTGAACATATTCTGTTGTGAAACCAAACTTCTTTTCATCTCCTCTACTTTCTGGCTCCTTTGAGTCATGTCCAGGTCCTTGTATTTGTCATGCTGTTTCGTTTCATAGTGTCGTCTAATGTTGTACTCCTTACTTACAGCCACGTTGACTCCACCAACAAGACAAACAGGTTTGTCTTTTACATATGTAAACAGATATTCTGCCTCCCACTTGTCCAGAAAGCTCCTGTTTTCTGCCTTTCTTTTCGCCATTTTTGGGAAGGGATAGCGCGCTGACAGTTGTAGCGTCTATGTTGCTATGACTACTGTCACAGAGGAGAGGGCGTTTCTGGGTCCTGTCCTGATTGGCGCGCGAAAACAACAGCAGAGCATTATGGGATTCGTAGTATTAGCGGTGAATGCGCTGTATAATACCGGCGGGCCAGCTCTAGTAGTAATTTGGTATTGTCTCGCGGGCCAAATATAATTACCCCGCGGGCCAGATCTGGCCCGCGGGCCAGAGTTTGACACCCATGCTCTAGAGTAATATTCTAATTTCTGATATGAAATCACACTTCTGTAACAATAACAAGCTAAATAAATGTCTTCATTCTAACATTCATAAACAACTTTGAGCAAACTTTTAGACAACATAGAAGAAATATAACTGAAACATATATAATAAAACTGAAGTAACACGGAGATAGTTCTGATCAACACTTACCCTTGAAGAACGCAGCTGTACTTGAGAACCTTTTAAATGTTCTGCAACTTTGTTCACAGCTTTTTATCACACCATGGCATCATTACGTCAGAAGATCATGGCTACGTCCCAAATGGCACCCCATTCCCTTTACAGTGCACTACTTTTGTTCAGGGCCCATTGGGCTTTGGTCAAAAATAGTGCACTATATAGGAAATGGAGTGCCATTTGGGATAGAAATCGTAGCAATGTGTATTTCACATGGGAAATGAATGATATTGTCCGGTAATGAATAAGGTCATTAATTTGCAATTAGATCCCATGGGTCAATTGGGAAAATGTCAGATCTCTCTCTTTCCACGTATTTCAAAAGGGCAAATGGTAACCAACATTAGAAGATTACTTAGCATTTTAACAATCGGTTACCCATGCGTGTTCTTTCACAATATTCCTGTAATACCTTTTCATATATGTTCAAAGTAAGACGTACAGTTACAGTAAGTTACTTAATCTTTAAAGTAATATTACTATTCAAATCATATAACATGTAACTGCGTCAGAAATGTATATCTAGGCAGCCCACATTCATTGTTAGATTTTATTTCAAGGCGTCTTCATTTCTCTTATGCCAACATCCTAAACATAACGGTTATTGACACCATATAAAAATATCAGAAATACCTTTACAAAAACAACTCCATTCTCAGAAGAAAAAAAACAGTCTTAAAAGTGGAAAAAAAGTAATTATTTACATGGCCTATTATTATAAAAACATGTATTTTATACTTTATACAGAAATTAAATCTACACTTCATGCTTCTAGCAAAAAAGTATTGATGCTGTTTAACAAGAGGGTTGGTTGGCTTTTAATTCTGCAAGCTTACCTCTTAGCAGCATAAAAATAATTACAGCAAATGTATTTCCCCCAATTTAACATCGAATACATTTTCCCTCAAATGGCACCCTATTCCCTATAAAGTGCACTATTTTTGACCAAAAGTAGTGCACCATATAGGGAATAGTGTGGCATTTGGGACGGCCATCTCTACTCCTATTATATAGTGAACGTCAGGGTCTGATTATTACATACATCACTGAACAAGTAAAGCTGCTCTTAGAAAGGTCACAAGGACTGCAGATTCAATGACCTATCCATCCTACAGGGACCTATTAGGATATTGCTTATTAAGTTGACGTTGAGATTTGTTGTCTGCGGTGCACGCAGTGGTTAGTGTAGCAAACAGTGTGCCATACAAAAACAGATGAAATGTCCCTTAACCTTTAAGGCTTAATTCACTACGACCGAGAACTTTCCTTGCATCAAACACAAGATATGGCAGACAGGGCCTACTCTACTCCAATATGGAGACAGGGCCTCTGAAACAGTCATATACACTCAACAGTATAGTACTATGAACACAAACAGCATCAGCACTATCAGATGTCTGTCTACAGATCATCTTGCTCTGATGGTAGAGATATACTCTAAAACCAGAACATACTGGACACCCTTAAAATGTAGAGTTCCTGGTAGCTTAATATTATGCGAAATTCACTGCATCTCCTCTTTAAAATAAGGGAAAGAAAAGCAACAGATCTGGGCACGTTTTTAAGCGTCAGATCCTTGTAAGCTTATTCCTTACGATCTAAAAGGCTAAACTGATTCTAGATACACTACGTGACCAAAATGACAAACAGACCTTAACCCTTATAAGTATGCATATACATGCTCTCCTACATACACAAACATACCCTCATACACTACATGACCAAAAGTATGTGGACACCTGCTCGTCGAACATCTCATTCCAAAATCATGGCCAGTAATATGGAGTTGGTCCCCACTTTGCTACAATAACAGCCTCCACTCTTCTGAGAAGGCTTTATTTTTTTATATATATATATATTTTTTTAATGTAACCTTTATTTACCGAGGCAAGTCAATTAAGAACAAATTATTATTTACAATGACGGCCTACCCCGGCCAAACCCGGACAACGCTGGGCCAATTGTGCGCCGCCCTATGGGGCTTCCAACCACGGTCGGATGTGACGCCTCTTGCACGGAGTTGCAGTGCCTTAGACCGCTGCGCCACTCAGTAGCCGAACTAGATATTGGAACATTGCTGCAGGGACTTTCTTTCAATCAGCCACGAGCATTAGTGAGGTCGGGCACTGATGTTACGCGATTAGGCCTGGCTCGCAGTCGGCGTTCCAATTCATCCCAAAGGTGTTCGATGGGGTTGAGGTCAAGGCTCTGTGCAGGCTAGTAAAGTTCTTCCACACCAATCGACAAACCATTTCTGTATGGACCTTGCTTTGTGCACAAGGGCATTGTCATGCTGAAACAGGAAAGGGCCTTCCCCAAACTGTTGCCACAGAGTTGGAAGCACAGAAGAATGTCATTGTATGCTGTAGTGATAAGATTTACCTTGACTGGAACTAAGGGGCCTAGCCCGAACCATGAAAAACAACCCCAGACTACTATTCCTCCTCCACCAAACTACGCATTGGGGCAGGTAGCCTTCTCCTGGCATCCGCCAAACACAGATTAGTCCGTCGGACTGCCAGATGGTGAAGCATGATTCATCACGCCAGAGAACGCGTTTCCACTGCTGCAGTCAAATTGCGGCGAGCTTTACACCACTCCAGCCGACACTTGGCATTGCGCATGGTGATCTTTGGTTGGGGTGCGGTTGCTCCGCCATGGAAACTAATTTTATGAAGCTCCCAACGAACAGTTATTGTGCTGACGTTGCTTTCAGACGCAGTTTGGAACTCAGTAGTGAGTGTTGTAACCGAGGACTGATTATTTTTTACGCGCATCGCGCTTCAGCGGTCCTGTTTTGATCTTGTGTGGCCTACCACTTCGTAGCTGAGCCATTGTTGCTCCTAGACGTTACCACTTCACAACAACAGCACTTAGTTGACTGGGGCAGTTCTAGCAGGGCAGAAATTTGACAAAATGACTTGTTGGAAAGGTGGCATCCTATGACGGTGCCACGTTGAAAGTCACTGAGCTCTTAAGGCCATTCTACTGCCAATGTTTGTCTATGGAGATTGCATGGCTGTGTGCTCGATTTTATACACTTGTCACCAACTGGTGTGGCTGAAATAGCCGAATCCACTAATTTGAAGAGAAAAACATGACTCCTGACTGTCAGAACAGTGTCATGTCAGTCTTTGCATTTCAAGTCAATATACTGTATATATCGATACAAACAAACATCTTTGGATATCCGACAGGCACGTTAGGTAGTGCCGCTTATAAAACAAAACAAATGTGCAGAAGACATAAATAAAAACGTTTGTTTTTTTTACAAGGATCTCAAAGGCCCTGTGTTTTAGATATATTTACACACTATGAGGTTGGATTAATACTGTGAAATTGTGAAAATTCTGATCATGCGCTTTTAGTGTAAGTGGTTTGAAAATACATTTCTACCCATTTTGGTGGGATTGGGTTTTGGCCTGCCTGGTGACGTCACCAGGCAATAAATAAGTTAATACACCAATAACCGCTCGTTTTCCGTTTTCCCCTAGCAAATTTGCATAAGAAATTGATCTTTGCTAAGAAACTATTTTTGACCATGTTAACTGAAAACAATCATTGTAAGCTACTTAATTGTTACCAAGAAATGATTTGACAGAGATAAAAACGGCTACATTGTACCTTTAAATGTAGTTATCCCTGATTGGTTGAGCCACATAAGGGTCATATTTATTACAGCACACCCTGGCGAAACTTTTTGCAACAGAAAAACAAAAATGAACATTTCTTATTGGACAAGTTCAGGTAGTAGTCCAACCCTGTTTCAGTCAGTTTTTGTCAATTTAGTGACAAATGATTACGACCCATGTGAGTAAGGGTCTTGAGGAGAGATGGCTACAACATTGACCCTAAGTTAGTTAGTACTTAGTTCTACGTCTGAGGGTTGTTCTTTAGTCCTAGTGGGGCTAGCCTCGGCATTGGCCTCATCTGCAGTAGCGGGGGCGGGGCTAAAGCATCCCCCGGCTTATCATTGGACTCCAGCACCTTGGCCACGCCAACTTTCATCTGCAGCAGCGGAGGCGGGGTCAGCGCCTTTTGAAGTACACCGTGACCTTTTGCAGTGCATGCTGGTCCTTGTGGGCTGTGACCATTGACAATCGGAGCAGGAGCAGAACCTGTCTCTGATGGTTTCTCGTTGGATCCAGAACCCACTTTAAGGTCCTCTGCCTGTGGCACTGGCATGCCTGGGCCTTTGGAAGCCTCATCCTCCTGGCCTTGTCTCTCTTTCAGCCCCAGAAGGTCCTCGTCAAGTCTCAGAAACAAGGGGCTGAGGGAGCGCTCGTCATCTCCATCTCTGATGATTTCCTTCTCTGCCTGCGGTGGTGGAGGTGAGGACCGGTCCATCCCAACCTCCCCAGGCTCAGTGGCTGGTTTGTGGGTGACCACTGGAAGATCACTGGGGCTGACGTTGTCTGTGGTCATCTGCTGGTTGAGGAAGACGATCTCGTTGAGGAGAGACGTCAGACTCTCGTCTTCAACGTCACCTTCTTCGTTGTCTTCGTCCTCCTCATCCGAGTTCCTGTCAGCGTCGATGATCTTTACACCGTCTCCAGAGTGGTCCAGCTGCTTCCCCAGCACCTCCCCGTCCTCCAGCCCACTTCCCTTACCCTTCACTGGAGATGGCCTCCTCGGAGTTCCCCCTGACACACCTGGAGGGGCTTTGACCAGTGAAATCACATTGGCTATATGAGGAACTGAAAAATAGGAAACAAAACAACGATTTTGTCTCAATGGCATAACATTCAGCTAACTTCATCAGATTCATAGATTTCTACATCCAAGCGGTAAAAACGTGTCGGAAGTTACCTCCCCTGTTGAGGATATTACGAGGTGGAGTGAGAGAAATGGGTTGTGACATTGAGGGGATACAGATGGTAACTGAAGCGACACCTAAAAAAAAGAAATTTAAGAAGAATCAGAATCAAATCAACAAAAAAAGTGGTATGAAACTTGGAGTACACTGAGTCACTGAACGCATACCTGGTATTAGAGACTGTTGCATTTCGATTCCAGTGACGCGTCCTACCGGCAGCAGAGAACTGGCAGGCTGCATTGGGCTCTTAGTGATCCCCTGCTGAGATGGTATCACTCCACCCACTATAGACAGCATTTGAGGAGGGAGAAACCCAGCATGAACAGGTGGGGAATCTGTTGGGGAGGCAGAAAAACTAATCAAAATGATTGACAGTGCTTTATTTCTTCACATGGAAGTTCAGTCTCTAGATCTGCAGTCAGCCTGGCCCATTTGGTGCAGCTAGACAGTAACAGGGTCAGAGGGAGAGGTGACTTACCTAGGGGAGGTTGTGGTTTCCTGCGAGACAGGATGTTAGGTCTTGTCCTTTCACCCGGAGAACGACACGTTGGGGGGGGTTTCCTGGAGGGTGGGGAGATGATGGGACTTGTCTTGGGTTGTTGGGGTGCAGGCTGTGGGGGTATAGAGCGTGGGACAGGGGTGGGTACCACCTTTAACTTGAGACCGGGAGCCAGGGATTTTGGCTTAGGCTGTTGAGTGCTGTTGGGTGAGATGGCTTTATTGGGTAGGACTGATGACGAGGGGGCTGAGGACGCCCCTCTCCGCTTCCCTTTGAACATCACGTCCATGTTCTTCTGTTTGGTAGAGATGTCCTGAAGCTTCCTGAGGATGAGCTCCTCCGTCTTTCCTGTAGAGAGACAACAGGCCAGTGTTACCGGAGGGAGAGACTGGAGAGGAGAGGATAGTCAAATGTAAGGCCCATTACCAGATTTCTGGGAGATTTTCTTGATATAAGCAGCTCGTTCTTCGGTCAGCGCACTCTTCAGTTTTTCCAGGCGTTCACATTTGTCTCTCAGGTCAATGACTTGTTTTCGGGCCTGTCAAATAACAGAGACAATACTTGGTATCATTTAGTGAAGAGGTTATTTACTGAATAAAACTCGATGCAGTTCTGGGAGGTAGTGTATGTCACAAGGCAGCATCAATTAATTAGTCTGCTAACTTCCCTGAATATGACAATCATTTCCGAAACGAAATCCTCAAGGAAGATTGAAATGGCCATAGCTTATTTTACTTAACACTCCCAACAATCCATATTTAAAGTCTCACTCCAGTCTCCTTTTCAGCTCATTGATCACCTAATTTACTTAACAAAAGGCACATCTTAATAAGTGGTCCAGGTATGATCATGACATGGCAGAAGAGGGGGTGAGCTTTTCCTCGTTTGTTCTTTATTGCTCCTCTACTGTTCCTCAAGCAAGGAGGGAGGCCGATGACATCACCAATCCCCATCAGATCAACTCCTTGAAGTTTGCAGTTGTGTCCCCCAAAAATATATCATTTGGCGCAAAGCATTTTTTTTTTTTACCCTTTAGTGAGTGTTCTTTACTGTATCTATACCTGTGATATGTTTTTTCAACAGTAAAAGTTTTAAAAAGTTAAGAAAGAAAAACAAAAATCGCTGGAGGACGTATAAGTTTGATTAAAGTTGTACCATGTTTATTTACCCTTTATTTAGCCTTTATTTAACTAGGCAAGTCAGTTAAGAACAAATTCTTGTTTACAATGACGGCCTACACGGGCTAAACCCTCCCCTAACCCAGACGACGCTGGGCCAATTGTGCGCCGCCCTATGGGACTCCAAATCACGTCCGGTTGTGATACAGCCCGGGATCGAACCAGTCCGGAGTGACGCCTCTACCACTGAGATGTAGTGCCTTAGACCGCTGTGCCACTTGGGAGTAATGTAATGGCATCCATGTAATGTGGATGCCTACCACCACCTATTGAAATGTACCGTATGGCATGGTAAATCACGTGATACAAGAGTTCTCTGGAGAGCGTAGGCAAGCTCTGAGGTGTTATGGGTCCTATGGGCCCTGGTCAAAAGTAGTGCACTTCATAGGGAACAGGGCGCCATTTGGGATGCATCCTTAGTCTTACCTGCCCAAGGATGAAAACATTAGTAGGTGCCGGGTTGCCAAGGTCCAAAGTCTCTATCAGGGCTTTAAAGCTCTTCCGAAACTCAGCACAGCGCTGTCTCTCATATTTGTTGTGCAAGTCCCAGTGCTAATGGTAACATTGAACCAAAAACACTGCAAATTACAACCATGGACACTGAAATCACAGAATAACCATATTTGAAGGAAGGAATAAAAGGTCGTTCCACCTCTTTAGTGCGTTTTACCTTCAATTGTGGAGTGGTGTTATTCATTGCATTGTCCTCCACACTCTCAATGTCTACAGGCTCCTCCTCTAGCAAGCTTTCCTCCACATCCTGAAAGACAGATGAGTCGTAACGAGAGAAAAAAAACGGTAAAAACCACAATTCTCAAGAGAAGAGATTTAATCAACAGAAACCGAATAATCAATTATTTCTTACACTGATGGTATTAATGACGTGCCCTTTAGCGTTGTAGTTTTTGTCGTCGTCAACGTCAGAATCCTCGGTCTCATCCGAGGAGTTGTCGGTTTTCTCGTCCTCCGTGTCCTCCAGAAGGTCCACCACATCATCCCTGTCCTCCTCCGTTTCTGTTGTCACTCCTCCCATGCGCTTACCCCCCTGAGCCTCTTCTGTGGTCCTCTTTGAGAGGGGACCAGGCCTTGGTCTCTGCCCAGACTCACCGCAGGTGGAGACAACTGAGGAAGACGAGAGAGCAGAGGAGACTTTCCCTTCTTTCTTCCAGTTGACGTGCAGCTTCTCGATCTTCTGCTGGGAACCGATGTGCTTGATGTTCGTCAGTATCTGTTCCTCAGACTCTCCTGTGGAGGAAACACGTCGGTTGAATGTACAACCAAATCAGTCAGTCAAATGCATTCATCTACAAAGACCTTTTTTTACATTAGTTGTCGCAAACCCACATAATACAGAATGTTGACATGTTACAGGAGGAGAGAGGAAGTACATAAGAGGAAATGGAGAGGTCAAATGTAATGCCCATTATTACCAGTTAACTGGGACATCTTCTTGACGTGAACTGCTCTCTCCAGGGTCAGTGAACTCCTCAGCTTCTCCACATTGGTGCTTTTCTTTGTCAAGACCTGGATCTCCTCCTTGGCCTGGTTAAATAACAGAGTTAACTTGTTATCTATTGAGGATGGTTGCTTCAACGAAACAAAACTAGAGCGCCGCTCTGATTTGCCACAATAACAAAATACACAAATAATACCTTTTATGAGTCCCAAATCGCAACCTATTCCATATATAGTGCCATAGGGCTCTGGTCAAAAGTATAGCTGGTAATTGCTAGGGACCTCACGTTATGATATTATCACAGTACTTAGGTGCTGATACTATATGTATTGTGATTCTAACTATACTATATGTATTGCAATTTGATACTTGGATTTTATTATGATTTGAAACATATTGTTCACTATATGTCTGCTGCAGAGAGACGAGAGGGAGCCATCTGAAATTAGCTTTGATCAGTCATGGAAATAAAAGCACTGAAAACATGTTCGCTCACTTTTTAAAAATAAGATGGAGAACAAGCTATAGGATGAAAAATAACGGTACAGCCGACTATCGCCAGGTAACCCTACAAATCGATACTTGGGGTCAAAGTATCGATATATACTGGTCCCATGTTTCATGAGCTGAAAAAAAGATCCCAGAAATCTTCCATACGCACAAAAAGCTTATTTCTCTCAAATGTTGTGCACTAATATGTTCACATCCCTGTTAGTGAGCATTTCTCCTTCCCCAAGATAATTCATCCACCTAACAGGTGTGGCATATCAAGAAGCTGATTAAACAGCATTATCATCACACAGGTGCACTTTGTGCTGGGGGCAATAAAAGGCCACTAAAATGTGCAGTTTTGTCACACAATACAACGCCACTGATGTCTCAAGTTGAGGGAGCGTGCAGTTGACATGGTGACTGCAGGAATATCCACCAGAACTGTTACCAGAGAATTTAATGTTAATTTCTCTACCATAAGCCACCTCCGTTGTCATTTTAGAGAATTTGTCAGTATGTCCAACCGGCCTCGAAACCGCAGACCACGTGTAACCATGCCAGCCCAGGACCTCCACATCCGGCTTCTTCACCTGCGGGATTGTCTGAGACCAGCCACCCAGACAGCTGATAAAACTGAGGAGTATTTCTGTCTGTAATAAAGCCCTTTTGACGGGAAAAACTTGTTCTGATTGGCTGGGCCTGGCTCCCCAGTAGGTGGACCTGGATCCCAAGTCGGTGGAGCTATGCTCTCCTAGGCCCACCCATGGCTGCTCCCCTGCCCAGTCATGTGAAATCCATAGATTAGGACCTAATGCATTTATTTCAACTGACTAATTTTCTTATATGAATGCTAACTCAGTAAAATGGTTGAAATTGTTGCATTTATAGCTTTGTTCAGTATAATATCGTCCAAAATAACATTGCGGTATGCAACTGTATCAATCCCCCCCAATCACTAGTAAAAGGTAGTGCACTATATAGGGAATATGGTGCCATTTGGGATGCAGCCTTTAATTCAATTTTATTGACTTATTGGTGCTTACGTCGTTGAGGATTTTAATTTTAGCAGCTTTCTC
Source organism: Salvelinus sp. IW2-2015 (assembly GCF_002910315.2). NCBI lineage: Eukaryota > Metazoa > Chordata > Actinopteri > Salmoniformes > Salmonidae > Salvelinus > Salvelinus sp. IW2-2015. Next base: position 6,959,492 of record NC_036849.1, on the reverse strand, counting down.
GTCAAGTTCCAGTGTTTCTCTCAGCTGCTGGAAGCGTCCCTGGAGCTCGGAGCGCCGATGCCTCTCCAGCACGTTGTGTTTGTGCTTCTACAGGACACAACAGAAAGAAGCGCTATCACGGAGTGCAAACTGCAAACTACAGACTGTTTACATCTAAATTAGCCCGGGCCTACCCACACAAATAAGACAAACCAAGAAAGGAGACAGACTACTCTACTGTTTAGGTGACGGAATATGAAAAGAGACGTGTCTTGTATAAAGCTTAAAGAGTTCTTACACTGATGACGATGAGATCCTCTTTATTAACACAGGAATTAACAGAATCCGTCTCGTCAGATGAGTTGTCCGTCTCCTCATCCGTCCCCTCGTCCGTGTCGTCAGAGTCGTCCTCATCTTCCACCAGATCCACAACCTCAACCTCCTTCCTCCTCCTCCTCCTCCTCTTCATCTTCGGTCGTCCTGTCCAGGTCTGGTAGGGTTGATTGACACTAGTCATCCTAGGAAGGAGCTTGGGGTCTACATTGGAGTCCGCTGACGAGATAGGTGTCGAGGTTGCATCTGTCTTTGGAACCGGGGTTATCGGGGGTCTGAGGATTTTGGGGGGCACTCGTCCCACCTCAGGCTGGATCTTAGGATCTGTATTGGAGTCCGTTGTGGAGATAGTGTCAGCTTTAATAAATTTAAACTTGTGGCTTACAGGGGGTTTTGTGCTTTTCTGGCAAGGCAGCATCCAACTATACAGCTCAGGTGTGACCTTACAGTCTACATTGGAGTCCACTGTGGTGGTGGTGGCAGCTTTGACACCTGTTTCCATAACAGTCTTCGTGGGGAATTTGACAGTAATTACTGTGGTTTTCGGTGAAGGCTGCAGCACAGTAAAGCCCCCTACTATAGGCATGACCTTGGAGGAGCCCTGGGCTGGCTGGGCTGGCACCTTGGGACACTTGATGATGATGGGCTCCTTGTTACCCGTCTGAGGAACAATCTTCAAAGTGTACGTCCCGCTATTTGTCTCAGTGGGTGAGAGATTAACGTTACTGATGTTGAAAGACTTGGAGCCTGGTATGGAGGAAGTGACTTCGGGAGGCGTGGTTTTAGGGACGGTGGGGCTGCCTGGAGTCTTTGGGACAGTGAAAGGGAGCAGGGGGATGGTGTTTTGCAATGTGGTGAGAGAGGTGGAGGGGGAGCTGTTAAGGGTGGCTGTCGATCCCGAGGCCAAGCACGCAGGTGTGGTTAAGCTGATCAAACCCCCTGAAAAGAAAAAGGAGAAAAAGTTCTGCAACTTTCCAATCATTATAATACACACAAAAAAATATATGTATTCACACAGCACTCATTCAGTGGAGATAATAACTTCACATTATACATAGACTACTATAGAACTCCCTGATCCGTCTAAAATGTTCAAATCATTGTTCCATAAAATGGTTATTAATTAACCCTTTACACTGATAAGCGCCCAAATTGTAACGAAGTGGGTGTACATTAACATGCTATACATAACGTCAGAGCTCAGGGTCTCCTCTTCAACAGCTCTGTGTGGGTTTTGACTGACAGCCAATTCTGAACTTTAGCACCGCGAGCGACAAGAAGATGCCCCCATGCCTCCCGCTAATTGGGCAACTTAAAAAAATTTTTTTGTCTGAGTCTGGGAAATGCTGTACATTAAGAGGACCCAATTTTTGAAAGATGAGACATTGAGGATTATAATAAATACCGCTTTGATGTTATACAAGCAAGACAAACAGTCTAAATGTGCACTTCACATTTCCATTCATTAAACGAATGTAATATACAGTGTCATCGTTAATAACAGGGTACCCCAACTGGCAGCCCGCGTCCAAACCTGGCCTATCAGCAATAGTATTTGGCCCCCCACAGCCCCAACATTTCTTCATAATTTTTTTTTTTTTAAATCCCGAATGCGATGTCCCAAGAAGGAAGTTACCCTAACTAAATAATGCAAAAGTAAAATGTTTACTTCATTCATGAAGAGAGAGAATGCAGGAGACAGTCAACTAATAAAGCCGGCAGCGGACCATTTTGTGGTGCTGAAACGTAAAGCCGCAACAGCAGCGCAAACAATAGGTGAACAGCGCCAGGTGCTGAGAATATGGCTAACTTGTTATGCAAGTGTTGCACAGCAACAGATGGAGAAAACCTACAACAGTCAAGGAATTCATTTAAACAATAATCTTCATTTTAATTTGACTTTAAAAACAACAAGAGGGCTTAATTGTAGTATATTTCTTCCGAACCTAGGCCTATATAAAATAACTTAACTGGCTGAGATCGGCTATGAGACTTAACAGCATCTTTCACAATAAAAACAATATATGGCCTAATAGAAGTGGGATATTTTTTATTAGGCCTACTTACAATTGCAACTGGCCAAAAACGTAACATCCTACATAAAACAGACATTTAGAGAAAAAAAGGCAATGTTTGAGTCTGAGTGTCTGTATAGGGATAGCCTGCTTCTTTCAGCTTGAGACCTAAATATCCCTGGATAAGCACTCACAATAATGTTACTATTTACTAAATATAGTCATATAGGCCACTAAGTTACTTACTCAATGGGAAAAGTTGCATTTCCCCCTCGCTATCAAGCTAATCGTTCTGAACGAATGTTGACGTTAAACTCAGTACAGTAGACCTGTTTTTCCCCACCAATCAACGCACAGAGAAATAGACAAAATAATACCAGAATTTTATGAGCGTGATCAGATCAAAATGATTATGTTATTGTCACTGAATTTATTATGTACTAATCAGATGTGTTAAAAATGTTGTTGAATTTGTAGTGTAGGCCAATTAATTGTGCTATTATTATATACTAATTACAGTTGAAGTCGGAAGTTTACATACATTTAGGTTGGAGTCATTAAAACTCATTTTTCAACCACTCCACAAATTTCTTGTAAACAAACTATAGTTCTGGCAAGTCGGTTAGGACATCTACGTTGTGCATGACAAGTCATTTTTCCAACAACCTTTTACAGATTCTTTCACTTAGAATTCACTGTCACAATTCCAGTGGGTCAGATGTTTACATACACTAAGTTGACTGTGCCTTTAAACAGCTTGGAAAATTCCAGAAAATTATGTCATGGCTTTAGAAGCTTCTGATAGGCTAATTTACACCATTTGAGTCAATTGGAGGTGTACCTGTGGATGTATTTCAAGGCCTACCTTCAAACTCAGTGCCTCTTTGCTTGAGATCATGGGAAAATCAAAAGAAATCAGCCAAGACCTCAGAAATAAAATTGTAGACCTCCACAAGTCTGGTTCATCCTTGGGAGCAATTTCCAAACGCCTGAAGGTAACACGTTCATCTGTAAACAATAGTACGCAAGTATAAACACCATGGGACCACGCAGCCGTCATACCGCTCAGGAAGGAGACACATTCTGTCTCCTAGAGATGAACGTACTTTGGTGCGAAAAGTTCAAACAATCCCAGAACAACAGCAAAGGACCTTGTGAAGATGCTGGAGGAAACAGGTACAAAAGTATCTATATCCACAGTAAAACAAGTCCTATATCGACATAACCTGAAAGGCCGCTCAGCAAGGAAGAAGCCACTGCTCCAAAACCGCCATAATAAAGCCAGACTAGGGTTTGCAACTGCACATGGGGACAAAGATCATACTTTTTGGAGAAATGTCCTCTGATCTGATGGAACAAAAATAGAACTGTTTGGCCATAATGACCATAGTTATGTTTGGAGGAAAAAGGGGGACTCTTGCAAGCCAAAGAACACGATCCCAACCGTGAAGCACGGGGGTGGCAGCATCATGTTGTGGGGGTGCTTTGCTGCAGGAGGGACTGGTGCACTTCACAAAATAGATGGCATCATGAGGGAGGAAAATTGTGGGATATATTGAAGCAACATCAGTCAGAAGTTAAAGCTGGTCGCAAATGGGGGTTTCCAAATGGACAATGACCCCAAGCATACTTCCAAAGTTGTGGCAAAATGGCTTAAGGACAACAAAGTCAAGGTATTGGAGTGGCCATCCAAAGCCCTGACCTCAATCCCATAGAAAATTGTCAGCAGAACTGAAAAACGTGTGCGAGCAAGAGGCCTACAAACCTGACTCAGTTACACCAGCTCTGTCAGGACGAATGGCCAAAATTCACCCAACTTATTGTGGGAAGCTTGTGGAAGGCTACCCGAAACGTTTGACCCAAGTTAAACAATTTAAAGGCAATGCTACCAAATACTAACTGAGTGTATGTAAACTTCTGACCCACTGGGAATGTGATGAAAGAAATAAAAGCTGAAAGAAATAATTCTCTACTATTATTCTGACATTTTACATTCTTAAAATAAAGTGGTGATCCTAACTGACCTAAGACAGGGAATTCTTACTAGGATTAAATGTCAGGAATTGTGAAAAACTGAGTTTAAATGTATTTGGCTAAGGTGTATGTAAACTTCCGACTTCAACTGCATGTTATGGACCACTGACTATTAGCTCGTAGAAAATCGGGCCCGAGGCCAAACCTAGTTGATGAACCCTGGTTTATGATCACTATGTTTGATGTACAGTTACAAAATTACGTTATACCCTGGGTTGTCCTGAACAGAATGGGCCTGTCTGTTATATTTTGAAGAAAATTTGTCACGGACCACGCATCGGAATGCACTCGACTCCATTCTATGCGCACCAAAATTAAGATATGCTTCCCTGAATTTCCCTGTGAAAGCTTAACACCGCAAGATCGTATTTGATCATTTAGCCAGTCATGTTGACAATAAAACAAGCTTTCAAATTATACCCACCTGACGCAGATAGCAATTTATAAATGCAATATATAAAAGACGGGGCTGCAACCATGGTTATGCATTTCCATATTTCTTCTGCAAGAAACATGATTTAACCCTATCCATATAGACCAATTCCCACGAGACTAAGGGGTTAACATACTCAGTCTTGCATGTGACAGAGCAGCAGTGTCTTGGCATTAATATCATCAATGGTCAGACACTCACCCTTGTTGCGCATGACAAGGTTGGGGTTGAGGGCCTGCAGCTGGCTGAGGGGAACCAGCTGGATTAGCTGTCCGTTGGGGTTCCGGTATAGGGTGGTCCCTGAGGCACTCCGCACCGGCTGCAGAACCATCCTCCGCCCTGCTGCGAGAGGGGTCAGGGGGATGAGAGGTGTCGGAGTCTGGGAGGTAGGAGGACACGCCATTTTGACAGAGTTACTGGTCCCTGGGTCAGGGAGCACCAGCACGGGGGGACTAGTAACCACTCCACTGCTTGGGGAGGTCTTTGGAAGAGACACATCACCTAAAAAACAAAGCATTCTGTTTCTCAACAACGATGGAAAACAGCATGGATAAAACCACAAACAACCACGCACCGCACAGAACAATCACCACATCAGAGCAACCCAGGATGAGATGGGAAGGGCTTGGGATATGGGCAAGAAGGATGAAGGTTATAAACAGAGCTATGCTAGCACTATGCGTATGTGTCACGACCACAAACAAGACAATATGAAAGTGGCAGGCAATGGGACCAACGGTTAGCCTGTGCAAGGCTGGGGAGTCAAGATAGCAGCACAAATAGATTAGAGGGGCTTTCTAATAATGGTGGCATGACTGGGTGTACCAGTGGAGGAACTGGCATAAGAGCTACCTGAGGCTACCTCTACCAGAGAGGCAAGCTGCTGAATATTGCTCAACGACTGTGGAGGATCACTAGTGAGGAGCAGCCTCTGCTGTGAGGAGCTGATTTGGTTGACCACAAACTGTGTGAAGATCTTTCCCGCTGAGGGCAGATTAGTCACTGTGGAGCAGAAATGGAGGTAGAGGTTCAGTATCCCACGCTTGTGTACGTGTGTGAATCTGTCACGAATCGGATACTGCTATGGACAAACAATATTAAATTGCTCTGAGGGAAAACAGCTTTCTGCATCAGACTAAAAAACAAGTAATTGAACTATTAAAATGTTCTATACAGGATGGATGCCGATTGGCTGAAACAACATTCCAGATGTGTTTATCAGACAATGTATAATGCAAAAAATACTTGTTTACTGATCTCTGTTGGTAACTGGTTTATAAAAGCAAAAAGGCACCTCTGAGGTTTATGGAATATGGCCAATATTCCACTGCTTTGTGCCTAAGAACAGCCCTTAGCCGTGGTATATCTAAGCAATAAGGCCTGAGGAGGTCTGGTATTTGGCCAATATACACTACAAAAGTATGGTGGATACCTGTTCGTAATTAGAGCAGTAAAAATAAATGTTTTGTCATACCCGTGGTATACAGTCTGATATACCACGGCTTTCAGCCGTATACCATGGGTATGACAAAATCTGTATTTTTACTGCCCTAATTAGATGGGTAACCTGTTTATAATTGCAATAAGGCACCTCGGGGGTATGTGGTATAATGCCAACATACCACGGCCAAGGGCTGTGTCCAGGCACTCTGCGTTGCGTCATGCTAAGAACAACCCTTAGCGGTGGTATTTTGGCCATATACCACACCCCTCGGGTCTTATTGCTTAATTATATCACACCTCTTCACACCTTAATGCTTAAATAGCACCATTATTCCAGGTACGCTTAACAACAAAAAGTAGTTCTCACCAATGGACTTGGGGCCTGCAGAAACTGCAGGGACAGAGGGAACACTGGTGGTGGTGGTAACCATGGTAAGACTGGGGGTAGGAGTGGCTGTCAACTGGGCCGGTTGTCCCGTGGAGGACCTTGCATCTTCAGCGGTTTCTGAGGGGGCGTGTTGTGATGAAACGGAGGACGCCATAGACGGCTCTGGACAGGTAAGCCTCCGTAACTTGCCCGTGAGGTAAGCAGCAAGTCGGTTGGCTGGGTGCATGGCTCCCATCATGCCCAGTTGTAGCTTGGCATGGGGGTAGGACCTGCCATTCACCTACAGATACACAGGGGAAAGTGAGAGTAGCAATGGACCATGTGTATTCTCCTCAGAGCTAGATATAGTGAGTCCCATATGGCAGCCTATTCCCTACAGTGCCTTCAGAAAGTATTCACACCCTTTGACTTTTTACACATTTTGTTGTGTTACAGCCTGAATTTAAAATTGATTAAATGTAGATTTTTTCCCCACTGGCCTACACACAATAACCCATTATGTCAAAATGTGGGAGAAATATAAATCGCAACATGTAAAGTGTTGGACCCATGTTCCATGAGCTGAAATAAAAGATCCCAGAAATGTTCCACACGCCTAAAAATCTGCTCAAAGTTTGTGCACAGATTTGTTTACATCCCTGTTAGTGAGCATTTCTCCTTGCCAAAATAATCCATCCACCTGACATGTGTGGCATATCAAGAAGCTGCTTAAACAACATGATCATTACAGAGGTGCACCTTGTGCTGGGGACAATGAAAGACCACTCTAAAATGTGCAGTTGTGTCACAAAACACAATGCCAAAGATGTCTCAAGTTTTGAGGGAGCGTGCAATTGGTATGCTGACTGCATGAATGTCCACCAGAGCTGGTGCCAGAGAATTGAATGTTCATTTCTCTACCATAAGCCGCCTCCGTCCCTTTAGAGAATTTGGCAATACATCCAACCAGCCTCACAACTGCAGACCACGTGTAACAACGTCAGCCCAGGACCTCCACATCCGGCTTCTTCACCTGCGGGATCGTCTGAGGGGGATGCAGAGAAGTATTTCTGTCTAATAAAGCCCTTTTGTGGGGGAAAACTCATTCTGATTGGCTGGGCCTGGCTTCCCAGTGGGTGAACCTGGCTCCCAAGTGGGTGGGCCTATGCCCTCCCAGGCCAACCCATTTCCCCAGTCGTGTGAAATCCATAGATTAATTTATTTCATTGAAGTTGTTGTATGTTGCGTTTATATTTTTGTTCAGTATAATAAATAATGAAAAGCTGAAATAAAATGATCTGTAAGGTCCCTCATTCAAGCAGTGGATTTCAAACACAGATTCAACCACAAAGACCAGGAAGGTTTTCCAATGCTTCCCGAAGAAGGGCACCTATTGGTAGATGGGGGCCAATGGTGACTTTAAAACAGTTAGAGTTGAATGGCAGTGAATACTAACCTAATTGACAGGGTGAAAAGAAGGAAGCCTATACAGCAAAAAGGCACTAAAGTAATACTGCAAAAAATGTGGCTGAACAATTAACTTTTTGTCCTGAATGCAAAGTGTTACAGAATTTGCCACCAAACATACAACACGTTACTGAGTAACACTCTCCATATTTTCAAGCATAGTGGTGTCTACATCATGTTATGAGTATGCTTGTAATCGTTAACTTCTTATGGCTGGGGGTGCTATTTTCACGTTCGGATGAAAAGCGTGCCCAGAGTAAACTGCCTGCTACTCAGGCCCAGAAGCTAAGATATGCATATTATTACTAGATTTGGATAGAAAACACTCTGATGTTTCTAAAACTGTTTGAATGATGTCTGTGAGTATAACAGAACTCATATGGCAGGCAAAAACCTGAGAAAAAATCCAACCGGGAAGTGGGAAATCTGAGGTTTGTAGGTCTTTGCCTATCCAAGAAACAGTGTAAATTTGGTCCGATTGCACTTCCTAAGGCTTCCACTAGATGTCAACAGTCTTTAGACCCTTGTTTCAGGCTTCCACTGTGAAGGGGGAGCGAATAAGAGCTGTTTGACTAAGGGGTCTGGCAGAAGGCCATGAGCTAAGTCAGGCGCGCGGCCGTGAGAGCGAGCTCTGTTCCTTTTCATTTCTACGTGAGAGCGAGCTCTGTTCCTTTTCATTTCTAAAGACAAAGGAATTGTCCGGTTGAAACATTATTGAAGATTTATGATAAAAACATTCTAAAGATTGATTCTATATATTGTTTGACATGTTTCTACGAACTGTAATGGAACTGTTTTGACTTTTCCTCTGGACTTTCATCTGGACTTGCCCGCGCCTTGTGAATTTCGATTGGTGAACTAAACGCGCAAACAAAAAGGAGGTATTTGGACATAAAGATTAACTTTATCGAACAAAACAAACATTTATTGTGGAACTGGGATTCCTGGGAGTGCATTCCGATGAAGATCATCAAAGGTAAGTGAATATTTATAATGCTATTTCTGACTTTTGTTGACTCCACAACATGGCGGGTACCTGTATGGCTTGTTTTGGTGCCTGAGCGCTGTACTCAGATTATTGCATGGTGTACTTTTGCAATAAAGCTTTTTTGAAATCTGACACAGCGGTTGCATTAAGGAGAAGTATATCTTTAATTCCATGCATAACACTTGTATTTTCATCAACATTTATGATGAGTATTCCTGTAAATAGATGTGGCTCTCTGCAAAATCACCGGATGTTTTGGAGGTAAAACATTACTGAACATAACGCGCCAACGTAAACTGAGATTTTTGGATATAAATGTGAACTTTATCAAACAAAACATACCTGTATTGTGTAACATGAAGTCCTATGAGTGCCATCTGATGAAGATCAAAGGTTAGTGATTAATTTGATCTCTATTTCTGCTTTTTGTGACTCCTCTCTTTGGCTGGAAAATGGCTGTGTTTTTCTGTGACTAGGTACTGACCGAACATAATCAGATGGTGTGCTTTCGTCGTAAAGCCTTTTTGAAATCGGACACTGTGGTGGGATTAACAACAAGTTTATCTTTAAAATGGTGTATAATACTTGTTTGTTTGAGGAATTTTAATTATGAGATTTCTGTTGTTTGAATTTGGCGCCCTGCACTTTCACTGGCTGTTGTCAAATCGATCCCGTTAACGGGATTTCAGCCGAAAGAAGTTAAGGACCTGGGGAGTTTTTCAGGATAAAAAAAGAAACGAAATGGAGCTAAGCCCAGGCAAAATCCTTGAGGAAAACCTGGTTCTGTCTGCTTTCCACCAGACACTGGGAGATTAATTCACCTCTCAGCAGGACAAAACCTAAAACACATGGCCAGCTGCTTACCAAGAAGACAGTGAATGTTCCTGAGTGGCCGACTTACAGTTTTGCCTTAAATCTAATTGAAAATCTATCGAAATACCTGGAAATGGTTGTCTAGCAATCATCAACAACCCATTTGACAGAGCTTGAAGATTTTTGAAAATAATAAAAATGGGCAAATATCGTACAATCCAGGTGTGGAAAGCTATTAGGGACTTACCCAGAAAGACTCACAGCTGTAATCGCTGACAAAGGCACTTCTACAAATTGACTCAGGGGTGTGAATATTAACGTAAATGAGATATGTATTTGATTTTCAATAAATTTGCTACAATTTCTAAAAACATGTTTTCACTTTTTCATTATGGGGGATTGTGTGTAGACGGGAGGGATTTTTTATTTATTTAATTCATTTTGAATTCAGGCTATAACACAACAAAATGTGGAATAAGTCAAGGTGTAGGAATACTTTCTGAAGGCACTGTAGTGCACTAATTCTGACCAGCACCCTATGCACTACATAGGGAATAGGGTGTTGTTCCACATCAATAAATGAGGAAAATTAACTGATCATCAGATGTGTTTTGGGGGGGGGAACTCTAGGTATTTATAATGCTTACCGTGACAAGTTCCTTGTCTGAGATTTCTTTCTGCTTTAGGTTGGCAGTAAGGAGGCCAGCAGGAGAAATTCCTATTAAGAAAGGCAGGCCCTTCCATTTCAGACCCCTTTTCTTCCCCACAGCCTTGTTGTTCTCCTGCTCTCTTTGCTTCTCCTCCACGCATTGTCCTTCCTCCACCTCCTTATCTTCCCCTCTCAGCTCCTCCATCTTCCCCTCCTCTTCCTCCATCGTTTCTTCATCTTCCTCTCTCATCCATTCCTCCTCACTGTTCGCCTCCTCCACTCCATCCGGTCGCGAGACCTGAGAGATATGTACCTTGTAGTGGACAGAGCAGCTCTCGCCGTTGTTCCTCAGGGTCTGAGACATGGGTTTGATGAGGTAACCTTTGACCCAGAAGGGGTTAGTGAGGTGGTCCTGGGCCATGTGCTCACAAACAATCCTCAGCACCAAGTTCCTGTCCGCCAGGCTTCTCCACTTACACTCAGACATGATCTCCAGACGCTTGGAGGGCTCCGTGTACTGGGGACCGTGGGACTTCTCTGACTTCCTGGAAGGGCTCACTACATCAAGACACAAAGTCAACAGCCATTAGAAATGCATTTCAGAGCAGGCTATGATTGTTGGATGCAACTAATTATTGATGTGGTTTATTGACTGATAGATATAAATCGCAGACAGATGTTCGGGATTAAGAAAATGACGACAAATTTGATTCATTGAACTTACCTGGTGCGGAGTCTATTGGTTTGCAGTGGTTGTCAATGTCCTCAGGTCGGTTTGTGCTCTTGCTTTGAATCGCACGCACTCTGGCACATGTCATGGTACCATCCTCCTCTCTCACCTGCAAAAAAAAATACACCTTTAGAAAAGGCAGGGGGGTAAGAATATACATACCACTTTTACAGTGGTATATCTAACACTTATGGATAGACACCCTTCTACGACGCACCACTGCTGAAGACGCTTCCTGTAATGGAAGCCATGGAAGATAGACTGGTGTTGGGGCGAGGAGGGGCTCCGGGTCCATCTCTCCATCGGTCTGCTTCCACAAAGTTCTCACACGCCGAGCTGGTTCTGATACTGTCTCAGCCTCTCTCAGAGCTGGTTAGAAAATAATTCGGTATATGAGCAGAAATTAATACAAAATATGTAATTTAATTGCGACATTAGGATGGACACACTTTGCGACATGTGCATCAAAGAATTTCATCTAATGTAGTATAGAAAAGTTGTTTTTGTATGGATTTATTAATTTTTCTATTTAAACTTTATTTATTTGAACCAGTCATAGCGCTTCATAACTCGGTAGTTTTTCAAACTAGAGGACACTCACTATATGCCATCCTCATCCGCTTTCTCTTCTTGCTCTTCTTGGACGGGCCCTCTTCTGACGCACTGGAATCTGGTCCTTTTAAGTTTTTGAGCACAACCACTTTCTGCCTGAGGCAGCTGCAGCCAAATATACACTCAATCTTTCCACAGTGGGTAATACGACGGTCCTGTGCCAGGCTGGCACACACACAGCCCAGCCGGCAGAACGCATTGAGGCAGGGAGGAGCACTGCGCTTTACAATCTTAATGGGAGCTGTAGGATTCTCACAAACAAAGCCCTGAAGAGAAAAGAGGAAAGTAAATGCAGACAATTAGTGATAGTATGGCTCATTTCTCAGGGATACCATTGTAGAGCTGGTTTAAACACTCACAAAATAAGATCGAAGCTATTAATGTACTCCACAATGTCTATGCTCCATCATGTCAGACCCCAACAAATGAGTCAAAGAGCAGATGTAATGGTGTATGGGTATAACTGATCTTACCGTTGAAGTGAAGAGCGAGGTGAGGGCGACCGTTGCCCTGTCCTCTGTGATACAGGTCCGATGCTTGCCCTCCCAGACAACCCCGTCCTCCAGATCCCTCTGTCTGAGCAAGGCCTTGGTCAACCCAGGAACAACAACCCTGGTCTCAGCAGCAGCAGACTCTGGCTCTGAGTCGCCCTCCACAGGAGCCAGGTCAGAGGGAGGTGGTTCTTCTACCTCTGGCCTCGACACAACAGAGTCTTGGACTGGTGGAGGAGTCTTGACCCTCGGCTTCCTCTTAGTCCTTTTCACAGTTTTAATTGTGTCGTTGTGGGTGATGGCCGGGGCTGCGTGATCCATCAATGGCGGTGGCGCAATTTGTAATGCTGTTGGCGCAGAAGTTGGTTTAGTTCTGCTCTGCTTTGAGCGTTGTTTTTGTTGCCTTTTTTCAGATTTCTCAGATTTTTTAGGTCCTTTGGATGCGAGGGGCAGTCTGTTTTTTTTAGATGGGGGGACAAAGGTGGTAGAAGGTGCCGGTGCCTGTTTCTTCAGCACACTGTCTAGGGTTCGGACGTAGCTGGTGCTCTTGGTGGGCAGCTGGTAGACCACAGGGGTGACGACGGTGGTCTGGGTGAAACTGGCAGCCCGCTCGTCGATGAGTTTGCCTTCGTTAGCCAGATACTCATCCAACATGTCACTGCAGAAGGCCGACAGGTTCTTCGGGACCACATCTGAACTTGGGCCATCTTTAAAGCCTATTGGGCTACATACTATAGTAAAAACAAGAAGATGGGTTATTGCAGACACGGGTTAATTTAAGACCTTTCTCAAGACATCAGAGCCAAAGTACATGAATGGAGCGAGAAACGGAGCGTGCCCAATGTGACTGGAGCGTGGAGCGAGATTCCCAAAGGCTGGAGCGTCGGCCTTCTCGCCCACTCCAATTTCACTCCAGTGGCGCTCACTTCACAAGCTCGAGCATACCCGCCCCAGCATGCATTTGTAGGCTACTTGTGTGCTGCTAAAAGCCCCCTGCTTTAGCTACCATCATGGAGTTGGCAAAATATTTTCAGAAAGAAACTGATAAAATACACAGGTACTAAATCAAGGTGACTTACAAAGATGAGGAGCAAGAGAGGGAGTATCCACTTAATTGTAAGGATTGGATGTCACCTGCTAAACTGTTAGGTTACAGACCGGATGTCATTGTTCTACGCACGGAATATGTTGTTACACGCTGGCTACATCAAACATCCACATATAAAGAATTATTGAATCGGAATAGACACTTATCCCAAAAGTATGATGGTGTACTTACTACGTGCACATGCTAAAAGAAAGGAACGAGGTGGGTAGATAACTAAGTGTGTCATTGTAGCAAAGTCATTATAAACTAAAATCAGATCTCTTAAACGTTTCGTTCATTTTATTATCTATACAATAGGCCATAATTGATTTTGGCCCAACAGGCCTGGCATATTTCCACGTTCAAGGAGCTATCGGTTTTGATTGGGTTATTTTGCCTAAAAACCTTCATGCAAACCTATAGAAAAATTAAAAAAATAAAACTCTGCATCTCTGCCCAGCCTGGCCAAAAGGGTGTTTAGCATCCCCAGTGGCTCTGCAAGTGTGGAGAGGATATTCTCCGCTGCTAGACGGCTCTCCAGGCACCATCACATGAGCCTGAATCCACAGACTGGTCAAACTTGTGTTTCTAAAAATGAATTCCAAAGGCACTAATAAGACATTTTTCATTGAATTTGTATTTAATTCTAAGTAAGTCACAGTCTATATGCGCAATTTATAGACTATAATGATTTAATACAACGAAATGTTGTTTAAATGCTGAGGGCTTTATGTCCATACCAGCCTATTGTGTCACACTCGCAAATGCTTCACAATGTATTTCTTTGTAGGTTATAGTCTTGAAATAATTGTAATAACATAGCCTTAGTAATTCATTTACATTCCTTCTTAGGGTCCCTGTCTGGCTCCAGACCGATTTAGAGTGTTTACATGCTGTTTAATATGACATGTAGCCTATTTGAAAATAATGTTAGCTTCTTACATTCACCTTTTCATGTTTATTCAAATACTTTTCCATTCAAATCCATATGGTTTGGTTTCAATAGTTAAAAACCAATTGGTAGTTCCACTTAGTCACAAAAATAGATGGGTGTTGGTTAAATTGTGATTTTAATGAATGGGAGCAAATTTGGAGCGGGAGTTTTTTTTTCTGTGAGTGTGGAGCGGTTTTTAGCAGAGCAGTAAGAAAGGACATGGAGCCGCTCAACTCCGCTCACATTCTCCGGTCAGAGCTAAAACGTCAAGAATAAACCGTCTCAACTGTACCCCCTCTTCTTGTTTTGTCACCATTAAAGCACCACGCAATATTTCCGACAAAGGAGTAGCTAATTAAAATCAGAAAATAAGGATTCTTATGTAAATATCATACCGTCAGGCTTGGAGGATGCTGAGGAGTCTGAAGGGACAATCTTATCTCTCCAGCCTTTGATTTGGGTGAAGTCTGTTGTCTTTCCCGTCCTGGAAACAAAGGGAACTGAACCACCTGAAGAAAAAAAAGTATAACAATTAACAATGTCTCCTTTTAATATGTATTAACTTCGCCTCATAAAACCCTAAACGGGTTACTGAACAAATACTCTCAACCATTTGGCCAAAACAGAAACTCTAATAACAAAACGACTACTAACTTGGAGATGCCAATCCTGCAGTGCTTGGTCCTGGACATAGCATGGGTGGCGGTAGAGGTAGACGGACACCTAAGTATTGCAGGTCGATGACCAGAGTGGGATCCAGTAAACTCATCTTCAGTCCAACTTCAAGGAAGACAGATGACAGATAAGCGATCGTCAAGCGTAGACTATGCATCATAAAAAAGCATTCTACCATCATGAGTAGGATTAAAGATGAGGAGAACACTGTCATGAAAAGCTAAGTGGGACATTACCCACGCTAGTGTGCAAGTAAGTTGTCGAAAATAAATAGTAAATACTCTGTCATTCCCTGCCATTTATTTTGGTGTTACCTTCTTGCAGCACAGGATGAATGACTTGCCGATGCTTCATAACCTTCAAATCGTCCAAAAGAACCTTCTCGAAAGCAGCTATTCTTTCCTCTGTGGTTTCAGGTCCTCCGACTGAAAGACACATAGTTTAATAGATGTCACACAACAGCAGCTTGGGAACATGATGGATCAAATTGTTGTTTTCTGTACCATTCTCTTTCGCCTCAGGGGTTTTCTCCGGTTGTGCGGTTGTCGTCTCATGAAATGCAGGCTCTCCTAGGTGGACTTCAAGTGCTTCCTGTAATTTATAACACTTTACTTTTTTTAGTTCATTTTTATTTCACCTTTATTTAACCAGGTAGGCCAGTTGAGATCAAGTTCTCATTTACAACTGCGACCTGGACAAGATAAAGCCAAGCAGTGCGACAAAAAACAACACAGAGTTACACATGGGAAAGACAACCGTAGTCAATAACACGGTTTGTGCAAATACTTAAACATGTGAAACTTTACTTGAAACCAATGGATATAGTGAATGCTTTGTTACTTGTTATGAGCATGTAAAAGCCCTTATGTCTTATTGTACAGCTTATAATATGCTGTATTAAATTGTATGCTGTATTATATTGTACTGTATTGCATTTTTTTTTTAAGTGTGGACTGTTGAAAACAAATAAAAAAACGTTCCTTTATTCCCTTTATAACAAATATAACCAAAGCAAGGATATCCTTGTTAAAGATCTACTTGCCTCTTAAACAAGAATCGAGGAAACACAGGTGGCACAACATAAAATAGCGGTAACACTTTACTTGAAGGGGGTATACATAAGGCATTCATAACACCTTTCACATAACAGGTTTGGAATAGCAAAGGGTGAACAGTCAGTGTGCATCTTCTCTAGTGATCTCTCAATTTGGAAGGATGCCACTGAGTAAACAGCCCTTGGAATTATCTAATTTAACTATGAACTATTCTTTGGCAATATCCGGGAGAAGGTGAATCTGGTGTAAAGAGTGTACCTGGCCTGGATCAAGTTCTGGCCAAGAGCACCAATTGTAATTGTCATGTTAGGCTTACATCTTGTTCTCTGCCAAGATAAACCAAAAACATGTGTTCTTAGGGTAACACTTGTGTATAATTGTGGTACGAAGGTTGTTATGAATGACCTGTAACATTCAAAGGGGTTGTAAACAGTTTCATAAAGGTGTTGTGATTGCAAGTAAAGTGTTACCAAAAATACTGACAGATGGAAATACATTTAACAATCTATGCGTTACCTTGGAAGTGAAAGAGACAAACAGCTGCTCCTCAACTTCCTCCAGGTTGGGCTGCATGGTGACATCTGTGGGTCCACCAATCACTGGGAGTGGATCACCCTTGGCAGATTTCACTCCTGTCCTAGATCTCTTCTTAGATCTCTGGGGTTTAATGCTCTGGGTTGGCTGACTAGAACCAACTGGTAGAGTAGAACCAACTGGTACACTAGGGGTAATTAAAGTTGGGACATGAGGACATGGGACAGGAGCCGCCTCACTGCTTGGAAAGTCTTCAGTCATCTCAAGTTCATCAGAGATGGAGAAAAAGTGAGTGAGGTCGGCAAGCGAAGGGGTTGGTGACAATGGGTCGGGACCTAACGATGAAAAAGGAGATAACTGGAATGGGAGTGGAGACGGTGTAGAAGGGCGTGTTAATGGTTCATAATTGACTTGAAATGATGAGGCGGGGTCCAGGGGAGGTGAGGATAAGCCAGGGTCCAGACCAAGTGAGCCAGGGTGAGAGTTAGATGAAAATGAGGCTGCCTCAAAGGGTAATGGGTTAAGGTGAGCGGAAGGCAACAATGGGATAAAGGGTGTTGTTAAAAAAGGATCAGGGGCAGGTAGGCCTAAAAGTAATCCATGTGATGATAATTCAGAGGATAGAACAAAAGGGTTAGTAGGGGGCAGTAATCGTTCAAGGGCTGGGAATGAGGAGGCATGTACAGGTAAGGAGGGGAAGGCGGCTTCCGGTTTCAATGTAACAGGGGAACGTAAAGGGGGTTCAAGATCTGGTAATGATGCAGGTGATGATGGCTCAAAGCCACCTAGTGAAGGGCCAGGGGATAGTAACGATGGGGTACACTCAGGTTTCAAAGTGGCAACACTAGCTGTTGATGACAGCACAGGGGCATTTGAGGGATGGTCAGAGGTAAGTGATGATAGATCAGCCGCTAGGTTCAATGTGACAGGTACAGGGGATGGCAGTTCTCGGGCTGGGGATGACAAGGCAGGGGCTGGTATTAATGAGTCGGAGGCTGGTAACAATAGGTCAGGGAATGGCGACATGAGGGGTGGAGTGGGGGATGATAGTGTAATGGATAAGGTAGGTTCAGCGACAAGTAACGACTGATCAGTAGTAAGTGATACTGGGTCAGGTTCTAGTAACAATGAGTCCAAAAAATCTGTGTTTGGGACTGAAATATTGGTGGGTACACCAGCATAGTCTGTGGTTTGCCCAGTGGGGTCAGTGGCTCGAACTACAGAATCACTGGCTGGAACAACAGCATATCCAGTGGGGACCATTGCTGGACCAGTAGGGTCAGTGACTGGGCCAGTAGGGTCAGTAGTTAGAACAGCAGAAGATGGGGATGAAGTAGAAGACAAAGGAGATTTTGGTTTGGTCCTAAAAGGTCTGGATTTTGACTTCAACTGTTGAAGGTAGAGTGCAAGCAGGGGCAAAGGCACAGGTTCAGGTCGTTTGTGTGGTTTAGCCTTCCCCTGCTGCTGTTGATCAGAACCTGTCCTTTTTGCTTCAGAGCTCACTGAGCTTTGGGAAGCCTTTCGACTGCTTTCTACTTCATCTGCTGAATGGTCATTGGTCTTCACAGGTTCCTGGGACTGAGATGAACTGAGGTGGTCCTTTTCACTGTCAATCGTATTCCCATTATCCTGGGTTCCCACATTTGTAATAGTTTTTGACAACACGTCAGGAATCTGGGAAAAATTGTAATTCACAGCTACTTCCACAACTTTGTTTTTGGCAACCATGCCCTTAGTGTCTGTTTGCTCAACATTGCAAGCTGTATTGGTTATCTCCACATTGCACCTTCTTATTTTCAGATGACACTCCCGAATCAGCTCAGTGAAGTTACTTTGGGGAGGACCTATTGTACTGTTCAAAAGATAAATGCAAAAGATTAGAAGTGCATTTTAAAGTAAAGAGCTAACATGCAGCTTACTGAACTTGAGAACTTACCAGGAACTTTGATCAGTGGACTCTTTCTTGCAGACTGACTTTTCACTGTCTGCAACTGTAGCAGTTTGAGCATCGGAGCTAGCGAGTACTTGATCTGCTACTGAAGTCTTCGGGAAGTTGCGTTTTCCGCGCAAAGACTTTCGGGTATTTTTCACAGGCTTGCGCACCTTGGGAGATATGGTTTCATCGTTCTTCATCTTGGAGGGACTTGATTTCTTGCAAGAGCTGGGTGCATGATCATTAACACTTGACTTGTCAGATTCTCCAAGTGTAACATTTTGGAGTCCTTGATCTACCGCTGAAGTGTCTTTAAAGTTGCGCTTTGCCATCAAAGACCTCAGATTACTTCTAAGAGGGTTGAATTCCTTCTGAGATGTGGTTTCTACTTTTTTCAACTCATTGGAGGGACTTGATATCAACTTTGGAGTGCAAGAGCTGGGCCCAATAGCGTTGACCCAGGACTTGCCACTGTCAGCAAGTGAAACATTTTGAGTATCTGCGCTGAGGACTCTTTGATCTAGTGGGGACGTGTCTTTAGAGTTGTGTTTTGCCATCAAAGACTTCAGGTTATTCAGGCTTTTCACAGACTTGAGTTCATTGTTAGATCTGGTGTGGTCTTTTTTCGACTCATTTGAGGGACTTATTTTGACCCCGGACTTGTCACTTTCTGCAAGCATAACATTTTGAGTATCGGAAGTGAAAAGTCCTTGACCTGCTGCAGAAGTATCTTTAGAAGTGCGTTTCCCCATCAAAGACTTAAGATTATTCAGGCTTTTCGCAGACTTGAGCTCATTGGGAGATTTGCTGGGGTCTTTCTTCATCTCATTGGAGGGACTTGATTTCAGCATGGAGCTGGGTCGATGACTGTTGACTTCAGATTTGTCACCCAATGTAAGGGTGACATTTTGAGCATTTGGATTGAGGAGTCCTTGATCTACTGCTGAAGTGTCTTTAGAGTTGCGTTTTGCCATCAAAGCCTTCAGGCCACTGAGGCCTTTCACAGGCTTGAGCTCACTGGGAGATCTGGTTTCACTGCCTGTAGGTGTAACATTTTGAGCATCCGCGCTGGGGAGTACTTTATCTACTGCTGAAGTGTCTTTAGAGCTGTGTTTTGCCGCCATCAAAGATTTCAGGCCATTCAATCCTTTCACAGGCTTGAGTTCATTGGGAGAGCTGGTTTCATTCTTCTTCGAATCATTGGAGGTACTCGTTTTCAGCTTTAGAGCCCAAGAGGGTCCACTTGCAAAAGGGTTGAAGTCTGCTTTAAACTGAGACATGCGTAAGTTCTGGTAGGCTGTTACAGCAAAGAACTCAGTCTGGGGAAAGGTGAAGGTTATTACGTCATGCCCATTGAGCTGAATATCCTCCATAGCCATTTCAGCTGAGACCACATGGAGGTGCGGTAAGTACCGGTGCATTGGGTGCAAAATGACATTACCCTCCTGGTCCATGGTGTTGTCAGTGAGCTTAAGCTTGTAGAATGAAACTGGGTTCTGCATCCATTGGTGACCAGAAGATGGAGAGTCTGGGTGGATGAAGATCCGTCTCAGCATATGGGCTTCTGCCTTTCCACTCATTTGCCAGTTTTGCCCAGTCCACTTGTAACGTTTGTTGTCCATTGGGTTGATATCCATGAGCAGAGTGTACTTCTGGAAGGGATCCAAACCAGAGATGCGAAAGCGGCAATAAGGGAACATTCTCCGGCCTTGTTTGGTTAGTATCATCTCGGTTTTGCATCTGAAGAACTCATTCCACATGTTGTTGCTGTCCAACATCACCTTGATACCTCTGCGGGTGCTCTCTGGTGGTAAATTCTCTGGTTGGTTATTAGAAATGACAGTGGAGTTCAATGTAAGAGCAACACCCATTGCAGAGCCTGGAGTGGATGTTGCTGCAATATTTGCTTCCTCATTGGCTACAATTGGACTTGCCTGCCCTGTTTTTAGGGCACCAACTAGGTCAGGGGGAGAGGCAATCGAGTGCAGTGCCATGGGCGCAGCTGCCCCCTCCTCATTAAGAACCATTATTTTCTTCTTCTTGTTGGCGGCCATGAACTTGTCACGGTCTTTTTCGAGGGCAGGACGCCCTCTTACATCTGTTTGTCCATATCTTCATTCTGCATCCTAAAACAAAAATAAAGCGATTTAGCATGATAAAGATATAATCATGAATATCTGACATCAAAAGGCCAATCCACATTAAATTTAAAAGAGGAAACAAATTAGCAAATGAGTTACCAGGCTTTTACCAATTCTCTAGCTAGCCAAATCACCTCATACTGCTACCTTATATTGACAGATCTCTAGAGTATTCTGGCATGCTAGCTGTTATCATAGAAGTCCAGTCCTTATGCTAATGCTAGTTAGAGCTGGCTGGCAAAACTACCTCAAACTTCCTTCATAATGGAGGCAGAGACATAAAAATGGTATCTATGAGTCCACCTGATAAACGGGTTCATTGCCAAAATCCCAAAGTATCCCTTTAAGCTTTGAGAGGAACTATAACATTCCCCATGGCAGAAAGGAAGATGTACAGTGCCTTCGGAAAGTATTCAGACCTCTTGACTTTTTCCACATTATGTTATGTTACAACCTTATTCTAAAATGGATTGAATACAATTTAAATGCTCAGCAATCTACACACAATACCCCCAAAACAGGTTTAGAAATTTTTGCAAATATATTAAAAATAAAAACAAAAAATGTACATAAGTATTCTAACCCTTTGCAATGAGCCTCAAAATTGAGCTCAGGTGCATCCTGTTTCCATTGATCATTCTTGAGCTGTTTCTACAACTTGATTGGAGTACATCTTTGGTAAATTAAATTATTGGACATAATTCGGAAAGGCACGCACATCTGTCTATAAAAGGTCCCACAGTTGACAGTACATGTCAGAGCAAAAACCAAGCCATGGGGTTAAAGGAATTGTCCGTAGAGCTCTGAGACAGGACTGTGTCCAAGCACAGATCTGGGGAAGGGTACCAAAAAAATATCTGCTGCATTGAAGGTCCGCAAGAACACAGTACCCTCCATCATTCTTAAATGGAAGAAGTACAGAACCACCAAGACTCTTTCTAAAGCTGGCCGCCCGGCCAAACTGAGTAGTAAGTCGCTCTGGATAAGAGCGTCTGCTAAATGACTTAAATGTAAATGTAGTCATGGGAGAAGGGCCTTGGTCAGGGAGGTAACGAAGAACACGATGGTCACTCTGACAGAGCTCTAGAGTTCCTCTGTGGAGATGGGAGAACCTTCCAGAAGGACAACCATCTCTGCACCACCAATCAGGCCTTTATGGTAGAGTGGCCAGACGGAAGCCACTTCTCATTAAAAGGCACAGCCCACTTGGAGTTTGCCAAAAGGCACCTAAAACAAGATTCTCTGGTCTGATGAAACCAAGATTGAACTCTTTGGTCTGAATGACAAGTGTCACGTCTGGAGGAAACCTGGCACCATACCTACGGTGAAACATGGTGGTGGCAGCATCATGCTGTGTGGATATTTTTCAGTGGCAGGGACTGGGAGACTAGTCAGGATCAAGGCAAAGATGAACGGAGCAAAGCACAGAGATCCTTGATGAAAACCTGCTCCAGAGTTCAGGACCTCAGACTGGGGCGAAGGCTCAACTTCTAACAGGACATGACCATAAGCACACAACCAAGACAATGCAGGAGTGGCTTCGGGACAAGTCTCAATGACCTTGAGTGGCCCAGCCAGAGCCTGGACTTGAACCCAATCGAACATTTCTGAAGAGACCTTAAAATAACTGTGCAGCAATGCTCCCCATCCATCCTGACAGAGCTTGAGAGGATCTGCAGAGAAGAATGGGAGAAACTCACCAAATACAGGTATGCCAAGCTTGTAGCGTCATACCCAAGAAGACATGAGGCTGTAATCGCTGCCAAAAAAAGGTACTTCAACAAAGTACTGAGTAAAGGGTCTGTAAACTTATTTTATTTCCCCCATTAGCAAAACATTTATATAAACCTGTTTTTGCTTTGTCATTATGGGTTGTGTGTAGATTGATGAGGGGAAAACAATTTAATACATTTTAGAATAAGGCTGTAACCTAACAAAATAAAGGAAAAAGTCAAGGGATCTGAATAGTTTCAGAAGGCACTGTATATCTAGATTTTTTTAAATGTTCTAAATAATAAGTGTTGTTGTACAATTAAAGATAAAATACACTGCAGTACAAACAGACAGCAATAATCTAATGAATCCTGGGTTTGTGAAGTTATACCTAGGATAAATATAAGCCTTGGACCTGGTTTGACATGACTGAGGGACCAGCCAATGAAGTTGGAAGTCCCACCCAGTTGACTACATTAAAATGGTGGAAGCCTTCAATGGCGCAGCACATGCTAAAACAGCATTTTGGCCACTAGAAGTACCCCTCTATCCATCTCTGTGGTACAGTCTAAAAAGAGATTCTCCGGTACTTTTTTAATACTTTTTAGCCAGCAGTTCTGAACATAGCACTCACGAGCCAAAAGTGATCCCCAAAAATAGCGTACTACATCGCATATATGCAGATATGTGCACCACATCAATTAATCCAGGGAATGTTATACATGGGATAAATATAAGCCTTCCACAACCATAAGACCACCTAATAATAATAATTTCATCAAAATAGATTAACTTCCTTTTTTGCAATAACTGATCTGGCTTTCAAGTCTATGAAAAAGCCCTTTTTTGTTACAAATGTAACTAGAACCATGCATAATGCACATTCACTAATAATGACTCACTTCTTGTAGCAGGCATTAGGCTTTAGAAAATTAACACAGGTCTCAACAACCTCTCAAGCCCACATGCTGGTGATTAGCCAGCTAATCTTTATATTTCATATTTAGCCAAATAGGATCCATTTGCTAGCTAACAAGGTTGAACCATTTAATTGTTATGAACACACCCTTGTGTCTGTCTCCAACTATTTGAAAAGCATGTTAGCCTGTCCACTATTTTCAGATGTTGAAATCAAGAGTCCTACCTTATTTCTCAGAATGAAGAGTTGCCAATTCCTTATATAATTGTGTTTTATGCTTATTGCACATTTATAAAACACAGACTAGACAGCTAGTATAAGTCTGACTAAAATACAGCTAACGGTACGTGGTACCAATGACAAACTGAACATTCATTTTCCAGAACCAATGTTCGCTGATACTCTCGTTTTAGTAGTGTATGATCTGCACGCAATTTGGGTAGTTTTGGCATGCTGAGGTTCTGTATAGTAATCTATATCAGCCATGTTAAGGGAACAACTCAGGACAGTTAGAGGGACAGTGACAGGGGATGTTATGTTATGCATAACAAATGTGAAACGGTGATGCAAATGTGTACACGATACACATTTGCATTACCTAGTTTCACATTTGTTATGCATAAAATCTCCTGTCACTGTCCCCCTAACTGTGGTTGTTCCTTTAACATGGCTGACATAGACTACCATACAGAACCTCAGCATGCCTAAACTCAAACAGCGAGGTGAAACCGCTTGCCAGAGAGGAAGATGTGATCTTTCAACTTTGTTGGCGTGAGAGGCAGGGCGAGGGGCTTGGTGTGTTTGTAAACCATAGAGAAAGAAACAACGCGAGAAGTTTCACTCTCGCTAAAATCTGTCCAAAAGAAGGCCAATGTGTTTCTATGAGCCGGCCTTCCCGTCTTTGGGACAACGACCCCCATTGTTAGGACGGAGACGAGATCAAAAATACAAGAGAACAAGTGGACCTGAACTCTCATAAAAACAAAAAATAACAAAAACCTTTATTCTCGCGCAAAAACATTAATTCGCTATATCGCCCAGCCCTATCGGCCCTTAACGGTGTGAAGGCTATTTAGGTAAATTATTAGAATGGCAAAAAAAATAAAAAATTGAACCGTTGAGAAATCACACTTTGACACGCATTTCTCAAAACATTTGCTTACTTTGGAAATATGACAAATTAATTACAAATGATGACTACTAAGCTAAATTACAACATAGTATAAAAATGCATGAGTCATAGATATTTGGACATTATGCAACTATGAATAAATACAAACCAAAATGTATCAATAGATAATAAGCAATAAAGTTAAACACAAAAAAAGAAGCAAATCAAAGAACTGTAGATCAGTCTTGTAATTTAATCATCAAAACGATAACACATGAACATGCATTTAATTAAACTCCCAGTTTACTACTGATAGCTAAGGAAATTGATTGGTTATAGGCCTAAATGTAGGCCTATTATTGAAGTAGCCTAGGCAGCCGATAGATCTGTACTAGGATTGATGTGCCCAGCCCGTAATACACTCGTGTACCAGCTCACACATAAAGCATCCTCTATTCAGGGTGCAAAGTAGTGCAAACTAAGTTGGAAATCCCAAGCAGTTGAATACATTAAAATGGTGGAATCCTTCAATGGCGCTACCCATGCTAAAACAGCCTTTTGGCCACTAGAAGTACCCCTCTATCCATCTCTGTGGTACCGTCTAAAAAGATTCTCTGGTACTTTTTTTATACTTTTAAGCCAGTAGTTCTGAACGTAGCACTGACGAGACAAAAGTGGTCCCCAAAAATTGCATACTACATCACATATACGCGGATATGTGCACCACGTCATTGAGCGCTCCCTCTCTCTCTGCTGTGTCCGCCCTGCAACCTCATGGGATAACACTGGGTAGGCCTCTTACTAGCAGTCACTCAAATGCGGGAAATGTAGGGGAAATGGCGTGGTACAGCTTCAGTCGCTTTCAAACTATGGATTTCATTGCTTATTGAGGTAAAACAGTAATTTGGTTAATAGATTATGCATGTATTAACTACACTGACACATCCAGCCCAAAGCAGGAGGTTTAAAAAATACCTTTAGTTGCCAAAGTACCGGAGTACATCTTTAATAAAATACAATTTTGCATCACCATTTTCAGACAACTTATGTTGCACAACCTTGGCTGAACGTCCGAAAATCCTAAAATGGTGTTGGAAAACAGTGTTTTATTAAGACAGTGCACATATGAATGGAGGATGCTTTATGTACGAGGAATCCTAGACCATAGTGCAGCTCCAGCGCCCAGCATGGCTGCCTAGGCTGTTATTGAAGATAATTTAGCCTCTCTCACGTGGCCTGAAAAATAAGAGAAAATCATATTTTTCACAGGAAATGTGATGTTGACATCAATGTTTTGATCGAAAATGGACACACTAAAAAAACAAGTCGTCGAATTACTTGAATAATTCGTTTCAGGGTCAAGTTATGAAATAGCAGCCTACTGTAGGGTACTTGAACCTTCTAATGTTATAGAGAAAACGTTTGATGGGACATCTCGAATGACTACCGTATACCGTACGTATGCTACGGACACAAAGCGTGTCCATTTCTAAAAGACAGCGATAATATCGTGAAATCAAAGAACTCACGGCGGCCATTTTGCATTACCATACGAGACAACCCAGGTAAACAAACATGATCCTGGCGGACCTAATGTATCGCCGGCGCACCGTAATCGCATACATTGTGGTGTTTGTTGACAACACCACGAATGGTATGTCCTTTACTTATAAGTAGATAGAAATCCTTCACTGCAAATGGCCTCGATGCCATGCACTGCGGTGACTAAAAACGTGGCTTGGGCCTGCAAGGCCTAAGCACTAAAGCCTTGCCAACAACACGATCGAATTCAATGGCGCCTGATTCCCAAGTCAACATGGTGGCCACATCCTCAGACTAGAAAGAGAAGACTTGGAGCTTGCAATATCAACTTAGTCTTTCTCGACGGGATCATGTGCTTCACCAAACACATAAATTACCTTTTGCACATTTTAATGGATCAAAATATGCGATGGTAGTCGTCGATTCCTTGTGTAATCCCTTCCTTTTCCTCAGTTGAAAGCATAATATACAGTACCTCGCATCTCCCATCTGGAGGAATCATGCGTGCTGTAGAAAGACGTCACAGCTCCGCGGATGCACGTTCAGGTCTTTCTGCGCAGACTCAGCGCCTTTGTATCACATGATTCAAAACGGAGGGAGAACATGCATGCTGAGGTGGTACGGAACGCCGCCATGTGGAGATTTGAAACTCCCCGCTTTTTGGTAGGTGGCCTTCCAACAAAGACAGAATGGTTGGGGTATAAATATAATCCAAATTGAACATGTCGACGGTACACGTAATGACAGTCAAAGCCCGTGGGCATGCTTATTCGGGGGACATGTGCTAGCCAACCAGGTTGAAACGGTCAATGCAAGAATTTACCTGCGACTAAACTGTAATTGCATTTCAACTCGGTGTTTTCAAATCTAATTTTATTGGTCACATACACATATTTAGCAGAAGTTATTGCGGGTGTAGCGAAATGCTTGTGTTCCTAGCTCCAACAGTGCAGCAACGTTAGTATCTAACAATTCACAACAATACACACATCTAAAAGTAAACGAATGGAATTAAGAAATATATCAATATTAGGACGAGCAATGTCGGAGTAGCATGGACTAAATACAGTAGAATAGAATACAGTATATACACATGAGATGAGCAAAGCAGTATGTAAACATTAAAGTGACTAGTGTTCCATTATTAAAGTGGCCAGTGATTCCATGTCTATGTTTATAGGGCAGCATCCTCTAAAGTGCAGGGTTGAGTAGTCGGGTGGTAGCCGGATAGTTAGGGGAATAATCCGTAACTAGTCAGACGATGTAAGAAGACTTGGCTGCAGTCCAAACGCAAATTAGACAGCCATCGGTCCTAAACCTTCAGCCCTTGAATGACGTTTTACATCATCACATACGCAAATTAGACAGCCATCGGCCAGCTACCTCAAATGTACCTTGCCCATGCGAGGGAGAGTGATGATCGAAGAGGCAACGTCCTTGGTGGAAATCTTGAAGTTCGGCTTAAAAGCAACCAACCTCAAGCTATTAATGTCCCTAGCAAGCTAATGTAGCTAGCAAGCTAGGTGTATAGTTTTGGTAAATTATTCCAATACATTTCATAATTCCAATACATGTTTATGAAGCTAGGAGCCTATATGTTGTATAGGCTCCTCACTACGAGACTAAGACAATTTAAGCGTCATTCCAATTTGCCAACGCTAAAATCAATGTAATCTATATATGTTTTAGCAAGCTAGCGTCATCATGTCTCACATGCCGAAAATGCAGCCCCTGTTGATTACGTTTGACACTTCGCTGCCATCGGAGTTTGATACGGCAACAGTTTGCATTAAACTGGTGTGTCTTTTAAGTGTTTGGAATGCAGCCAAAGTTCTTCACTTGCTCCCTCGAGCTAAATCGAGGGCCTAGGGGGCAACGTTTGTGAATTGGACCGCCACTTAAGATGGCAATCAACCTGCACCTAAAAGACAGTTATACTAAATTCGAGGCAGTTGGAATGCAGTGTTTCCCCTAGGAGTTAGCGTGGGGGGGACAAGCTGCAATTCTACACATTTTGCCATGGGGCTGAGAGAACATTTTTAAAGGTTGATTTCTGGGATTCTACACATTTTGCCATAGTATAAGAACAAGGCATAAGCTATCTGAGTGATTCAAACGTAACAAAATCAATGGGGGCCCCATGACATGACAGGAAATATGCATTTTCATTTTAGTCATTTAGCAGACCCTTTAGCGACTTACTGGAGCAATTAGGGTTACATGCCTTGCTCAAGGGCACATCGGCAGATTTCAGTCATTTGTAAATATATTCTGAATTTATGAAGGGTTTATATGGGATAGCAGTTAGAGGCAGGATCAAATCCCGGGTCTCAGGGAAATCTGGCGGGATATGAGCCAGCAATTGGAGGGTGCCAGGTATCAAATCATTGATGCCATCTCCTGGCAGTTGTATCTTTGAGCAAGGCACTTTATCCCTAAACTGCTCCAGGCTGACCATGTCCTGTCCACTCTCTCTTTCTCTCTGTGTGTGTGTCTGGAGGGATTGGGATAAAATATCAATCTCAGTAGCTAGGTTTCCATCCAATTGGAGACAGATTTTCATGCGAAAATGTAAAATAATCCACAAAAAGAAAATAAGTGCATTTTCCAACCATTGGTGTGCTTCCGCCAAACAGACTTGTTGCCAAAAGGTTTTTCGCTTATGTTTTCATGTACCCAATAAAAATCTGTGATTCCATCGCATTTAACTCTACGGATCATTTTGTGTTAAATAGAAAATGCGCCTACTCTGGTCTTGGCACGTGCGCTCTAGCCAACAGCATGAGATTATTATGGATAAAAGCCGGAATATTTTCTGTCAACCAGCAGTCAAGTATCAATCATCATGTCACCAGAGTAAGACCCTCAGTATTTATTGGAAAAGGAGGATCAAGATCACCGTGGACTTTCACTGCCCTGTGAAATTAATAATAATCTGTAGCCTAATACAGTACATGGTTTGCAGAGTCGTAGTGGGAGGATCACACACACACACACCATATCATCGCGTGACTCCCAAGTTTACTTTAATATGTTTATCATATCAATATTTGAGCTTAAAGTTGTTTCTACCGCCATTTCTCGCATAATTCATTTTACCGACACAAAAAGATCCCACAATGTCGAACGAACAAATTCTGTCTGCATTTATGAAATTGTACCAAAACTTCCTGTTTCCATCATGATATTTTTTTATACAATTACTTTACTGCATGAAAACTGTGGATGGAAACGTGGATAGTATCTGACAATTTACAATAAAATAACTAACTACATTTCTCCAGATCAGCTGGGTCACATAGAAGTTAGGCTGAGGGTGAGTGTTGGAGTTCCAAGCTCTCCCGGGTATAAAGACAATTTTAAACAGGGTGGTTCGAGCCCTGAATGCTGATTGGCTGAAAGACGTGGTATATCAGACCTTATACCATGGGTATGACAAAACATTTATTTTTACTTCTCTAATTATGTTGGTAACCAGTTTATAATAGCAATAAGGCACCTCGGGGGTTTGTGATATATGGCCAATATACCACGGCTAAGGGCTGTGTCCTAGCACTTGTGTCGTGCGTAAAAACAGCCCTTAGCCGTGGTATAGTGGCCATATACCACACCCCCTCAGCCTTATTGCTTAAATATACCATATGATGATGAAACAACCAATACTTTTTATTTACTTACACTTGAGGTGACAATTACATTGTAGCTTTATGTACAAATCTCAAAACAACTAGGCACAGGCTGGTAAGGATGGACTGGTCAGAGTATCACAAAGCATCAGCTTTATAAGTCTCTGTTTTTAATGATCTGGGTTGTATCATTGGAAATAATTTTTATAACAATATACAAAAACTACATAGAAAATATACATATTAAAACATGTCCCTTGATATCCCATAGCCTATAAACAAAATCAAAGGTGTCTGTAAGCATTTTGAACATCAGTGAACGACAGACTCCCGTTTTATCAGGCTAATGTCTTAACAGATCATAATATCCATATTCACACTGGTAAAATTAGTTCTTGAATACATACAACGTTATCTACTTTCCAGAGTCAGAGGAAGGTTGTTGATACCATTTTTATGTCTCCGTGTCCAGTCTGAAGGAAGTTGGAGGAAGTTTTGTGAGCCAATGCTAACTAGCATTAGCGCAATGACTGGAAGTCTATGGGTATCTCCTATGACTTCAAGTCATTGCTCTAATGCTAGTTAGAAACTTCCTTCAAACGGCATGCACCGACATAAAAATGGTATCCATGATTTCATCGGACTCTGGGGAAGTAAACTCAGCAAAAAAAGAAAACGTCCTCTCACTGTCAACTGCGTTTATTTTCAGCAAACTTAACATGTGTAAATATTTGTATGAACATAACAAGATTCAACAACTGCGACATAAACTGAATCATGTGTCCCTGAACAAAGGGGGGGTCAAAATCAGAAGTAACAGTCAGTATCTGGTGTGGCCACCAGCTGCATTAAATACTGCAGTGCATCTCCTCCTCGTGGACTGCACCAGATTTGCCCGTTTTTGCTGTGAGATGTTACCCCACTCTTCCACCAAGGAACCTGCAAGTTCCCGGACATTTCTGGGGAGAATGGCCCTAACCCTCACCCTCCGATCCAACAGGTCCCAGACGTGCTCAATGGGATTGAGATCCGGGCTCTTCGCTGGCCATGGCAGAACACTGACATTCCTGTCTTGCAGGAAATCACGCACAGAAAGAGCAGTATGGCTGGTGGCATTGTAATGCTGGAGGGTCATGTCAGGATGAGCCTGCAGGAAGGGTACCACATGAGGGAGGAGGATGTCTTCCCTGTAACGCACAGCGTTGAGATTGCCTGCAATGACAACACGCTCAGTCCGATGATGCTGTGACACACCGCCCCAGACCATGATGGACCCTCCACCTCCAAATCGTTCCCGCTCCAGAGTACAGGCCTCGGTGCAACGCTCATTCCTTCGACAATAAGCGTGAATCCGACCATCACCCCTGGTGAGACCAAACCACGACTCGTCAGTGAAGAGCACTTTTTGCCAGTCCTGTCTGGTCCAGCGACGGTGAGTTTGTTCCCATAGGTGAGACATTGTTGCCGGTGATGTCTGTTGAGGACCTGCCTTACAACAGGCCTATAAGCCCTCAGTCCAGCCTCGCTCAGCCTATTGCGGACAGTCTGAGCACTGATGGAGGGATTGTGCGTTCCTGGTGTAACTCGGGCAGTTGTTGCCATCCTGTACCTGTCCCGCAGGTGTGATGTTCAGATGTACCGATCCTGTGCAGGTGTTGTTACACGTGGTCTGCCACTGCGAGGACGATCAGCTGTCCGTCCTGTGTCCCTGTAGCGCCGTCTCACAGTACAGACATGAAAAAGGGACTTTCTTTTTTTGCTGAGTTTAGATAAAAAAGGTCTCATTGCAAAAATCCCGAAGTATCCCTTTAAGTCAGTGGTCACCAACCAGTCATCGCCATGGACTGTTCGATCTCCAAACATGTCTGTTAAAAAAAACTGCGATAAAGCCTTGCGTTCCTATTTAATATTTTAGTAGTGAGACGGTAGGTGCACGCGATTCAGCTGCCCTGTGCGCCGGGAAGGTGAAGTGTTCCCATTTTGAACCATTTCATGTGTCTTAAGGTGCTAACTTTGCTTTCCCAGCGAGCCTGGAGAGCAAATCAAGTGCTATATAGGCCTACCGCTGGCTAATCTGATGGCTCAGATAAGTGTCTGCAGTAAAGTAGCACAAGTTACAAAATATATATATATTTGAAAAATAACCTACAGCAAAGTTGATACTGTGAGATTTCAAACCATTTCAAACCATGACTAGAGAGAATGTCAACAAATACATCAAAGAGCTGTTTGAGTGAGTTTAAGTTCTTACTCAACACTGTCATCACTTTTTATATGCTATTAAAATAGTTCATAGGAGTAACAACATGAATTTGTGCATGAGGCAGAAATTATGCGGTGCGACTCGAGTTTTGCCATCAGCTGGAAGACTGTCCCTATTTGGTCAGTGTCAGTGGAAGAAAGGGAGAGAAGGGGGATGTTGAGAGGCGGACCCTCAGTCTGCTGCTCTCTCCCTCCGCTGACATTCAGATGCAGGCACCATCAGTCCAGAATAGTTTTTTTTTTATTAGTTAAAATATATGCTCACTCAGCTGTGCCTTACAAGTGATACAACTGATCTATTGCTGGTGTGATCATGTAGCCTACCTCACATTTTGAAATATACACTGAACAAAAATAAACACACCACATGTAAAGTGTTGGTCCCATGTTTCATGAGCTGAAAAAAAGATCCCAGACATGTCCCATATGCACAAAGCTTCTCTCAAATTTTGTGCACACATTTGTTTACATCCCTGTTATTGAGCATTTCTCTTTAAGCCAAGATAATCCATCCACCTGACAGGTGTTGCATATCAAGAAGCTGATTAAACAGCATGATCATTACACAAGTGCACCTTGTGCTGCAGTTGTCACACAATGTCACAGTTGAGGTAGTGTGAAATTGGCATGCTGATTGCAGGAATGTCCACAAGAGCTGTTGCCAGGCCTCACAAACGCAGACCACGTGTAACCACACCAGCCCAGGACCTCCACTTCCAGCGTCTTCACCTGCGGGATCATCCGAGACCAGCTACCTGGACAGCAGATACACTGAGGAGTATTTCTGTCTGTAATAAAACCCTTCTGATTGACTGGGCCTGGCTCTCCAGTGGGTGGGCCTGGCTCCCAAGTGGGCAGGCCTATGCCCATCCATGGCTGCGTGCTTGCCCAGTCATGTGAAATCAGAGATTAGGGCATAATTCATTTTTCCATTGACTGATTTCCTTATATGAACTGTAATTCAGTAAAATTGTTGAACATTGGCAGGGCAATTGAAGCAAATATAATATGCCTAAAGCCTACTGCACAAACCGCATTGCTACAGTACTGTTTAATAGGTTAATGTTCTCTAAGGTTACATAAAACAAAAAAATCTGAGCGGTAGATCTCATCTTGCTTTTGGACTCAAAGTGATCTCAACTCAGATTGGTGACCACTGCTTTAAAGGATTATAACAGTTGTGGTCCCATTAAAATATTATAATGTTAAATAAGAATGAGTGTGATAGAGGCTTTTGGACTCGAGCTGCTTATTATATTGAGTTTAGGGTATGAAAGGGAGTAAGTTTGCAAAGCAGCAAATACCAATGTTCAATACCTACAGTACAGTGCACACTAAGGATGTAGGCAGCATTTGTTAATAACTTCAGTCCCTAAAACATCAAAAGGTACAAATCTAGACTAAATAATGCCTCTGTCGGTGAGTTTTCCTTTGAAAAGTGAACTGTGTATCAGTCAAGATCTAAAATATACTATGCTTTTTGTCAATGTTAAAGTAAGGCTGATTGTGTGTGTCTTGGTGTAAAGTCATAGTTTAATGTACAAAAAGACAGAATAACTGGAAATAAAAATGGGTAGAAAAGTTAAGCGATATGAACTTCAATCCAATTCTGCTCCGTTAAGTCATGCTGGTGAGCATCCATTCGTTTTCAGAAACTTCAATGGAGGACAGTAGTGAGTGACCAACCCTCCACAACCAACTTGCCAGTCTGTGAAATCTGTACACAAGGTCAGTTAAGGAGGACAGGGCAGGGGAGGCAGCATGGTGGTTGACATTTAAAATCACACATTAATGAACGCATCTTCATATTCCTCATCCCTAACGTCTTGCTGCAAGGTATCCATCGAGTCCCCCTGCCTACCACCGTCCTCTTCAGTGCCATTACAGGTAGGACCGATGATGTAGCGGTAGTCTCCACCGACAGCCAGAGCTGCCTCAGAAGACGCCACGAGCCAGTCTTTCTCATCTTCCTCCATCCCCACACACTGCCACGGCATTCCTGACCACAAGGGGTCCTTCCTTGGGCCCAGTGCCCCTGCCCCCTGCTCCCCCTTGTCATTCTCCAGGTTAACGTAGAGAAGGGCCTCCTTAATGCAGCTAGGCCCTGGGGATAGGCTGGCCCACAGCCCCTCCAGCTGGTCAATCAGGTGTAGGAAACTGGGGCGGCACTTGGGAACAGGGCTCCAGCAGCTATGCATGATCTCGTAACTGGGAAAAGAGAGGAAGACGATTTGAACTGTCAGGTCGTTATTGTAAAGTAATGTGTTCTCAATGAGTTACCTGGTTAAATAGGCAGTAAAATATACAAACTCATTAAATCATTTTCATTCATCTGGCACCAATGATGATAATTAGATTGTTTTAGTCATTTGAAAAGTATAGCACCGATCCCATCAGTTCTGATGAAGGCCTTGCAGGCTGGTTTTCAACGCCAGAGAATTTTCTATCAGACCCAGTGGACCACTCACATGTCGTCTCGGCAGTCAGGTGGCTGTTTGAGCCTCTCTCCCTTGATGAGGTACTCGTAGATTTCAGAGTTCTCCACCCCGGGGTAAGGGGTCTGCCCCCGTGCCATGATCTCCCACATGGTGACTCCAAACGCCCACTGTGGGAAAACGGAGTCAGTCAATTAACTTCTGGGGCCACTAAAAAGGCAAAAATAAGTAATTGACAGTTCCAAAAACATAAATCAACATATTATCTATTAAACAGGGACTCAGTCAGTGAACTTCTGTGGCCACTACATGGTTTAAAAATTCAAACATGAAATTGATTGGTCTGGAAACAAAATCAACATCTTATCCACGATGCATTGAATTGCATTACAAAACACAAATGTAATCCTTTTCACAAAGAGGATTTCAAGTATGGGGATCCGAGTTTGTGTGTACTGTGACCACTATGAGGGTGCGTCCATCTTTGTATATACCACATCACTCTGAGTAGTGTAGACATTGTCAGCAAGGCTCTCCAGTGCTATCCACTTGACAGGCAGCTTTGAGACAGATCCTTGTCTGTAGTAGTCGCCACTGTAGATTTTCTTTGACAGCCCAAAGTCTGCCACGCAGACTGTCAAGTTCTCACTAAGCCTATGAACAAAGGAGAGGAGATGGTCACAATCTAACCTACAGGCAAGATAACGCTCTAGTAAATTCAGTGTAAACCATATTAGAGGGAGTACTAGTTAGGAAAGAGTAAAGTGACGGGTTGCCATCTCAAATGTTGCCATATTCCCCATTTAGTGCACTAGTTTTGACCAGGGCCCTACAGGGAATAGGGTGCCATTTGGTACAAAGCCACAGTCTACTGTGCTCGTAGATTCTCACATGCAGTTGCGCGCAGCCAGATCTCTGTGTATGATGCTTTTGTTGCTCAGGTACGCCATTCCACGAGTGATGTCCAACATGAACTGTATGAGCATCTGCAGTGACACGGTCTGTAAGGGAGAGACAGCAACATTTTGTTAAAACATGATTTGAACCTATACAAAAAGTCTACTATGAAAATAAATAATAATTTGGGCCCACAGGTCAACCTGGTCTTTCCTCTAGTCCATAACAGGAAATAAAGAAATCATTTAAAACATTCTGTATGTAAACTGTCAAATGTAACAGTAGAAGACCTTGAGTTCTCTGGACACACATTGGGCAGAAATGTATTATAGATGGTGTTATAGGGTTAGTGTACAAAACATTAGTAACAACTGCTCTTTCCATGACAGACTGTCCAGGTGAAAGCTATGATCCCTTATTGATGTTACCTGTTAAATCCACTTCAATCAGTGTAGATGAAGGGGAGGAGACCAGTTAAAGGAGTTTTAAGCCTTGAGACAATTAAGACATGTATTGTGTATGTATGCCATTCAGAGGGTGAATGGGCAAGACAAAAGTTTTAAGAGCCTTTGAACGGGGTATGGTAGTAGGTGTCAGGCCCACCGGTTTGAGTGTGACAAGAACTGCAACACTGCTGAGTTTTTCACGCTCAACGGTTTACCGTGTGTATCAAGAATGGTCCACCACGCAAAGGACATCCAGCCAACTGGACACAACTGTGGGACGCATTGGAGTCAACATGGGCCAGCATCCCTGTGGAACGCTTTCAACACCTTGTAGAGTCCATGCCCCGACAAATTGAGGCTGTTCTGAAGGCAAAAGGGGGTGCAACTCAATATTAGGAAAGTGTTGCTAATGTTTTGTGCACTCAGTGTATCTATTTTAGTATGCATACAAGTGTGTTTAAAATGTTTAGGGGGCACTCACAAAGGGCTCGTCTCCAAGGCGGGACAAGAGCAGAAATGTGTGAAGGTCCCCGTGCTTCATGAATGGCAGGATAACCATGGGGATGGGCAACCGTTGCTGAGGCCGACTGTGCAAACTCACTCCTGGAGGACCAAAATATATTTAATCAACAACTCACTGCATTGAGTTGCTGTAATGACACAGTTACAACTCTTTCTCTGAACCTAAGTAGCCTACTTTTTTGTAGAAGATATTATTATTTGTAATCTGGCAATGCCTTTCGTAAATAAAGTTGTAATGAATTTAATTGAAATAAAAGTTGGCGCAAGTCATGGGTTTCTTTATTCACTACTAACCAATGAGCTGGATGACATTAGGATGATCGAAGTCCTTCATATGAGAAGCCTCCATCAGGCACTGTTCAATATCACATGATGAGTTGATATCCGCTGATGGAAAAAAATGACAGAAAACATCAAAAGTTATCACTACTTGCAAGGACGTATTAGTTCACATCAGGGGTGAAAGTAAGTCGGTATGGAGTTCTGGCAAAATAAATAGTGGGGGCACGCCGTAGGCCTACCAGTAAAACATGAGTTTATCACAATAATTAAAAAGATGCCAAGAAGAACTGTAGGTTATTACACCATTATCTATCATCAGCCTACCTACCACATGTCAGTGTCATTAAAAAGGTGAGACTGGACTTGAAAACGTGTGGAAGTATGCTCCAAAATACGGTGTGGTTGGACAATATAGTGACATTTTGCCACGGCAGAGATGAGTGGCCGAGACTGAGATGCACGCAAACAGCAGTGGATGCATCAATTCAGGTTACACAAGTTTACGCCTTTTTGACAAATCGCCAAATGTCATTCATTCCACTTTTTGGTGTTTTGTAACAGCTGTCTCTCTCCATTCATCAAATGGCAGGTGCACAGTGCACTGTATGGATGCTGGAATATATATATATATATTTTTAGAGTGGACAAACGTGCGCATAAGCCGTTTGACGTGATTGTTTGACAATCAGATGAAAACATCATGACCGGTTGTGTTTAAGCCACTTTTTTTTTTTTATAAAAAGATAATACATTTTAAAAGTGAAACAACAAATTTTTACTATTAGACCTACAGCGTACCTTTGAAATGAATAGGGATTCTGTAATTCTATGATTAGGCCCAAGCGTGTGCACACAAAGGAAGTTCCATAACGGGAAGAAATCTACTTTCACCCCTACTTTCAACTGTTTCAATGTAATATCCACTGACTGTACACATTCATATAAAAAAGGCAGTTCAAATGTACAGTCGATAGTCGCTCACTCACTTTTGAGCACCTTCACTGCAACTTTCTGTACAGTACTGTCCTCCATCTTTAGGAAGGCCTCACGCACTGAGCCAAACTCACCTACTCAAACACAGAATTAAAAAAAAAATAATAATAATAATCACTGGCACATTAATCTTGGGACAATAAACACTTTGGTTACAATTCAACATATTCCAAAACATCACAACACAGACATGAGGTCTGCCTTGTTATTTAGCAATACACAGTCATGATTATAGGCCATGCCAGACGTTAGTAAATGTTTTCCTTTGCAGTCGCCAGCATCTACCACATTTTTTCAACAGGTCTACTTTCAGTCAACACTTTTAAGGGTGTGAGCTAGTTTGTATAGAAACAGTACACAAGGAAGACCTCACTAACCTTTTCCCAACATGTGTCCGAGAGTCAGTAGTCTTTCTGGGATCAGGACGTCTTGCAGTTTGGCCTTTAGATCGTTATTGATACCCAAGCTGTCCACTGGTGGGAGACCGATTGAATTCATTATTCACCACCAAGGTCCACTGACTACAAGCACTACAGTACGTGTCAACAGAGGGCGGCACCTTTATTTGTGGAGGCCGCAAGCCAAACATGCCTGACTACTTACAGCTGGATTCTGGGAGCTCGGGGCAGGTCCTGTTGAATGACCTGGCTGCAGTGAAGGACACCAAGCGCTCATTCCCTGGGGGCTTGAAGACAGACCTGCAATGACAAGCAGAGTCCTGCATTCACATACTGTATGGGCGCCGGCAGGCCTACTGTCTGCAGTATCTACCAGAATCAGAGGCCTTGTTTGAATACTTTATGACTGCACTGTTATTCCTGCTTTGCCTTGGTTTAGTAACCTTGCAGTAAAGTCGCTCCTGTTCGAATACTTCTAAAATGCATCCTTCCTTGTGGTAATCTACTGATCTGGCAAAGACATTGGTGAACGGAATGTCGTGGAAACCTTCCTTTCCTCATCCAACCATGTCAGCTCAGTGATAACTTTAAGGAAGGGATGAAAGGAAGGTAGGTTGCAGTCAAAGTATTCAAACAATGCCTCTGATTCTGGTAAATACTGTAGACCGTAGGCCTATATGTAAAGTCAGTGTACTTGGGGGGGGGGGGGGGCCTGGCAGCTGTTTACAGTAGGTCAGTCAATTCATTAAAATACTGCTTTCAGCCCATGCAAATTAATTTAAACAGAAAATAATGTTTATTTGAAAGGCTTTGGCCTGGTCTAGTAAGAGAGCAATGGTAGCATACCCAAACTGTGTCTCCTTCCCTCTGCGGTGCACTAGGACTATCAAGAGAAGCCCGGCCATGGTGGCCACCAGCAGGCCCAACAGAAGACCCGCCCACATATGGCCTCTCTGCATCTGGGCTGCCAATGCTGTGTGGAACACACACACACCATTACAAACTGGATTTACATACAGCACAACACCATGTCACCTTCAAATTTGGAACATAGGTTTTAAAACTAGAGTGACAGGGCTTATAATGGAGAGTGAGAGGGGCTCACTGACCTGAGGCGGGCATGACCAGTACAGGCTGGCTCCAGGGCCCACAACCAGCCACTGTACACGCTGACACCT
Source organism: Salvelinus sp. IW2-2015 (assembly GCF_002910315.2). Lineage (NCBI taxonomy): Eukaryota > Metazoa > Chordata > Actinopteri > Salmoniformes > Salmonidae > Salvelinus > Salvelinus sp. IW2-2015. Next base: position 6,920,455 of record NC_036849.1, on the reverse strand, counting down.
GGAAGGTGGCGTTGAAGAAACGACCTCCACCATACAGGTGGGCCACATTCTCTTTAAAGAACAGAGCCTCCTGGAACACAACAACCAAAGTATGTCAGTGTGTATGGTCTATATAAGACATGCTTTGAGTTCAAGAAACTTAAAAGCAAGGGAGTGCTGGCCTTTTTACACAACACACATTATGCTTTGGAACTGCTGAATACAGAGAAAAAGAAAGAAAGAAAAATCAGTTGGATACTTTTCTTTGGCACGACAGGAACACAATACGAATGTGGCCTTTCTATGCTTGAGGCCCTGGGTCTCAATCCTGCCCTGTGCAATTGGGTTTCGGACCACCTGACAGGCCGCCCCCAGGTGGTGAAGGTAAGAAACAAAATGTCTACTTCGCTGATCCTTAACACGGTGGCCCCACAAGGGTGTGTGCTCAGCCCTCTACTGTACTCCCTGTTCACCCATGACTGCGTGGCCATGCACGCCACCAACTCAATCATAAAGTTAGCAGACGACACAACAGTAGTATGCTTGATTACCAACAACGACGAGACAGCCTACAGGTAGGAGGTGAGGGCCCTGGGAGAGTGGTGTCAGGAAAATAACCTTCACTCAACAACAACAAAACAGAGGAGATGATCGTGGACTTCAGTAAACAGCAGAGGAGCATCCCCCTATCCACAACGATGGGACAGTACTGGAGAAGGTGGACATCTTTAAGTTCCTCTGCGTACATGTCACTGACAAACTGAAACGGTCCACCTACACAGACAGTGTGGTGAAGAAGACACAACAGCGCCTCTTCAACCTCAGGAGGCTGAAGAAATTTGGCTTGTCACCTAAAACTTTTACAGATGCACAATTGAGAGCATCCTGTCGGGCTGTATCACCGCCTGGTACGGCAACTGCACCGACCACAACCGCAGGTCTCTCCAGAGGTTAGTGAGGTCTTCACAATGCATCACCGGGGTCAAACTACCTGCCCTCCAGGACATCTACAGCACCCGATGTCACAGGAAGGCCAAAAAGATCATCAAGGACAACAACCACCCGAGCCACTGCCTGTTCACCCCGCAACCATCTAGAAGGCGAGGTCAGTACAGGTGCAAAGCTGGGACCGTGAGACTGAAAAACAGCTTCTATCTCGAGGCCAGACTGTTAAACAGCCATAACTAGCACAGAAAGGCTGCTGCCAACATACAGACTTCAAATCATTGGCCACTTTAATAAATGGAACACTAGGCACTTTAATTATGTAAACATATCTTGCATTACTCATCTCATATGTATATACTATATTATCTATTGTATCTTAGTCTATGCCGCTCTGACATTGCTCATCCATATAGTTATATATTCTTATTCCATTACTTAGATTTGTGTATATTAGGTATTTGTTGTGGAATTGTTAGATATTACTTGTTAGATATTGCTGAACTAGAAGCACAAGCATTTCGCTACACTCACAATAACATCTGCTAACCATGTGTATGTGACCAATAAAATGTTATTTGATTTAAGAAGATTTTGTAAAGAACTCACATGAGAGAAGATTACACGTTTTGATATCTGCCACCCCCCTTGAAGCGTTTATTTCGAAGGAGAAAAGCATGCAAACATGAAAGGATAAGTAGCATATATTTCTTTATCTATACTGAACGAAAATATAACACAATATGTAAAGTGTTGGTCCCATGTTTCAGCAGCAGAAATAAAAGTTCCCAAAATGTTCCATATGCACAAAAAGCTTATTTCTCTCAAATTTAGTTACATCCCTGTTAGTGAGCAATTTTCCTTTGCCAAGATAATCCATCCACCTGACAGGTGTGGCATATCAAGAATCTGATTAAAAAACATGATAATTAAAACAGGTGCACCTTGTGATGGGGACAATAAAAGACCATTCCAAAAGGTGCAGCATTGTCACACAACCCAATGCCACAGATGTCTCAAGTTGAGGGAGCGTGCAATTGGCATGCTTACTGCAGCAATATCCACCAGAGCTGTTGCCAAAGAATTTAATGTTTGTTTCTCGACCATAAGTCGACTCCAACGTCGTTTTAGAGAATTTGGCAGTACGTCCAACTGGCCTCACAACCACAGACCACGTTTAACCAGCTACCTTCTCCGGCGTGTGGTAGATTTCTCCAGCGTGTACAGGTGTATGAGACTGTCTCTCCAGTGTGTACATACAGTTGTATGAGGCTGTATCCTACCTGTCCTTCTCCTCCCAGGTTCCACTGGACTTTGTAGGCCATCAGTTTCCCCTGCAGCTCATCGTCCTCCAAGGTCGCCCAGTTCATGTACAGCTGCTGCTCTGTCAGGTCAAATGTCAGGTTCCGGGGGGCAGCAGAGGGCACTGGGGAGGAATAACACATAGGGACACAGTGTCAATGAAAAGCCTTACATTTGATCATAAAGAACATTATAAAAAGGTCGTTTTGATATACAGTACCAGTCAAAAGTTTGGACACACCTACTCATTCAAGGGTTTTTCTTTATTTTTACTATTTTCTACATTGTAGAATAATAGTGAAGACATAAAAACTATGAAATAACACATATGGAATCATGTAGTAACCAAAAAAGTGTTAAACAAGTCAAAATATATTTTAGATTTGAGATTCTTTGTAAGTCGCTCTGGATAAGAGCGTCTGCTAAATGACTTAAATGTAAATGTAAAAATTATTCAAAGTAGCCACCCTTTGCCTTGAAGACAGCTTTGCACACTCTTTGCATTCTCTCAACCAGCTTCACGAGGAAGTCACCTGGAATGCATTTCAATGAACAGGTGTGCTTAATTTGGGTAATTTCTTTCCTTCTTTATGCATTTGTGCCAATCAGTTGTGTTGTGACAAGGTAGGGGTGGTATACAGAAGATAGCCCTATTTGGTAAAATACCAAGGCCATATTATGGCAAGAACAGCTCAAATAAGCAAAGAGAAACAACAGTCCATCATTACTTTAAGACATGAAAGTCAGTCAATGTGTAAAATTAAGAACTTTGAAAGTTTCTTCAAGTGCATCGCAAAAACCATCAAGCGCTATAATGAAACTGGCTCTCATGAGGACCGCCACAGGAAAGGAAGACCCCGAGTTACCTCTGCTGCAGAGGATAAGTTCATTAGAGTTAACTGCACTTCAGATTGCAGCTCAAATAAATGCTTCAGAGTTCATGTAACAGACACATCTCAACATCAACTGTTCAGAGGAGACCGTGAAGCAGGCCTTCATGGTTGAATTGCTGCAAAGAAACCACTACTAAAGGACATCAATTTGAAGAAGAGACTTATTGGGCCAAGAAACACGAGCAATGGACAATAGACTGGTGGAAATCTGTCCTTTGGTCTCATGAGTCCAAATGTGAGATTTTTGGTCCCAACTGCCGTGTCTTTGTAAGAAAAAAAATATTTTGATTTGTTTAACACTTTTTTGTTTACTACATGATTCCATATGTGTTATTTCATAGTTTTGATGTCTTCACTATTATTCTACAATGTAGAAAATAGTATAAAGAAATAAAAACCCTTGAATGAGTATGGGTGTCCAAACTTTTGACTGGTACTGTATGTCAATGCGGTCATTGTAAACTTGTGCTACTGCCATTAAGCAGTTCATTATTTAAAACACCATCTGCTCTAAAACTCAGGAGAGATTTGCAGGGAGAGGGAAATCACTAATCAATCAGTGTCTTTGACCTAACAGCACTCACAAAAAATTGGTTGATCTCTAAGAGTCAGAGCCCATGGTCTCCCTGTAGTGGTATCCCTGACCAGCGTGTGGGGACACTGAGGCAACAGGCCTTAGTTTAGCACTGCAACACATTGATTTGGATTGAGGGCATGCACAATGGTTCATTGTACCAACAGTACTGGAATCAACTGGCCTGTGTCCAGCACTGCCAGTATACACACAAGATCACCCCCAGAAACCTCAACTGCACTGCTCCCCTCATCAGACTCCCTCCCAAGACCACATCCTAAACTCTGCTGCATGTATGTACCCCTTATCTCAACAACAAACCTTATTTAAAACCTATCAAATTAGACTACATCTTATATAAAAGTTAAAGGATTTAGTTCATGTTCTAGTACTTTGACAGTGTAACAACTTTGAAATGTCGGCTGTTATATTCCCATTGTGATAAGGTTGCCACTCGCCATATTGTTGCATGAATCATCATGTGCTTTTGATGTCCAGCTGGTGAAGTGGTTGGTTGACAATGTGTGTATACCAAATGGCACCCTATTCCCTATGTAGTGCAATACTTTTGACCGGGGCCCATAAATAGTGCAATGCATAGGGAATAGGGTGAGATTTGGGGCGCATCCAATGACGTAAAACAGTTGATGAACAAAAGAGCTGATATGTCATTATGTATTCTATTGACTGGATGCCCACCTGCTTCTGGTGTCTGAAAGTCCAGCCAGCCAGAGAATAGAGAGGTCCCAACCTCATTGTCACAGCACACTCTAACACTGTAGTTGGAGTAGCAGCTCAGCCCACTGAGGATCTGTTGGAATGGTGGAACCTTCACACGCTGGTCCAGAAGTTCCACCTTCCTCCCAGAGTTCTTAGACATCTGCAAGAGGTTTGACGTAAGGAAAACATTCCATAAGGGTTAAGTTCAAGGACAAATGTGAGAGCATGTGAAAAAAAATGCATGATATGTCATCTATCTTTTGAGGTGAAATTCTCGTGTTTTCGTCTGCAAATTCTTTCATTCAAAGAACGAAAAATAATAATACTCAAGGCGCTGCCCCCCCCAAAAAATAAATTTTCATTATCTCAGTCTTGACTAAGCATTGATCCAAGGCATGAATCTCAATGTTGATGGTTGTCACTCCCATCCTAAATTGCACTGACAGACGACTTTCAACAACCACATCTCTTAAAAATCTGTACATATATTTAACTGCTGACTGAGCGTGTCAGCTTGCTTGCATATTCCATGACTGCTTCATTAAACATCCACACATAAGAATTCAGTCACAGGGTTATTTGATTAAGGAATTTAGCCAAATCCACAGCGCTGGCCAGCCATCTCAGTTGTGCCGGTTTGGTTAATTTTTATCTGTGGGACTGGAGTATTAGAATAGAATATAATACATATCTTTACCTGGATGGTGCAGGCCGACAGGTCAGAGTGTCCCGTGAAGCCAGGGCTCCAGGCCAGCGTGACATTGTTCTCCACCATGTGGACCACCTGCACACCTTTAGGAGCTGCTGGGAGGACTGCAGTCAAAGTAAAAGACGGGGTTTTAGATTTACTAACATCCAACTCTGCACAGGAGCTGGACGAGGGGCAGACAAGAATAGCTAAGTAACAGCAGCGTACTGCAATGTGCATTGACTAACCGGTCTTCATCAGGCAGCATATTCAATTTGAAAAACAAACGCCTTAGTCACACTCATGACAGCACTGATTATTCATGAATTAGTCACCTTTAATGTGCACAGTGCCTGTTCGCGATACTGAGATACCTCTGGCATTCTTGGCTTCGCAGTAGAACTTGATGCTGTTGTTCACACCTACAGGGAAAGGGAACAGAGGTGGGAGACATGTTAAGTGAGGTACGCAAACCAGAGCCCTTTAAAAAGGTCCCCAGTCCCCTGCTACTATGCCTGACCAACAGTTTGTTCCTCCCATGTAAATGAGTAATTCTCACACTGGGAACAGTATGAAATGCATACCACAGTGGAGTACTAATATATATATGAAGTCCTGTGAGCGTTTGTACCTTCCTGCTGGTGCTGTTGCAGACCATAAAGTAAACACTGGAATGAATGCATCATCTGTATTTCCCCAACCTCAGTGGCAACAGATGGTGAAATTGCCACATCTTTTGCACTGAAAAACCTGTATTTTATTCATGCCTAACTTGGATAAGGATCTAAGGGTTTTCGAAACCACCAATTTGCACAAACCAGCTACTGAAACTACAGCACAGAAACACAAGGACTAACTCCTAACCTAGACTGACTTGTTAAGCCTTGTATTAGTCCATGAAATCACTTTCCTTGAGCTAATCCTTCATGACAAATACAGTTACAGGAAGGCATGTGTTGTGTGTGTGTGTGTGTGTGTGCGCGTTTTACTGCGGGGACCAGAAGTCCTCACAAGGACAGTAAAACAAGGAAAATGTGGATAAGTGGGGACATTTCACCGGTCCCCACAAGGAAAATGCTATTTTAGGCTTAGGGGTTAGGTTTAGGGTTACAATTCGGGTTAAGGTTAGTTACTGTACAGTACACTGAACAATACCAGGCATTAAGGGCCACTACCTGGTTAGTCATCCACAGAAAAACATGCCAGGGTCATAACAGGGAACCATCAGCTGGACTGAAACAAATCTGGTTACTCTCACATTCCAAGGAAACATCAGTCTCTGGTCGCCAGACTGGAAAATATCAGTCTCTGGTCGCCAGACTGGAAAACATCAGCACCTGTTAAGTGGAGTATCTGGCTACTTCATTCCTGACTCAGAGTTATAACTCAGCAGCAAAGTCTTTGTATCCATCCCAAATGGCACCCTCTTCCCGATTTAGTGCACTACTTTTGACCAGAGCCCTATGGGCCAGTTCCTCTGTCCTATTTAACTAAACCAGCTAAACATAAGCAGGAAATGAAGGAGGAGAGCCACTAAGGCGAAAGGCTTACATGTCACGAGAAGGGAATGAATCAGACTTCTAATGAACAATCCAGTCAATCCACTCTTGTTGACTGGCTGGCGTCTACACGTATCAAACATTTACACGTGTACGCGTTCCCAAACAATTACAGCGCATTTCCACTCTCAAGTCATAACATTTGTTCTTTCTGATAAGGGGAATCATTACAGGTTTCCTTATCTATAGCCAACAAGAACACACGTCATACAGTGCTGTGCCCATAGAAAAAAAGCACTGTGTATTTACTGGTAGACATCAGCATAGCACAGACATAACATCGGAGTGTAAACCCTCAGAGGAAAGAGCAAGAAAGCCCTTCAGTAGCGTTCCACCCACTGAGAATAACCTTTGGCTTCGTTCTACCATTAAAACGGTTCTATTTCCAACTCACGCACAAATCTCTAAGAGCAGCTTGAAAGCCATAAAACCATGATCCCTTCCTTGCAATGTATGACTAATGTCTGAGTTGCTTTTACAACAGACGGATGGCAGGCCACCTTATTGAACTAACAGCACTAACAGTCTGATCTGACATTCTTATGATTCATATGTCATTTTCTGGCTTGTTAAATCAATAGAGGATATTCCTCAATCGTCTTTCATCAGTTCCTGAAATCATCTGTCATTGTCACAAAATGCACTGGAGTTCCTGACGGTCCGCCCCCAGGTGGTGATAGTAGGAAACAACATCTCCACTCTGCTAATCCTCAACACTGGGGCCCCACAAGGGTGTGTTCCCGGCCCTCTCCTGTACTCCCTGTTCACCCACGACTACGTGCCCATGCACGCCTCCAACTCAATCATCAAGTTTGCAGACGACAGTGGTAGGCTTGATTACCAACAACGACGAGACCCTTGGGTCCTCGGAGTGTGGTGTCAAGAAAATAGCCTCTCACTCAATGTCAGCAAAACAAAAGAGATGATCGTGGACTTCAGGAAACAGCATAGGGAGCACCCCCCCTATCCACAGAGACGGGACAGCAGTGGAGAAGGTAGAAAGTTTGAAGTTCCTCGTTGTACATCTCACCGACAAACTGAAATGGTCCACGCACACAGACAGTATGGTGAAGGCGCAACAGCACCTCTTGAACCTCAGGAGGCTGAAAAAAGGTGGTTGTCACCAAAAACACTCACTAACTTCTACAGGTACACACAGCCATCACGTGCACAGAGAGGTGGCTGCCTACCTATAGACTTGATATCATTGGCCACTTTAATAAATGGAACACTAGTCACTTTAATAATTCCACTTTAAGAATGTTTACATATCTTGCATTACTCATCTCATATGTACAGTTGAAATCAGAAGTTTACATACACTTAGGTTGGAGTCATTAAAACTCGTTTTTCAGCCACTCCACAAATTTCTTGTTAACAAACTATAGTTTTGGCAAGTCAGTTAGGACATCTACTTTGTACATGACACAAGTAATTCCAACAATTGTTTACAGATTATTTCACTGTATCACAATTCCAGTGGGTCAGATGTTTACATACACTAAGTTGACAGTGCCTTTAAACAGCTTGGAAAATTCCAGAAAATGATGTCATGGCTTTAGAAGCGTATGATAGGCTTATTGACATCATTTGAGTCAATTGGAGGTGTACCTGTGGATGTATTTCAATGGCCTACCTTCAAACTCAGTGACTCTTTGCTTGACATCATGGGAAAATCTAAAGAAATCAGCCAAGACCTCAGAAAATAAATTGTAGACCTCCACAAGTCTGGTTCATCCTTGGGAGCAATTTCCAAATGCCTGAAGGTACCAAGTTCATCTGTACAAACAATAGTACGCAAGTATAAACACCATGGGACCACGCAGCCGTCATACAGCTCAGGAAGGAGATGCGTTCTGTCTCCTAGAGATGAACAGACTTTGGTGCAAAAAGTACAAATCAATCCCAGAACAACAGCAAAGGACCTTGTGAAGATGCTGGAGGAAACAGGTACAAAAGTATCTATATCCACAGTAAAACGAGTCCTATATCGACATAACCTGAAAGGCCACTCAGCAAGGAAGAAGCCACTGCTCCAAAACCGCCATAAAAAAGCCAGTTTACGGTTTAGAACTGCACATGGGGACAAAGATCGTACTTTTTGGAGAAATGTCCTCGGGCCTAATGAAACAAAAATAGAACTGTTTGGCCATAATGACCATCGTTATGTTTGGAGGAAAAAGGGGGAGGCTTGCAAGCCGAAGAACACCATCCCAACCGTGAAGCATGGGGGTGGCAGCATCATGTTGTGGGGGTTCTTTGCTGCAGGAGGGACTGGTGCACTTCACAAAATAGATGGCATCATGAGGAAGGGAAAATGATGTGGATATATTGAAGCAGCATCTCAAGACATCAGTCAGGAAGTTAAAGCTTAGTTGCAAATGGGTCTTCCAAATGGACAATGACCCCAAGCATACTTCCAACGTTGTGGCAAAATGGCTTAAGGACAACAAAGTCAAGGTATTGGAGTGGCCATCACAAAGCCCTGACCTCAATCCAATAGAAGATTTGTGGGCAGAACTGAAAAAGCATGTGCGAGCAAGGAGGCCTACAAACCTGACTCAGTTACACCAGCTCTGTCAGGAGGAATAGGCCAAAATTCCCAACTTATTGTGGGAAGCTTGTGGAAGGCTACCCGAAACGTTTGACCCAAGTTAAACAATATAAAGGCAATGCTACCAAATACTAATTGAGTGCATGTACACTTCTGACCCACTGGGAATGTGATGAAAGAAATAAAAGCTGAAATAATTCTCTCTATTATTCTGACATTAAAATAAAATGGTGATCCTAACTGACCTAAAACAGGGAATTTTTACTTGGATTAAATGTCAGGAATTGTGAAAAGGTGTATGTAAACTTCCGACTTCAACTGTATATGCACTGTATCCTTCACTATCTATTCTTTACTATCTATTGCATCTTAGCCGCTCTGACACTGCTCATCCATATATTTTATACATTCCCATCCCATTCCTTTACTAGATTGTGTGCATTAGATTTTGTAGTGGAATTGTTAGATATTACCTGTTAGATACTGCTGCACTGTCGGATCTAGAGGCATAAGCATTTCACTACACTCGCAATAACATCTGCTAACCATGTGTATGTGACCGATAAAATTTGATTTGAGTGTCTGAGGGGAGGCATCTCAGATCTTCTCCTCCAATGTGTTTTGAGAAGAAGGCGAGGAGACAGGGTGCACGGATTTGAGGAAAGAGACTGAGTAAAGACTAATGAGAAACAGCCCGGTAGAGAGTTACCGTTAACATGGAGTACAGATGGCGAGGAGGTGGCATCACCCTTCTGTACTCCCCCCAGCCACCAGAGCACCTCCACAGGGTCCGGGGGGCCCACAGCAGCACACGTCAGGTTAAAGGGCACCCCAGGGAATGTGGCTACATCTTGGGGCTCAAGTATAAAGTTGGGGACACCTGGAGATGGATGGGAACAGAGAGAGAGGGGTAAATCCATTTGAATTCAATTACTTTTTGACAGCACCCCTTTTGATTTGAGCGAAACCTTCCATACATATTTGCCCATTGTAGAAGTGCTCCGAAAGTGACTTTCTGGACCGGAATGCCAAAACATTCAAGAGATAGTCAATTATCAACAAAAAAAACAACAACGTGCATTTGCATATGTTGTAGATTAGACCGACCCTAATTGACATAATCTGAGGTTTTTGTGTTGTGCCCGCCATCGGTCGAATACAGGGTTGTTGTCACGTTTTGGCTGATACATTCTATTCCCGTTTTAGTACATTTAAATGTCAACTTTCAAAATGGTACCACAAAGACAGTTGGAGGTCCGCACATCAGAGAATATTGACTTGAATGGGAATATCTGTTGTTTTAAATTATACTGTCAACCCTCCATAGGAAACCCATTGAAATCATAGAAATATAGATCAAATACATGACTATTTAAGTTGACAGATGGTCAACTTTGAGGTAGTAATTTAAAAAGTTACAATTTCAATGGTGTACCAGATAAATTGCAGGGATAGAATTCGTAGAATGGACCTATTTCTAAGATTAAAATGTCACCCACCCTGTATTCAAGAACTTGTTGTGTCTCAACCGATGGTGGGCACAACACAAAAACCTCAGATGTAAAGTACGGTCCAAGCTAGAGGTCGACCGATTATGATTTTTCAACGCCGATACCGATTATTGGAGGACCCAAAAAAAGCCGATACCAATTAATCGGACGATTTTTTGTTTTGTTTTTTGTAATAATGACAATTACAACAATACTGAATGAACACTTATTTTAACTTAATATAATACATCAATAAAATCAATTTGGCCTCAAATAAATAATGAAACATGTATAATTTGGTTTAAATAATGCAAAAACAAAGTGTTGGAGAAGAAAGTAAAAGTGCAATATGTGCCATGTAARAAAGCTAACGTTTAAGTTCCTTGCTCAGAACATGAAAACATATGTAAGCTGGTGGTTCCTTTTAACATGAGTCTTCAATATTCCCAGGTAAGAAGTTTTAGGTTGTAGTTATTATAGGAATTATAGGACTATCTCTCTATACGATTTGTATTTCATATACCTTTGACTATTGGATGTTCTTAATTTAGTATTGCCAGTGTATCAGTATAGCTTCCGTCCCTCTCCTCGCTCCTCCCTGGCCTCGAACCAGCAACACATCGACAACAGCCACCCTCGAAGCAGCGTTACCCATGCAGAGCAAGGGGAACAACTACTCCAAGTCTCAGAGCGAGTGACGTTTGAAACGCTATTAGTGCGCACCCCGCTAACTAGCTAGCCATTTCACATCGGTTACACCAGCCTAATCTCGGGAGTTGATAGGCTTGAATTCATAAACAGCAGAGCTGCTGGCAAAACACACAAAAGTGCTGTTTGAATGAATGCTTACGAGCCTGCTGGTGCCCACCATCGCTCAGTCAGACTGCTCTATCAAATCATAGACTTAATTATAACATAATAACACACAGAAATACGAGCCTTAGGTCATTAATATGGTCGAATCCGGAAACTATCATCTCGAAAACAAAACATTTATTCTTTCAGTGAAATACGGAACCGTATTTTATCTAACGGGTGGCATCCATCAGTCTAAATATTCCTGTTACATTGCACAACCTTCAATGTTATGTAATAATTACTTAAATATCTGGTAATTTCACCTGGTTAATATTGCCTGCTAACCTGGATTTCTTTTAGCTAAATATGCAGGTTTAAAAATTATATACTTCTGTGTATTGATTTTAAGAAAGGCATTGCTGTTTATGGTTAGGTACACGTTGGAGCAACGAAAGCCCTTTTTCGCGAATGCGCACTGCATCGATTATATGCAATGCAGGACACGCTAGATAAACTAGTAATATCATCAACCATGTGTAGTTATAACTAGTGATTATGATCGATTGATTGATTTTTATAAGATAAGTTTAATGCTAGCTAGCAACTTACCTTGGCTTCTTACTGCATTCGCGTAACAGGCGGGCTCCTCGTGAGGCAAGTGGTTAGAGCGTTGGACTAGTTAACCGTAAGGTTGCAAGATTGAATCCCTGAGCTGTCAAGGTAAAAATCTGTCATTCTGCCCCTGAACAAGGCAGTTAACCCACCGTTCCTAGGCCGTCATTGAAAATAAGAATGTGTTCTTAACTGACTTGCCTAGTTAAATAAAGGTGTAACATATATATATATTTTTAATCCGTCAAAATCGGCGTCCAAAATTACCGATTTCCGATTGTTATGAAAACTTGAAATCGGCCCTAATTAAATCGTCCATTCCGATTAATCGGTCGACCTCTAGTCCAAGCTACAACATATGCAAATATGAAGAAAAATAAAAGTCACTTTCTGACCACTTCTTCCATAGGCAAACATGTACGGAAAGTTTTGTTTTAATAAAAAGGGATGTTGTCAAAAATTGAGTGAATTCAAGTGGATTTACCAAGACACAGGCATAGGGCTAACTGTATTGATTGATTTACCCTCAACTGTTATCCAGGCGGGCTCAGAGGAGATGGTCAAGCCATGGAACTCTACCTCACACCAGTACTTCCCTGCATCCTGCTGCTGGACAGACTTCACACTGAAACCACCCAGACAGACAGACACTCAGTGATTCCCCAAGTACTTTACATGAGATGCTAAATAATGCACATTTCAAAATGACAGAGGAGGCGAGACCCATTAGGCAACATTTAGGTAAAAACCCATCACATAATTGGGTAGGAGAAGAAAAAGGACAATAAAACAAAGATAAATAACCCCTTGAGGATATGTTGAGAGAAGGAGTAGGACACTAACTAATTGGATCAATGAACTAGCTTGGGACAGGAGTACACTGTGCATTTGTGTTAGAAGTCACTCAGGAAATCATTGTGAGCATTGATAGGTCATATTCACTCATAGGTTTGGTACATTACTTTCTAAACATAATTCAGTACAGTTACCTGTCCAATTGTAATCAGCAATGTAATCTGATTACATTCAGTTACTTTTAGATTACTTTCCCCTTAAGAGGCATTAGAAGACAAAAATGTATGTTACAGATTGATTTATCCTGCAATATATGTTGTTCAATGTTAAAGTTTACATAGCTGGCCATATATGGATATTCAATTTTACTTTATGGGTTGGTTATGTAGGCTTCTTCTAACCCATCGCTTTCTACTACATATAATAATACAATTAAATGATATCTTTACATTAAAAAACAAAGTCTATCAGAATTCCAGTCATTCCAATAAATGTTATACCCCTTGATCTTCAAGAATAGGATTTGGAAATATGGAAGTATAGATTAGCCAAATAGTTTTACCTGAGTTTAAGGACTTATTAGCCAGCCCTACTCTGTTGATTATGATTTTGTTGTCATGGAGGACTGATTGGGCTTAAAAAAATAAATGCTACCTGGAATGGCATGCTTTGAGCACTACTGAAAAGTGCTATTTGCATTTGCTATAGGCCTATTGTTTACCTTTTTGTTGGTGACACTATAATATCTTGATAATATGCAGCTGTTTAAAGGGCAAATTCACAGAGGAAACCATAACAAAACGGACGCCCCGCCTCTGATTTGGTAAAAAGCTGAGGGATGGGCCTGGAGAAATGTAACCACTCTCAGATTAATAGACAGAGCTATGGATGCAAGGACTGTTTTAACCATGTTATGAGGCTATACAGTGTTTGTTTACATTTACAATGTTTCCAAACATTGGAGTAAAACAAGTTTATATTTTGGGTTCTCACGGAGTGTGACAGTTGAACTAAGCTCATGAGGCATTTATAGGTTATATTCTTCAAGAATCAAAGGATATATAATTTATAAATCCAAAAATGGATGTAGCAACTACAGATTGCCCATTTAAGTCTATCTAAAGTGTGCGAGTTTGAGCATGTGTCCATTAGGCCTATGTATAAAAAAAAAAAAATGATCAGCGTGAATTTGTCGAGCAATAAACTTTTATTCCATAGGCTGGGATCCGCACTATGCAGCTGTTGCATGAGCGCATGTCACTGGCTGTCCACTGGATAAAAAAATGATGATTGATAGGCAGTTTAAACTCCTTGAATTCAACCATTATTGGGTTCAAATACACATTTAGATTTGTGAACAGCCATCCACAACAACCACAATCCGTGTGACTCACATCAATGCGTTATGTAGATGTCAATAATAAGTGATATCCATATCGCCGTAGACTACACCACTGCTGTCATCCTTACCTCCAAGTGTTTATTCAAGTTGTATAATCTTTGGATGCCGACAGCAGTCGCACCATTGGAAGACATAGCTTGGACTGTAGCCTACAAAAGCCTATTCCTGCTATTTTCCCGCGATCCATCAAACACATTTGGTGTGTCATCATAGTGGTCTCTGACTTGTGGTCAGACTCGCTCAGGTGGAACAAATTTCAATTTGCGCCTTTTTTCAATGCTGATTTGAATGTCATTGAGAAAACAGAAGCGTCAAATATTTTTTCATCTCGTTTTTCAAAAGTATCTTTAATTGGATTACAATATTTTTGATGGTAATGTAACGGACTACAGTTACCGTTTTTTTTGTAATCTGTTACTCCCCAACCCTGCCCACTTCTGACACCAATCATCACCACTCCAACCAATGAAGGTCTAGTCACTAGACCATAGAAATATGATAGATAGAAATGTAGAATGATTTCTATCACGTCATTCTAGTTCTTTAGACTAGACACAGCATACGGTGAATGTCCCTGGTATCTAGGACATTCGTGTCTGTGTGATGAGCAGGACACAGGAAAAAAAAATCTGACTTTGGAGAGTTCAAACTGAAGACCTTCGAGCTTCAGTGCATGAGATGAACACAAACGGCTACCAATGGCGATGCAAGTTCACTTTACCAGCAGGTCCAGCAGTCTGCCTCGAGCTTTACGTAACTCACAGACACATGCAGCTGACTGCATTACAATCCCCTCTTCGGGGTCTGGTTTTCGGTAAGGTTAGACCCCTTGCTGTCTCCACTCCAGCCATGCTATTTACAGATTTTTTCTCTTTCTGACAGGGATAAAGCCTCCCCAAGCCGATTATTAAACCTCCACCCAACACCACCCAAAACCTGCTGAAATCCTGTAAATTCTATTCTGCCATATTTAGCAGACCTGCGTTAAAAAACGATCTGAAATAATTCGCTTGATTAAGCTTACCCATTGCAATTTGAACCAATAGAAATCCCCAGAAGTGCAAAACCCACCTACATGGCATTCCAGGCAGGCTAAAGCAAATACTAAGTATTTTGAAAGATTTAAAATAGTATTTAAACCCAGGTCTGATGTTGAGCCTCTTGGTGGTACAAGTAGGTAACAACACATCCGCCACGCTGATCCTCAAATCACAGGGGCCCCTCAGGGATGCGTGCTCTGTCCCCTCTTGTACTCCCTGTTCACTCATGACGGCACGGCCAGGCACGACTCCAACACCATCATTAAACTTGCCGATGACACAACAGTGGTAGGCCTGATCACCGACAACGACGAGACAGCCTATAGGGAGGAGGTCAGAGACCTGGCCGTGTGGTGCCAGGACAACAACCTTTCCCTCAACGTGATCAAGACAAAGGAGATGATTGTGGACTACAGGAAAAAGAGGACCGAGCACGCCCCCATTCTCATCGACGGGGCTGCAGTGGAGCAGATTGAGAGCTTCAAGTTCCTTGGCGTCCATATCACCAACAAACTAACATGGTCCAAACACACCAAGACAGTCGTGAAGAGGGCACGACAAACCTATTCCCCCTCAGGATACTGAAAATATTTGGCATGGGTCTGAAGGGTTAAAGTCTTCTAAAGACCCCCACAATTTATTATGTTGTTATTAATTTGCTTACGTGCCATTGTACTTATGCTCACTGTATAGCTGAATATTGAGGCCTCTGTCTATGTTTAGCTCTCTGCCAAAACCCGTAGCCCCGCATCTGTGAGAAAAGGTGAGAAAAGGGACGGAGGGTGATAGCGAGACAGAGAGAGACAGCGTCTGTTTTTCTCTGTAACAAGGGCAGATTTGCAAACTGCTGAGACAGGTTCTCAGAAACCTTGTGTTAAGAATAACTTGTTCTTTTAGCTGCACATGCAGGTTTTGACATAGGAGACATTTTGAGTGTTCCTTATTTGTTAAGTAAACAACAGAGCCCAGAAAAATGGAACCAACAGGTCTTCAGATCCTCAAAAGGTTCTACAGCTGCACCATTGAGAGCATCCTAACTGGCTGCATCACTGCCTGGTACGGCAACTGCTCGGCCTTCGACCGCAAGGCACTACAGAGGGTAGTGCGGACGGCCCAGTACATCACTGGGGCAAAGCTTCCTGCCATCCAGGACCTCTATACCAGGTGGTGTCAGAGGAAGGCCCAAAAAATATGTCAAAGACTCCAGCCACCCTAGTCATAGACTGTTTCCGCTGCTCCATGGCAAGCGGTACCATAGCACCAAGTTTAGGTCCAAGAGGCTTCTAAACAGCTTCTACCCCCAAGCCATAAGACTCCTGAACACCTAATCAAATGGCTACCCATTTGACTATTTGCATTGCCCCCCCCCCCCTTTAACACCGCTGCTACTCTCTGTTGTTATCATCTATGAATAGTCACTTTAATAACTCTACCGACATGTACATATTAACTCAATTAACCGGTGCCCCTGCACATTGACTCTGTACCGGTACCCCCTGTATATAGCCTCACTTGTTATTTTACTGCTGCTCTTTAATTATTTGTTACTTTTATTTCTTATCCGTATTTTAAAAAAAATGCATTGTTGATTAGGGGCTTGTCAGTAAGCATTTCACTGTAAGGTCCTGTTGTATTCGGCGCATGTGACTAATACAATTTGATTTGAGTCAGATAAAGTCTGCTCGTGTAAATTCAGTAACGTTGTCAGTCTTCCTTAAATCCAGTATTTAAGGCAGACTGACAACGTTATTGAATTCACACAAGAGCAAAGACTTTTGAAGGAATAAAAAAAAAACAATGCTTTAAGCTACAATTAATGTTATTTGACCAGCTTTATGATTAAACTTAGAAGCACTTTCTCTGACTTTTCAACTAACTGGATAGCTACTAATCTCCTGAGAAGCTGATCTGGTGATGGTGAGCTCAGTGCTTTGCAACACTCCAAGTAAAGGTTAGTTTGCTTGCGATAATGATGATGCTTTGCAAAAACAGCCTCCAAATGATTTCTGGTAAAATGCACTGATATCAGCAGTGTGAAATCCAATTTCTCTCTGTTCTTAGGTACTCTACTCCATCTGGTAGAACTATCTGTACCCGTCTTACCTGCCTAAACAATGATTAGAAATCTAAACTGAAGCATTACTCACCAATCCTTGCTCTTCCCACAAGAGCCAGAGTGACAGATAACAAGATAAAAGTCCAACATTATGTTCTCACAATAAAGTAGGAGACTGAACCAAAGCGCTGACCTGTGGAAGGTCTCCCAGTGGTGTTGCTCGATGGGGATGTACATCTGGTCCGTGCTGTACAGCTTCTCCCCGTCCTTCATCCACACGATCTCCGGCTCACTCAGGCCCTCGACGCAACAACCCAGGCGAGCCATGTTGCCCTGGGTTACTGTGAGGTTGGTGGGGTTCTTGGTGAACAGGAGTCCTAGAAGTCAAAGGTCAGGACATACCAGAGTTCAATGAGTCACTGATTACTAGCCTAAGTTCATTGTGGTTGTTTCTTCTTCACTAGGGGTCCTTCACTACTTCAAAATGGCGTGATGTGGAAAAGATAATGGATGGGATCTAAGGCTACGTCAGATTCCAACACACAAGCAGTAGTGAGCGTTACAGGAAAGCTAGCTGGATACCCCTGAAAAGGTAGCCTACAAAATGGTAAAGGGCAATTACACGGTAACAATTGCTGCGACTGACTTTTCACTTAAAATGTATGCCAAACAAAAAACATTGATTTCAAAGTTTAAGAAACCACACAACTGAACATTTTACAAAACCACATTTACTGGAAGAACTTTGCAGATGTAAAAGTTTGGTCACAGAATTTCTGTAAAATCTCTTTTTTTATGTGACCATTTTCCAAAAACTCTTAAATATCTGCTCTGACTTACAATTCAAAGATGTCTGCAAAAATAATGGAGAGTCAGGTATGGCATGAAAGCTTGAGTTATAAAAATATATTTTGGTTATTGAACTACAGTAAGTGACTTGGATTAACTCCCGGTAACAGAATTGCCGTAATGGAATTTCATCATGGGTCCCTGATCTTTACTACACAGAAATGCTTAATTATGGATATGAATTTAATTTCCTTCATGATGATGTATCCTAAATACGCACACAAAAAAAGGTAGAAATATGCCATATCCTCTTTTGCATATTTAGGAATTATTCTATACACTGGCTATTATTTTAATGAGCTCCGCCATCAAACAAGACCAAATTTGGTTGGTCCGTACCAAATCTGAATGTGTAAACTTGTTAGTAGAAAGTCTAAACTGTATATTTGACCTTTCAGCTTCCCTATCAAATCTAAAAATGTCAAGCAGACAACCTAAGAAAATTAACAATGACAAATGGTTTGATGAAGAATGCAAAACCCTAAGAAACAAATTGAGAAACAGATCCAACCAAAAACACAGAAACCCTGGGCCTACATCTTCACTATGGTGAAACACTGAAACAATAAAGAAATACACTAAGAAAAAACAGTGGTGTAAAGTATTTAAGTAAAAATACTTGAAAGTACTACTTAAGTCGTATTTTGGGGTATCTGTATTATTTATAGTTTTGACTACTTTTACTTCACTACATTCCTAAAGAAAATGATGTACTTTTTACTCCATACATTTTCCCTGACACCCAAAAGTACTTAATACATTTTGAATTTAAAATTTAAAAAAAGTTCAAATGTAACCTTTTTTTTAACTAGGCAAGTCAGTTAAGAACAAATTCGTATTTACAATGACGGCCTACCGGGGATTGTCTAATTCACACACTTATCAAGAGAACAACCCTGGTCATCCCTACTGCCTATGAATTGCGGACTCACTAAACGCATGCTTTGTTTGTAAATAATGTCTGAGTGTCGTGGGGGGTGCCCTTGGCTAGCCATAGATAAAATGAAAAAAATAAAATGGTGCCGTCTGGTTTGCTTAATAAGGAATTTGAAATTTATATTTTTTATTTTAATACTTAAGTATATTTCAGCAATTACATTTACTTTTGATACTTAAGAATATTTAAAACCAAATACTTTGAAACTTATACTCAAGCAGTATTTTATGACTCACTTTTACTTGATCATTTTCTATTAAGGGATCTTTACTTTTACTCAAGTATGACAATTGGGTACTTTTTCCACCACTGAGAAAAAATATAAATAAATAAATAAATCGGCTCAGTGTAATTGAAGAATCGAACCACTTCTGGGAAAATTGGCACACACTGAACAACACAAAAGCTACCTATCCAAAATGGAGATAAACCACTTCTCAAATCTTTACGGCTCTATAACAAAAGAACAAACAGCAAAAACATGTACACCACTGTTCAAAAGTTTGGGGTCACTTATAAAATGTCCTGGTTTTTGAAAGAAAATCACATTTTCTGTCCATTAAAATAACACCAAATTGATCAGAAATACAGTGTAGACATTGTTAATGTTGTTAATGACTATTGTAGCTGGAAACGGCTGACTTTTTATGGAATATCTACATAGGCGTACAGAGGCCCATTATCAGCAACCATCACTCCTGTGTTCCAATGGCACGTTGTGTTAGCTAATCCAAGTTTAGAGGCGAAAGAAACACACACCTATTTAGGCGAGGTGGTGGCTAGCGATGTGTAACACTTAAAAAAGGAGAGCCGCACAAGTTGATCATTTTAAAAGGCTAATTGATCATTAGAAAACCCTTTTGCAATTATGTTAGCACAGCTGAAAACTGTTGTTCTGATTAAAGAAGCAATAAAACGGTCCTTCTTTAGGCTAGTTGAGTATCTGGAGCATCAGCATTTGTGGGTTTGATTACAGGCTCAAAATGGCTAGAAACAAAGACCTTTCTTCTGAAACTCGTCAGTCTATTCTTGTTCTGAGATATGAAGGCTATTCCATGTCAGAAATTGCCAAGAAACTGAAGATCTCGTACAACGCTGTGTACTACTCCCTTCACAGAACAGTGCAAACTGGCTCTAACCAGAATAGAAAGAGGAGTGGGAGGCCCCAGTGCACAACTGAGCAAGAGGACAAGTACATTAGAGTGTCTAGTTTGAGAAACAGACACCTTACAAGTACTCAACTGGCAGCTTCATTAAATAGTACCCACAAAACACCAGTCTTAACATCAACAGTGAAGAGGCGACTCCGGGATGCTGGCCTTCTAGGCAGATGCTGGCCTTCTGTGTTATTTTGCCCATCTTAATCTTTTCTTTTTATTGGCCAGTCTGAGATATGTATTTTTCTTTGCAACTCTGCCTAGAAGGCCAGTATCCCGCAATCGCCTCTTCACTGTTGGTAGATCTAACTTTACTTGTTACTTCTGTGAACTTTCATTATCCTCCCTCCTCCTCAGTGAGAGAAATTATAAAATATCTTACAGATATGTGGGTTTTTGGTAACGGAATTACAAGGCAGAAGGCAATGTTTCTTAAAGCAATATGGTAGTAAAATCAGTGGACTGATCATATTATTAAACAGACTTTCCAAACATGGGTCTGCTGTAGACCAACTTCCTCTCTGCTTACCTCATGTCAAAATAAAAGTCCTGCACGTGTGCCATTTGTGGGACACAAATTGAATAACTTTTGGGGTCTTGTAAAGCAAAGGCTTAGATTTTTTTTGTCAAGCAGATGGAAAAGGGGGTCTTGGAAAACATCTACCAGAAAAAGTCTTAAAATGCTTTAGAAATACATCAACATACAATAATGTTGAGGTAAAGACCCCTGCCTACTAATATCTACACCTGGGCCTTTATTTACTTTAGGATAACATATCTGCCTTCTGTACATTTAAAAGAAAGGGGGGTGGGGAAAGACTTAGGTCAAATAGCCTAGATAGGCCTATGGAAAATACTTGGGTCAAATGCATACTGTAGGCATGGGCTCCCCAACTGGCGGCCCGCATTTGGCCCCCGGGTGGTTTAATTTGCCCCCCAAGTAAAAAATATATATATATTTTTAAAAAAATTAAACAATTGGGGGGGACATAAGACTAAAAACACCAGGAAATCAGCTCCAAGTGATTTTAATTTAAGTAATCCGTCACCAAGTATTCCCACTCATAATAGATAGACACGTGATCTTATACACATGTAAGCAAGGTTTGAAATGATTATGTTTTAGTCAAACATATCTGTTTGGGCTTTTTGCAGTCTACAAATTATTTGTAATTATGTCGACCATCCACTCCAGAAAACAAATCGACACCGCGACTGAATCTAGTTGATAATCCCTGCTAGGCCTATGTAAAAATAGTCCCCTTTTAAATATTTGGAGCCAATGTAATAGTCCCAAAACAGCAAAGCCGAAAATCAATTAAACATCTCAAATACTTGAGTATTTGTCCGAATGTTTTGGACCCAGGTCTGGATGGGGAATAAGCAAATGATCTAATCTTAGTTAGAAATGTGTGCCCCTCCCTGGCTATGATCAGACTCTTCCCTTGTTATTATGCCCTATTAAAAAACGTTGTTACAAGTCATACTGTAACTTTTGGAGAGAGAAAACCCTACACTAGCACTCAATTGTGTGCAGAACACCTAAGCGGTGGACCTGGTCCCTTGTTTTGGACTATCAACCCCTGAAACAACATCGATCGTTGTTGACAAACATACGCTAAACGGAGTTCAGACTAATTAAAGATTAACCTAATTAGAAATTCCTGAGAAGTAGTCGTGCAGTCAATGGATAATTATTCAAACTTACCATGGATTGCTCTACTACTTTGTGCCAAGAAGAGTATGATCCAAAGATAAATGGTCATCTTTTCAACATCTGGTTCACAGTTTGAGCCTCTTTTCACAGATATACGAATTCCGAAGTTTTGAACAGTCGAAGCCCTGAGCTACATGACCCTTCGGGCAGTGGCTCCAAAGTAGGTTTCCGCACAAGAAAGTGACAACTTTGAGATTTATAGGGAACAATTCACCCAGGCTCGCTGATACAATTCACCAAGACCGAAATACCAGTACATTCCTGTCCGTGATGATAAACAAAGTATATGTTGTTTTCTTCCCCTCATTAAGTAACCGACCACACTTCTTTAGATAAGTTGACGTGGACTCCGTCTAGAGTGATTTACACCTTGTTTTTCTAGCCTCCTACTACACCAGGGGTGTATTCATTACGTCGGTTGTTTTGCAACATAAATCGTTTACTCCAAACGGAAAACGTTTGACGAAAACGAGTTTCCATTGGACAAATTGTGTTAGGTCCCCCGTTTGCTTCCGTTAGAAAAACGTTTTGCAACAGAATTATCGTAGTGAATAAGCCTCAGGACAAAACGCTGTGTGTCCTGAGGAATGTCAATGTGCATGACCGCCGCCTAGTGAGAGAGCGCGAGAAAAACGATTCTCAGTAAGTATCAAAATCTGTTCATGTAACACCTATTGCACCTACAGAGACAATTGTATTTATTATATTTAAATGGGAGAATTTGTAATGAGTTGCAGGGTATATTAGGTTACTGCATGTAGTACACAAAAATAAGGTTGTGACAATCTGATGTGAAGTGGTCTGAATACTGTACACTCGCACAAAGCTAGGATGGCAACAAAACCGAATCCGATTTAAGGAAACAACTCAATTGAAATTATAATAGAAACATGAATAAATGCAGTAAAATGAAACATTAAAGTTGGGTAATTGTACATAAATCTGTTAGTACAGTATATTGAAATAACTCATGGAGAGTATTCTGTTACAATACACCTGATGTTAAGTTATATTTCTTGTTAATGACAGCCTGTTGCAGCTCCTCCTTCATAGAAAGTGCAACATTGATCAGCAACACTGATTAGGAAACGGATATGGTCCTCTGAGGTTGTCAATCTAGTAATACAGGTTGAGATGCAGAGGCCTTTGCCAGATTAAATGAAGAGGATCCACCAACACGTGTTTGCGGGTCAAAATGAGAAAAGTGGAGGTGGTCATATTTTGTGTTTATCTGATATAAATCACACTTTAAAAATACATTTTGACAAATGATTTAGAGTTAAATTAGAAAAATTGTTAGGATGTGTTCAACAGATCAACTGAAGATAATAAATAATACAAATCAAGTCCAAATAATAAGACGACCAATAATTTAATAATATAAAGAGTATGCGTGCTAAGAGTCGAATGGATTGGTTTACATTAACGCTGGGCTTTTCTTCATTCTTTCCCAGCATAAAAAAAATAAGCTCTGGTCCCACGTGTTATGTGCGGCTTGCAAATGCGGAACCTTCTTCCAACTGAAAAAAAATGACCAGGACCCTAGCACCAGAAAAATTGGACTTCCCATTCCTGATCCACAGAATAAGCAAGCCTCTGAGCATAAAGGAGTTCTCTCATTCTGGGTCTATGTAGTGCACTGCTTTGACATTCTGGAACTCTGTACTACAGCTTTCATTCACTGCCTGTACAATCTCTTACAGGCAAAAAAAGTAACACTTAGGCAATCTACGCCACCCAAACCCTCCCCCCAACCCAGACGACGCTGGACCAATTGTGTGCCGCCCTATTGTACTCCCGATCATGGCCGGTTGTGATACAGCCCGTGTTCGAACCAGGGTCTGTAGGGACACCTCTAGTACTGAGATGCAGTGCCTTAGACCGCTGCGCCAGTAGAGACCATTTTAGCACAATGTACAGTCGTGGCCAAAAGTTTTGAGAATGACAAATATTAATTTTCACAAAGTCTGCTGCCTCAGTTTGTAAGATGGCAATTTGCATATACTCCAGAATGTTATGAAGAGTGATCAGATGAATTGCAATTAATTGCAAAGTCCCTCTTTGCCATGCAAATGAACTGAATCCCCCAAAAACATTTCCACTGCATTTCAGCCCTGCCACAAAAAAAACAGCTGACATCATGTCAGTGAATCTCTTGTTAACACAGGTGTTAGTGTTAACGAGGACAAGGCTGGAGATCACTCTGTCATGCTGATTGAGTTCGAATAACAGACTGGAAGCTTAAAAAGGAGGGTGGTGCTTGGAATCATTGTTCTTCCTCTGTCAACCACGGTTACCTGCAAGGAAACACGTGCCATCATCATTGCTTTGCACAGAAAGAGCTTCACAGGCAAGGATATTGCTGCCAGTAAAAGATGGCACCTAAATCAACCATTTATCGGATCATCAAGAACTTCAAGGAGAGCGGTTCAATTGTTGTGAAGAAGGCTTCAGGGTGCCCAAGAAAGTCCAGCAAGCGCCAGGACCGTCTCCTAAAGTTGAATCAGCTGCGGGATCAGGGCACCACCAGTACAGAGCTTGCTCAGGAATGGCAGCAGGCAGGTGTGAGTGCATTTGCACGCATAGTGAGGCGAAGACTTTTGGAGGATGGCCTGGTGTCAAGAAGGGCAGCAAAGAAGCCACTTCTCTCCAGGAAAAGCATCAGGGACAGACTGATATTCTGTAAAAGGTACAGGAATTGGACTGCTGAGGACCGGGGTAAAGTCATTTTCTCTGATGAATCCCCTTTCCGATTGTTTGGGGCATCTAGAAAAAAGCTTGTCCTGAGAAGACAAGGTGAGCGCTACCATCAGTCCTGTGTCATGCCAACAGTAAAGCATCCTGAAACCATTCATGTGTGGGGTTGCTTCTCAACCAAGGGAGTGGGCTCACTCACAATTTTGCCTAAGAACACAGCCATGAATAAAGAATGGTACCAACAATTCCTCCGAGAGCAACTTCTCCCAACCATCCAGGAACAGTTTGGTGACGAACAATGCATTTTCCAGCATGATGGAGCACCTTGCCATAAGACAAAAGTGATAACTAAGTGGCTCGGGGAACCAAACATCAATATTTTGGGTCCATGGCCAGGAAACTCCCCAGACCTTAATCCCATTGAGAACTTGTGGTCAATCCTCAAGAGGCGGGTGGACAAACAAAAACCCACAAATTCTGACAAACTCCAAGCATCGATTATGCAAGAATGGGCTGCCATCAGTCAGGATGTGACTCAGAAGTTAATTGACAGCATGCCAGGGCAGATTGCAAAGGTCTTGGAAAAGAAGGGTATACACTGCAAATATTGACTCTTTGCATCAACTTCATGTAATTGTCAATAAAAGCCTTCGACACTTATGAAATGCTTGTAATTATACTTCAGTATTCCATAGTAACCTCTGACAAAAATATCTAAAGACACTGAGGCAGCAGACTTTGAAAATAAATATGTGTGTCATTCTCAACTTTTGGCCACGACTGTACTATACGCATAACCTGCTTCGGTTAAATAACTTAGCTACTAATTTCTGACCGAAATGTTGTCTTAAGTATTCAATATGCAATTTATGAATATCATTAAAGTGAGTGCACTGTCCATCATTCACATAGTTCTCTGTAACCATCAATGGTGTCCTGTTGTTTTCATACGCAGTCCTGTAGCATGCTCTCGATCAGTCCTTCTCTACAGTGGTCCTTCTCCGTTGTAACCTGTTGCCGCAGCAGTGCAGAAGCCATATTTACTGTAGTACGCCACAACCATTTAGAGAGGGTGCTTGAGGGTAGATCACAAGCTGGACTCAGGGGGATGCTCTCTTTCTATTGTTCAGGCAAATTTCTTTTTGGTTGCAGTGAAGCGCTCCATGTACTGTGGGGGGGTAAACAACAAATTAGATTAACAAATCGGCACATCTGAGGCTGCGACACCACGGATAAAATGAGAACTATGGGATACGCCCTTTGAGTAAGAACTGAATGGTGGTCTAATTTGAGTATGATAATAGGCAGGTGGTCATATTTAATGGTTGGGGCTATATTTGACCACAGATTATGTCAAGTGCAGGGATTATGACCGAAAAAGAATAGCAGTCTGAAACACAACTTTCTTCAGTTGATCCTCCTCAACATTGAACAGGAAATCACATTATTGTTTAGCTAGACCACCACTCTTTAGAAACAGTATTTTGTTTCTACGCTGCTCACATAAATGACGTCAACTATGGGGAGGAAAGATATTTAAAACAGTTGAGTTTGAAAACGCATGAGCTGTTGTGTTTACAATAGATATTTAAAGACAGCATAGAGCAGTAGCATGACTGTTCCTTGCTTTAACCTTGATCATTCATTTAGCAGCGGGCTGAATGTCAAAGAAACAAGCATCTGTTTCACGACTCACCTTCTCATACCCTTCCAGGTCACGCATATTCTTCACCTCAAACAGGTTGCCCTCCACGGAGAGCAGGGACACCTGGGAGGTGGTGAGGATGGACACAGGGATGGAGGTGAGCTCCAGACAGTTCTCCTCCAGTCTCAGCACCTTCAGCCTCTGGCAGGTGGACACCTCCGCAGACACCACTGAAATCTGGGATCATCATTTATATACACAGAACAAAAACTTAAAAACGCAACATGTGTTGGTCCCATGTTTCATGAGTTGAAATAAAAGATTGCAGAAATGTTCCATATGCACAAAAAGCTTACTTCTCTCAAACTTTGTTTACAAATGTTTATTTGTCACGTGCGCCGAACACAACAGGTTTAGACATTACAGTGAAATGCTTACTTACAAGCCCTAACCAACAGCGCAATTTTTAAGTAAAAAAATAAGTATTAGGTAAACAATAGATAAGTAAAGAAATACAAAAACCAGTAAAATGACAGTGAAAATAACAGTAGCGAGGCCATATACAGGTGGTACAGAGTCAATGTGCAGGGGCACCGGTTAGTCAGGCTAATTGAGGTAATATGTATGTGATGTATACTTAAAGTGACTACGCATAGATGATAGAGAGTAGCAGCAGCGTAAAAGAGGAGTTGGCGAGGGGGGCGGGACACAAAGCAAATAGTCCGGGTAGCCATTTGATTATCTGTTCAGGAGTTTTATGGCTTGGGGGTAAAAGCTGTTGAGAAGTGTTTTGGTCCTAGACTTGGTGCTCTGGTACCGCTTGCCATGCGGTAGCAGAGAGAACAGTCTATGACTGGGGTGGCTGGGGTCTTTGACAATTTTTTGGGCCTTCCTCTGACACCACCTGGTGTAGAGGTCCTGGATAGCAGGCAGCTTAGCCCCCTTAGCTCTCAATGGTGCAGCTGTAGAACCTTTTGAGGATCTGAGGACCCATGCCAAATCTTTTCAGTCTCCTGAGGGAGAATAGGTGTTGTCGTGCCCTCTTCACGACTGTCTTGGTGTGTTTGGACCATTCTAGTTTGTTGGTGATGTGGACACCAAGGAACTTGAAGCGCTCAACCTGCTCCACTATAGCCCCGTCGATGAGAATGGGGGTGTGCTCGGTCCTCCTTTTCCTGTAGTCCACAATCATCTCCTTTGTCTTGATTCCGTTGAGACCTCCCTATAGGCGGTCTCATCGTTGTCAGTGATCAGGCTGTTGTGTCGCCTGCAAACTTAATGATGGTGTTGGACTCGTGCCTGGCCATGCAGTCATGGGTGAACAGGGAGTACATGAGGGGACTGAGCACGTACCCCTGAGCGGCTCCAGTGTTGAGGATCAGAGTGGCAGATGTGTTGCTACCTACCCTCACCACCTGGGGGCGACCCGTCAGGAAGTCCAGGATCCAGTTGTAGAGGGAGGTGTTTAGTCCCAGGGTCCTTAGCTTAGTGATGAGCTTTGAGGGCACTATGGTGTTGAACGCTGAGCTGTAGCCAATGAATAGCATTCTCACGTAGGTGTTCCTTTTGTCCAGGTGGGAAAGGGCAGTGTGGAGTGCAATAGAGATTGCATCATCTGTGGATCTGTTTGAGCGGTATGCAAATTGGAGTGGGTCCAGGGTTTCTGGGATAATGGTGTTAATGTGAGCCATTACCAGCCTTTCAAAGCACTTCATGGCTACGGACGAGAGTGCTACGGGTCTGTAGTCATTTAGGCAGGTTACCTTAGTGCTCTTGGGCACAGGGACTATGGTGGACTGCTTGAAGCATGTTGGTATTACAGACTCAATCAGGGACATGTTGAAAATGTCAGTAAAGACACCTGCCAGTTGGTCAGCACATGCCCGGAGCACACGTCCTGGTAATCCGTCTGGCCCAGCGGCCTTGTGAATGTTTACCTGTTTAAAGGTCTTACTCACGCCGGCTGATCACACAGTCGTCCGGAACAGCTGATGCTCTCATGCATGCCTCAGTGTTTCTTGCCTTGAAGCGAGCATAGAAGTGATTTAGCTCGTCTGGTAGGCTTGTGTCACTGGGCAGCTCGCGGCTGTGCTTCCCTTTGCAGTCTATAATAGTTTGCAGGCCCTGCCACATCCGACAAATTCCACAATGTAAAAAATAGTAAAAATAAAGAAAAATCCTGGAATGAGTAGGTATGACCAAACTTTTGACTGGTTCTGTAGATTAGATTAGGTACCTGGTTAAAATTGGTGCACTATATCTATTAGCTGCTAAAGCCACTTTATATCACTCAATGTCAAGCTTCTGCCTCTAACCCTAGGAAACTATTTTCCACCTTCTCCCCACTCCTTAATCATCCACCCCCTCCCTCTCTGCGGACAACTTTGTCAACCACTTTGAAAAGTAGGTAGACGACATACGCTCCTCATTCACTCAGCCTATTGAGTCCACTGGTCCCACTCACACAGAACCTTATACCTTGATCTCTCTCCCCTCTCTCCAGATGAAATCCTGCAACTAGTGAAGTCTGGCAGCCTGCCCACTTGGCCCCATCCCCTCCTCCAGACCATCTCTAGAGACCTTCTCCCATTCCTCATCCCTGACTACTGGCTGCGTCCCCTCTGACTTCAAAATCCCTCAAGAAACTAACACTCGACCCCTCTGACATCAAAAACTAAAGACCGGAATCACTTTCTTATTTTTCGAAAAAACTTGAGCGTGCCGTCTCTGATAAACTCTCGATATCTCTCTCAGAACGATCTTCTTGACCTTAACCAGTCAGGCTTCAAGACGGGTAAATCAACCAAGACTGCTCTTCTCCAGGTCACGGAGGCTCTCCACACTGCCAAAGCGGACTCTCTCCGTCTGATGGTTCACAGTGCCTTTAAAATTGTGAACCATCAGATCCTCATCTCCACCCTCTCAGGGCTGGGCGTCTCAGGCTCTGCACACTCTTGGATTGCATCCTACCTGGCAGGCTGCTTCTACCAGATGGCATGGAGAGGGTCTGTGTCTGCACAACCTACTCTCACTACTGGTGTCTCCCAGGGCTCGGTTCTAGGCCCTCTCCTCTTCTCTATACACCAAGTCAGTCGGCTCCGTCAAATCCTCACATGGTCCTTCTTATCATTGCTATGCAGATGACACTCAACTACTTTTCTCCTTCCCCTTTCTGACACCCAAGTGGTGACATGCATCTCTGCGTGCTTGGCAGATATTTTAGCTTGGATGTCGGCCCTTCCACCCCAACAAGACAGAGCTGCTGCTCTTCCCCCCGGTGGAAGGCCTGCCCGGTCCAAGACTTCTCCATCACGGTTGATAACTCCACGCTGTCCACCTCCCAGAATGCAAAGAACCTTGGTGTGACCCTGGACAACACCCTGTCGTTCTCTGCAAACATCAAAGCAGTAAATCGCTCCTGCAGGTTCATGCTCTACAACATCCATAGAGTATAACCCTACCTCACACAGGAAGTGGCGAAGGTCGTAATCCAGGCACTTGTTATCTCCCGTCTGGACTACTCCACTGGCTTCCAGTCGAAGCTCGCATCCACTACAAGACCATGGTAATTGCCTACAGAGCAGCAAGAGAAACAGACCCTCCCTACCTTCAGGCTATGCTCAAACCCTATACCCCAACCAGAGTACTCCGTTCTGCCCCCTCCGATACCTTGGCCTCACAACCCCTACGGGAGGGCAGCTCCTGCTCAACCAAAGCTCTTCACTGTCCTGGCACACCAATGTTGGAAACCAACTTCCGGAAGCTAGGACAGCAGAGTCACTGCCCATCTTCTGAAAACATGTGAAAGCCTACCTCTTCAAAGAGTGTCTTAAATAATCTCACAGCACCCCTCATCTCCTTTTGTAAACTTACACTCGCACCTGACTTTTCCCCCCCCGTACTAGCACTGACTTTGCTGATAGCTAGTTAATTGAGGAAAAATGTACTTACTATGACTGAGATATTTGGTTGTCTTAAGATAAAACAACTATAAGTCGCTCTGGATAAGAGTGTCTGCTAAATGACTAAAATGTAAATGTAGGGAATACACAGCTGTACATTTCAATTAAACATGGTGAAGCCCCAAATTGCCCTCCTTGGAAGCCTGTGTTTCAGACATAAGGAAGTGGATGGCGGCAAATTTGTTACTTTTAAACTCGGACAAAACAGAGATGCTAGTTCTAGGTCCCAAGAAACAAAGATCTTCTGTTGAATCTGACAATTATTCTTGATGGTTGTACAGTCATCTCAAATAAAACTGTGAAAGACCTTGGCATTACTCTGGACCCTGATCTCTATCAAGAATATTTCAAGGAAAGATTTTTTCCATCTTCGTAACATAGCAAAAATCAAAAACTTTCTGTCCAAAAATGATGCAGAAAAATGTATCCATATTTTGTCACTGCTAGATTAGACTACTGCAATGCTCTACTTTCCGGCTACCGGATAAAGCACAAAATAAACTTCAGTTAGTGCTACACGGCTGCTAGAATCTTGACTAGAACCAAAAAATGTGATCATATTACTCCAGTGCTAGCCTCTACACTGGCTTCCTGTTAAGGCTAGGGCGGATTTCAAGGTTTTACTGCTAACCTACAAAGCATTACATGGGCTTGCTCCTACCTATCTGTCCGATTTGGTCCTGCCGTACATACCTACACGTACGCTACAGTCACAAGATGCAGGCCTCCTTACTGTCGCTAGAATTTTTTAAGCAAACAGCTGGAGGCAGAGCTTTCTCCTATAGAGCTCCATTTTTATGGAATGGTCTGCCTATCCATGTGAGAGATGCAGACTCAGTCTTGACCTTCAAGTCTTTATTGAAGACTCATCTCTTCAGTATGATTTGAGTGTAGTCTGGCCCATGGGTGTGGAGGTGAACGGAAAGGCACTGGAGCGACGAACCGCCCTTGCTGTCTCTGCCTGGCCGGTTCCCCTCTCTCCACTGGGATTCTCTGCCTCTAACCCTATTACGGGGGCTGAGTCACTGGCTTACTGGTGCTCTTCCATGCTGTCCCTAGGAGGGGTGCTTCACTTGAGTGGGTTGAGCCACTGAAGTGATCTTCCTATCCGGGTTGGCGCCCCCCTCGGGTTCATGCCGTGGGGGAGATCTTCTTGGGCTATACTCTGCCTTGTCTCAGAGTAGTAAGGTTGGTGGTTGAAGATATCCCTCTAGTGGTGTGGGGCTGTGCTTTGGCAAAGTGGGTGGGGTTATATGCTGCCTGTTTGGCCCTGTCTGGGGGTATCGTCGGACGGGGCCACAGTGTCTCCCGACCCCTCCTGTCTCAGCCTCCAGTATTTATACTGCAATAGTTTGTGTCGGGGGGCTAGGGTCAGTCTGTTATATCTGGAGTATTTCTCCGGTCTCATCCGGTGTCCTGTGTGAATTTAAGTATGCTCCCTCTAATTCTCTCTCTGAGGACCTGAGCCCTAGGACCATGCCTCAGGACTACCTGGCCTGATGACTCCTTGCTGTCCCCAGTCCACCTGGTCATGCTGCTGCTCCAGTTGAAACTGTTCTGCCTGCAGCTATGGAACTCTGACCTGTTCACTGGACGTGCTAACTTGTCCCGGACTTGCTGTTTTGGACTCTCTCTCTACCGCACCTGCGGTCTCTAACTCTGAATGATCGGCTATGAAAAGCCAACTGACATTTACTCCTGAGGTGCTGAACAGTTGCACCCTCTACAACCACTGTGCTTATTATTATCTGACCCGGCTGGTCATCTATGAACGTTTGAACATCTTGGCCATTTTCTGTTATAATCTCCACCCGGCAGCCAGAAAAGGACTGGCCACTACTCAGAGCCTGGTTCCTCTCTAGGTTTCTTCCTATGTTCTGGACTTTCTAGGGAGTTTTTCCTAGCCACCGTGCTTCTACATCTGCATTGCTTGCTGTTTGGGGTTTTAGGCTGGGTTTCTGTACAGCACTTTGTGACATCGGCTGATGTAAAACGGGCTTTATAGATAAAGTTGATTGATTTAATAAATATGGTGCCATTTGAGATGCACCAATAAACACCTGATTACCTGGTTCTGGTTGAGATTGATCTCAATGGCCTGCAAGGCCGCCACCTCAGCAGGCACCACCTGGATGTGGTTCTTGGACAGGTCCAGAACGTCCAGGTGTCGTAGGGAGCCAAGGCCAGCAGGAAACTCCCGGAATTTGTTCCCTGACAGGCTGAGGGTGCGCAACGCTTTCAACTGTCCTACAGTGCTAGGGAGCTGCGTCAGGTAATTCCCATTCAGCAAAAGAGTCTCTAGTTTCTTCAGCTTTCCAATTTCATCTGGGAGACTTGCTGTGTACACACAAAACACACACACACTTAATATATAGCCTAGCTAAAGAGATTGATTGAAGCAGATGAACGCACATCAATAATCAATGCGCGTAATGGTCATTCATTTTTCAGTGAAAGCAAAGTTTTGAAAATTTGTCAACAGATGCTGTCGTGTGACAGACGGTAACGTTGAGGATGCAACAACCACTTACTTACTGAGTTTATTACAGTTTAAAGTCAGACTCTTCATCTGAAGGAAGTTTCCTATGGCAGCAGGTAGCACTTCGATCTTGTTGGAGGACAGATCTACAGTCCGTAGGTTTCCAGTCAACCTCTGGAGCTCCTCGGGGAACTGAAATACATTAGTGGCAAAAAATACATACAGTCAAACCGACCAAGACAAAAACCACAACTGAATGGAATTCCGCTAAATAAACAAAGCACCAGTTAAAAGGCTGTTGTGGAGTGTGGACATTATAACAGGCAGACTATAGGATGGGCACTGTGTGTGTGTGTGTGTGTGTGTGTGTGTGTGTGTGTGTGTGTGTGTGTGTGTGTATGACTGTTACCTCAGGAAGGCCTTTCCCTGTCAGCTGAAAGATCCCAGTCTTCTGTGAGTTCTCCAGATGGGCTTTGATTGCATTGTTCCCCATCTTTGTTGTAGTTACCTGGTGATGTGGTCCTCTTAAGTGATGGTCTTCAACTCGACAGTAAGTCACACACTTGTAATTATCTAACCTATTATTATGATGGTGGTGCCAGATAATGTGGGTCTGCCTGCTACTTGGTTTTCAGTGTGGCCCCTGAAAGAGATCATTGATTTTGTATTAATCAAGGCTGTGGGCCTTTAGGCATTAGCTGACAAGCAAGGAAAGAAGGATCATGAGGTAAGAAGTTGGTTAGCCACTGCTGCTAGCTATCTTACTACTTACTGTCTGAGGCAAACTTTGAGACATCCATGCAAATGATTGACTTTAGAAGTACTCTGTCTATTAGCAGCAAAGGGTAATATATATCTGTACTTTCAAATACAATTTTCCCAAATTATGGTAAATATTTAGAGGATAATGTTAGCATAGCTAGCGAGTAAGACCAACTGGGATTTGTTTACAGTAGTTAACTGTTAACGTTATTTACCTTGTGGGCTGTTTTAAGTCCTTCTCGTGCAGTACGTGTCTGCAAATGGTAACTAACATATTAGGAACATATAACTATGGGGATTGTTGGACTAGTCAAACCTAAACAATTAGCTAGTCGCCTAGGACATACTGTAGCTAATCCTGCATCTCGAACAACAACAAACATGTCGCTGGGAAGCCAGCAGTTTGTAGTGATGGTTCGTTCGCGAGCGGATCTTTTGGATGCATTGATAAGAAAGCCGTTCATTCGGCTCCCTGATTTGCATACTGGTACTACTGCTTTTTGAGCTATTTTTTTGTTGTTGCTGCAGATAAATTACAAAATAATTATCTAAAGAGAGTGAATCCTCACTGCATGAACAATAAATAGTGGGGAGAGCGTCAATCTGGTCCACGCTGGATTTTTGTTTGTTTGTATTGCGTAAAAAAAATATAATAATTTGGTCAGTAAAAAAAGTATTGAACGCGAATTTCACGATTTGACATAATGGTAGCCTACCTTTTGGGTTTTATATTGGATATTTGCATTTTCTTCATGGGTCCAGAACTTCTAGGTCGATGTTTAATATTGCAGAGGGATTATTGTTTTTTTGAGGTCGGTTTGTATTTGACTATTAAAAAATAATCCGATTTCAGTTTGATTATTTTATGAAATAATGACGTTACAATGATTTTAGAGCTTTTTAATAGGAATTCCTAAACCAGAAATAGTGAACATTCATTGCCAAAGCATTGAAAATATTTAATTGTCTCTGTCAGGTACACATTGGGTAGACATCAATAGAAAAATATGAAATAATAAAAATATCAGTTGTGTATATTACTTATATTTGATGAATTATTTTTAATTCCTTAAAGTAATCATCTCTGCTCAGGCAGTAGCAGTCAGCCAGCCAGGCAATCTAACGTTATGTGCTCCCATACTCAGGTTATGGATGTGTCACTGCAACCTTAAAGGTCCTCAATGATGTCGCTATTGCCCTTGATTCTAAGCAATGTTGTGATGCTATTTTTATTGACTAGCCAAAGCTTTTGATAAGGTAAACCATTCCATTCTTGTGGGCCGGCGGCGTATTGGTGTCTCTGAAGGGGTCTTTGGCCTGGTTTGCTAACTACCTCTTTCAAAGAGTGCAGTGTATAAAGCAGGGATGCAAACACGCGAGGGCCCAAAAAGGTGATACTTTTTTTTACACTGAAACATCCCTACTATGGGGGATAAAAATAAAATTAAAAATATCAGCTTTAAAATGCTAATTTCTTATGACTTAGGCTGGATCCTTTCTTGAAATGCAGGTTTTAACTAATTAAACAACAAAGAATATGATCTACATGATCAGTCTCTGTGTGTAAAGTTCAGAGAAGTTCAGAGAAAAAACAATACAATAATATTAAAGTTAGCCATGACAGCCTTTATAATAAGGGCATCAAGTAGCCTAGTGGTTAGAGCGTTGGACCAGTAACCAAAAGGTTGCTGGATTGAATCCCTGAGCTGCCATGGCTCAAATCCCAGAGCTGACAAGGTAAAAATATTTTGTTCTGCCCCTGAACAATCAGGCATTCATGTAGATCATATTCTTTGTTGTTAAATTAGTTAAAAACCTGCATTTCAAGAAAGGATCCAGCCTAAATCCACCCACTGTTCCCCGGTAGGCTGTCATTGTAAATAAGAATTTGTTCTTAACTGACTTGGTTAAATGAAAATATAATAGAACGCTTGTGACCACACACATCTAAATATTGCACTTGGGAAAAAAACATCTTAAAGTAGAAATAGAATGACAGGCATTCTATTTTTGCTCTATTATACTGGCCACTATAGTAGACATTGATCAAGTGCACCAAAAAAAATTATGTTCACTGAGTAAACAATGTAATAATCTCCCTCACTCACACACAAATGTTACTCTATGTCAAGTTCAACACAACAAAAGCAATGTCTTATTACATTGTTTACTTTCTACTTTCTGCCTCTGCCACTTTACAATAGTGCATCTAACTCTTTTAAGGGGGGGGGGGGTTAGAAGGATTACTTTATCCTATCCTAGGTATTCCTTAAAGAGGTGGGGTTTCAGGTGTCTCCGCAAGGCTGTTGATTACTCCGCTGACTTGGCGTCGTTGGAGTTGTCTTCCACCATTGGGGTGCCAGAGCAGCGACAGTTTTGACTGGGCTGAGCCGGAACTGTACTTCCTCAGTAGTGAGCGAGCAGGCCAGAGTGGGATTAAGCCGTGCCTTTTGGTGTAGGCTGATCAGAGCCTGAAGTACGGAGGTGTCCGTTCCCTCACAGCTCCGTAGGCAAGACCATGTCTTAGCGTATCGAGCTCAATGGAGGCCAGTAGAGAGAGCGGAGGAGCGGATGACGTAGGAGAACTGGGAAAGTTGAACACGACGGCTGCGGCGTTCTGGGATGAGTGTAGGGGTTTAATGGCACAGGCGGAGCCCAGCCAACCAGCGATTCAGTAACCAGACGGAGTGACAAGGCTGGTTAGTCCTGCAGCCCGCTTCCTGCGTGAGGCAGGTCGTACTCTGCGAATGTTGTAGAGCTGAACCTACAGGGACGGGTTCCGCTTGATGTTAGTTGAGAAGACAGGTGTTGTCCAGATACGCCAAGGTTCTTAGCAACTCTGGAGGAGACACAAAGGAGTTGTCACCGTGATGGCGAGATCTGGAACGGCAGTCCTTCCCCGGGGGAAGAGCTGCTCCGTCTTGCCGAGTTCAGCTTGAGGTGGTGATCCGTCATCCACACTGATATGTCTGCAGACATGCAGAGATGCGATTCACCTGCTTATCAGAGGGGGAAAGGAGAATAATTGTGTGTCGTCTGCATAGCAGAATAGGAGGACACATGTGAGGATATGACCAGAGCCAATGATGTTGTATAGCGAATAAGGAGAGGCCTAAGAACAGAGCCTGGGGACCAGTGGTGAGAGCACTGGTTGGGAGACAGATTCTCGCCACCACTGTTAGGGCGACCTGTCGGTAGGACGCAATCCAAGCGTCTGGGCCGCGCCGGAGATGCCCAAGTAGAGGTTGGAGAGGATTGATGGTTCCAGTATCAAAGGCACGATCAAGTCTAAGAAGATGAGAGCAGAGGAGAGAGAGTTAGCTTTGCCAGTGCGGAGCGCTCCGTGACACAGAGAAGACAGTCTCAGTTGAATGACTAGTCTTAACCTGACTGATTTGATCAGAAGGTCATTTGAGAATAGCAGAGCTGGCCAAGGACGCGCCGTTCAAGAGTTTGGAGAGAAAGAAAGAAGGTATGGTCTTAGTGTTCATCGGAGGATCGAGTGTAGTTTTTCAGAAGGCACACTTCGCTCTCTTGAAGCGGAGACGTAGCCACGGTCAAGGATGAGTTGATGAGCGAGGTGAGGTAAGGGGAGAGTCTCCGAAATGGTCTGAGAGAGAGGGAGGTCAAGCGGGAGTTGTTGCGGCGCCGCCGTACAAGACGCGGTTTCATTCGGAGAGGGAAAAGAGGTCAAAGCACAGGTAGGCAGTGTGAGCAGACCACGTCGTGTCTGTGACTTAGCAAACGAGGATCGATGATGTCGGACCTTCTTTCAAATGGTTGCAAGATCTCAGCAGAGAGGAGGAGAGGGGGAGGATTCAGAGAGAGAGTGGCAAAAAGGAGCTTCCTAAGGTAGAGGCAGATGCTTGGAATTTAGAGTGGTAGAAATTGGCTTAGCAGCAGAGACAGAAAGGAGAATGTAGAGAGGAGGAGTGAAAGGATGCCAAGTCCGCAGGAGGGAGTTTTCCTCCATTTCCGCTCGGTCGCCCGAGCCCGTTCTGGACATCGCAATGAGTCGTCGAGCCACGGCCGAGGGGGAGCCGAGCCGGTGCCTGGAGATATGGACATAGAGAGTCAAAGGATTCAGAAAGGGAGAGGGAGGTTGGAGCAGAATCAGGAATAGTATGAGAAGGTTTGAGCAGAGGAAGAATTAGGATGGAAGTGAGAGAGTAGCGGGGAGAGAGAGCGAAGGTTGGGAGCGCGATACCATCCGAGTAGGCAGGTGGAAGTGTTGGATGAGACGAGGGGAAGATAAAATGGAAATTTGGTCGGAGACTTGAGAGTTTGCAATGAGATTTGAGTAAACAGCATCTAGTAAAATGAGTCAAGCGTATTGCCTGCTTGGTAGAGGTGAGAGGGTGTCTAAGAGGAGAGGAGTGGAAAGAAGGAGGCAGAGAGGAATGAGTCAAAGGTAGACGTGGGGAGGTTAAAGTCACCCAGAACTGTGAGAGGTGAGCCATCCTCAGGAAAGGAACTTATCAGGGCGTCAAGCTCATTGATGAACTCTCCAAGGGAACCTGGCATACCCCATTTTATCCACTGTATTGAAAAAGTGAGAAAGAGGAAAAGTGTGTGGTGTTCCTTTCACCTCAAATAAAAATTGTATTGGTCAAAAACACATGGTTAGAAGATGTTATTGCGAGTGTAGTGAAATGCTTGTAGTGGCATCCAGTTTAAGCTAGACCCAGTTTCAGCTAACGTTACATTTCATCCCTGAATCCACTTGTTTAACAAGCAACGCCTCATTTTCACCTAATTCTCTCATTCTTAAAATTAACCACATACTGTAGAGGGAAAATATTAGTTCATTGATAGTAGTTAGTTCATTAGCTAGTTAACATTTCACATAGATTGCCAGGGTCCAGTAAGCAACTAAACTTTACAACTTGAGGAATGGCAAGGAGTCGTATAGCAGTTAATACTATAGCAAATTGGTTAGGTTATTAACGTTAGCTCATCTGATGTTGTAATGTTAACTAGCTGTCTAACTTTATTAGCCAGCTAATTTTCACACCATAAACTCAATTATTTGATCAGCTAAGTTGGCTAATGTTGCTCAACAGTTCTCTGGCTAGCTAACGGATAATTCAATCCAGCTAGCAAGATACTTAACAATGCCAACAATTCTTGTTCCACCACACTTTCTCCCTCACCTCAAACTTTCCAAATGCCAGTTGTTTTTTGGTTACAGCTCATGAAGTACGCTTCATCACCTTCTCACCCCCGTCGTCAGGCTTCTCACCTACCTCTTTGTTATTGTTCAGGGGATGCGCTGCTGTAACTGGCAAACTGCCTTTCCACTCTCTGCTGTCTTTCCAGAGCAAGTGCTGATGCTGTAACTAGCAAGTTGGTTGTCTCTTCTCTCCTCAGTCGCGTGCTGCAAACTGTTATGTGAACAATTAGCTGAACCTTGGATACAGCCAGTATTGAAAAATGTTTCTCATCGGATCTACACGAATCATGTAGGTAACTTATTTTGGATTCAAAACGGTGAATTTCGCCGAAAGGTGACTAGTTTGCATCCCTGATAAAGTCAAAACATCTGCTGTCTCAGCCACTGCCTGTCACCAAGGGAGTACCCCAAGGCTCAATCTTAGGCCCCACACTCTTCTCAATTTACATCAACAACATAGCTCAGGCAGTAGGAAGCTCTCTCATCCATTTATATGCAGATGATACAGTCTTATACTCAGCTGGCCCCTCCCCGGATTTTGTGTTAAACGCTCTACAACAAAGCTTTCTTAGTGTCCAACAAGCTATCTCTGCCATTAACCTTGTTCTGAACACCTCCAAAAGAAAGGTCATGTGGTTTGGTAAGAAGAATGCCCCTCTCCCTACAGGTGTGAATACTACCTCTGAAGGTTTAGAGCTTGAGGTAGTCACTTCATAAAAGTACTTGGGAGTATGGCTAGACGGTACACTGTCCTTCTCTCAGCACATATCAAAGCGCAGGGTAAAGTTAAATCTAGACTTGGTTTCCTCTACCGTAATCGCTACTCTTTCACCCCAGCTGCCAAACTAACCCTGACTCAAATGACCATCATACCCATGCTAAATTACGTAGATGTCATTTATAGATTGGCAGGTAAGGGTGCTCTCGAGCGGCTAGATGTTCTTTACCATTCGGCCATCAGATTTGCCCCCTATCTGAGATATCCACTGCAGCCCTCATCCTCCACATACAACACCCGTTCTGCCAGGGTCCCCAAAGCACACACATCCCTGGGTCGCTTGTCTTTTCAGTTCGCTGCAGCTCGTGACTGGAACGAGCGACTGGATTGAGCTGCAACAAACACTCAAACCGGACAGTCTTTTCATTCAAAGACTCAATCATGGACACTCTTACTGACAGTTGTGGCTGCTTTGCGTGATGTATTGTTGTCTCTACCTTCTTGCTGTTGTCTGTGCCCAATAATGTTTGTACCATGTTTTGTGCTGCTACCATGTTGTGTTATGTGTTGCTGCCTTGCTATGTTGTTGTCTTAGGTCTCTATTTATGTCGTGTTGTCTCTTGTCTTGATGTGCGTTTTGTCATATATATTTTAATCCCAGCCCCCATCCCCGCAGGAGGCCTTTTGGTAGTCCGTCATTGTAAATAAGAATTTGTTCTTAAATGACTTGCCTAGTTAAATGGTTAAATAAAACATATAAATACTGTCTTTAGTCATCCTATTTAGCTAGCCTGTCTATTGTACTGCAGAGCTAGTTCTTCAAAGTAGATAAGGTATACTTTCACGAACTGTCTGTCCCTCTCGTCGTTGTGTTGTGTAGGCTAAATTCACCTCTCATGTGTCTATTTTACATAATTTAGCAGTCGTAAATGTGTATCCGTCCAGAGATCTGTGAACAATGACGAGACGATCATGTCTAACAATGGGAGTCGGTGTCCCAAAAGCGGAAGGCAGGCGACAAGCTCAGGTCCAAAATAAACCCATAAAAACGCATTGGGTTTATTTTGGATATATTTTGGCGAGAGTGAAACCTCTCGCTTCGCATAGTCTAAATCTATTCAGCCGGAAAAATGGCGCAATGGATTATCGTCATAGTGCTTAATTACCAAATTTCTGCGCTGAACTAGGTTGAATATTTGCTTAATGGAAACTACAACTCCCTTCAGCCCAGCGTCCCACATAGTTCTCGACTTGATTTCTCTTTAGAGAAACGGCACGTCAGGATCACATATCACAAACTAAATGGAATTCAAGTAATTGAACCGAAGTCGGTAAATGAGTTGTTTAATAACCTAAAAAGCGAAATATTGGTTAATAGCTCAACACTAATTGTTAAGCATTTTGAACAAATAGCCTTTTGGGAGCCAAATGAGCCGGCTCTTTTACGCGAACGGACCCACATTTGCCGGTTCTGTGTATTGGCAGCAATGTGATGGGAAGTTCGGATCTTTTCGACTCGTTCAGTCAAAAGAATGAATCTTTCGACTAATTTCGTTCATTTGAGTCAGTTATGCCCAGAGCACGCATGACACCCTGTCCGCGAACGATGAATTTAAAACTCGAGAGGCATGATTCTACAAGCCTCTCGTTTACGTCTTTCAACATAGGGGGCTTATTGGAGCTGTCATTTGT
Organism: Salvelinus sp. IW2-2015; assembly: GCF_002910315.2. Lineage (NCBI taxonomy): Eukaryota > Metazoa > Chordata > Actinopteri > Salmoniformes > Salmonidae > Salvelinus > Salvelinus sp. IW2-2015. Next base: position 6,879,260 of record NC_036849.1, on the reverse strand, counting down.
GACAGACTTGCAAACGTGTTTAAATAATGCATATTTTTGATTGCTAGGCATACAGATAAGATTGTCTAGTTGAGGCCGCAACCAGACTAGATTGTGAACAACTCTTGGCGGAAAGCATTGCTTGAGGGTGGGTGAGGGTGATAAGCAGCGCAATGGCTTTCGCGAACTGCAGGCCCACAACGATTAGTTCTCGAGTTCGAGGCTGTGTCCATAACATTCAATATTACATTCCCTCTTGCACCATGCCTGATCAATTACTTCAAAACATGTATTTTTCTTTTCTATGCTCATGATCTATTTTCCTGCGCGTATATGACAGAGTCGGAGACCATCTCTGTAGCCACTGCCGGAGAAACGTATCATCTAGCAAACTCGGGTCAAACGAACGACTAAAATGAACGAGTCACTCAGAAAAATGAATCATGACCCGAGTCAGTAAAAGGAGTCGTTCAAAAATAACGAATCGTTCGTGAACTGCACATCACTACAGTAACGTTAGAGCGGGAAGTCCGGAAGTAATTTCTTCACCAAAGGAACAACAACATCGGCGGGCTAAATTTGAAAAAATTATTTGTCGAAAATTGGTAAGAAAAAATTACTTACACTGTAAAAGATGTTGGTGTATATGGGTAGCTATATAATAAACTAGTAGTTGTGGGAATGTGGTAAAATTAGGTTTTCTATCTTAACGTAGACAAACGTTGTTTTCTTAGTTAGCTAACAGTAACGTTAGCTAGCATAACATTGCTAGCCTCTGCGAATCCGAGTGTGTAACGTTAATGGACACTAACTAGCTACGTACAGCACTAGATAGTATAACGTTAACTAGCTAACTAAGATTTGCTTGTTATATTGAGTACGAATCTTTGCTTTTTTACAGCTACATATTTTCCAAGGTTGACCCCACCACTCTTACGAATGAATCCGTGGGACATTGCTCCTTATTCAGTGACACCAGTTGCAAGTCTTTTGACCAGGTGCGTCGCCTCGGGTGTTCTTTCCCAGGTGAGTGCATGCCGAGCAGGAGTGTTTTTAACTAATTCATCGGGCATGGTGCAAGAGGGAATACAATTAATTTATTATTGAATGTTATGGACACAGCCTCAAATTCGAGAACTAATCGTTGGGGGCCTGCAGTTCGCGAAAGACATTGCGCTGCTTATCACCCTCACTGCAGTCAACAAATACATTCCGCAAAGAGTCGTTCACAATCTAGTCTGGTTGTGGACACAGCTAGACAGGTGGGTATAATTTGTGGAACGTTCCAACAGGAAACTGTTACAAAAACTTCGTAAATAGCAAGGTTGCCAACAAATAACCCATACAAAGTTGTATTGCGGCGGAATAAGATACCGAGTAGGAAGTGTGCTATTTCAAAGTATTTATTCCGAAAAATGTCTGTCCTCACTCTGGTAGCCAATGGACAAACATTAAGAAATAACTACGTGGAGAGTTGATGCCTATTCGGCAGCTAGTAAGCTAGGTGAATTGATCATGCTACTTTGTATGCGTTGTTTGTTGGCATCCTTGTACTTTACGTTTTTGGAACAGATTCCTGTTGGAACGTTCCACAAATTATACCCACCCCAACTAGACCTCGTTTCAAAATTATCAAGACAATCTTTTTTGTATGCCTAACAATCAACACGTGCATTATTTAAACACGTTTACAAGTCTCAGTCACAAATGACAGCTTCAATAAGCCACCTTTGTTGAAAGACGTAAACGAGAGGCTTGTAGAATCATGCCTCTCGAGTTTTAAGTTCATCGTTCATGGGCAGAGGGTCATGCGTGCTTAACTGACATAAATGAATAACTGACTCGAAAGAACAAAATTAGTCGAAAGATATGTTATTTTGACTGAACGAGTCAAAGATCAGAGTCAGTAAAAAGATCTGAACTTCCCATCACATACTACCCATACCCAAACTCTATGGGGGTACCACAGGGTTCAATTCTCGGGCCGACTCTTTTCTCTGTATATATCAATGATGTTGCTCTTGCTGCGGGCGATTCCCTGATCCACCTCTACGCAGACGACACCATTCTGTATACTTCTGGCCCATCCTTGGACACTGTGCTATCTAACCTCCAAACGAGCTTCAATGCCATACAACACTCCTTCCGTGGCCTCCAACTGCTCTTAAACGCTAGTAAAACCAAATGCATGCTTTTCAACCGTTCGCTGCCTGCACCCGCACGCCCGACTAGCATCACCACCCTGGACGGTTCCGACCTAGAATATGTGGACATCTATAAGTACCTAGGTGTCTGGCTAGACTGCAAACTCTCCTTCCAGACTCATATCAACATCTCCAATCCAAAATCAAATCTAGAGTCGGCTTTCTATTTCGCAACAAAGCCTCCTTCACTCACGCCGCCAAACTTACCCTAGTAAAACTGACTATCCTACCGATCCTCGACTTCGGCGATGTCATCTACAAAATAGCTTCCAATACTCTACTCAGCAAACTGGATGCAGTTTATCACAGTGCCATCCGTTTTGTTACTAAAGCACCTTATACGACCCACCACTGCGACCTGTATGCCCTAGTCGGCTGGCCCTCGCTACATGTTCGTCGTCAGACCCACTGGCTCCAGGTCATCTACAAGACTATGCTAGGTAAAGTGCCGCCTTATCTCAGTTCACTGGTCACGATGGCTACACCCACCCGCAGCACGCGCTCCAGCAGGTGTATCTCACTGATCATCYCTAAAGCYAAAACCTCATTTGGCCGCCTTTCCTTCCAGTTCTCTGCTGCCTACGACTGGAACGAATTGCAAAAATCTCTGAAGTTGGAGACTTTTATCTCCCTCAACAACTTTAAACATCTGCTATCTGAGCAGCTAACCGATCGCTGCAGCTGTACATAGTCCATCGGYATATAGCCCACCCAATTTACCTACCTCACCCCCATACTGCTTTTATTTATTTACTTTTCTGCTCTTTTGCACACCAGTATCTCTACTTGCACATGATCATCTGATGATTTATCACTCCAGTGTTAATCTGCTAAATTCTAATTATTCGATTTATTGCCTACCTCCTCATGCCTTTTGCACACATTGTATATAGATTCTCTTTTTTCTACCATGTTATTGACTTGTTTATTGTTTACTCCATGTGTAACTCTGTGTTGTTGTCTGTTCACACTGCTATGCTTTATCTTGGCCAGGTCACAGTTGCAAATGAGAACTTGTTCTCAACTAGCCTACCTGGTTAAATAAAGGTGAAATAAAATTTTAAACAATTAAATAAAAAATTAAAAAAACTACTGGGGTTTATAATTGAAAACATCCTTCTACTAGCTAGTACAGTAGCTCACCAGGACCTTGATTAACTGATTCAGTTTGAGTTTCAACAGGGCTGGAGCAAAAGTATGCATGCGCCGCCCACAGAATCCTACTCATTACTCCACGTGTTCCTATGTCACTTTTGTTTTGAGCTGACTTCGCCGTGGTCTTTGAACCGGTCACTTGGCTCATGCCTGGAAGGCAGCCCGGTTCCAAAATGAATGCAATCAACTTTCACCTGGTGCAAAACACACTTACACCGTGGTATAACAGAGATTATAAACTGGGTGGTTCGAGCCCTGAATGCTGATTGGCTGACAGCAGTGGTATATCAGACCATATACCACGTTTATGACACAACATATATTTTTACTGTTCTAATTACGTTGGTAACCAGTTTATAATAGTGATGAGGCACCTCGGGGAGTTGTGGTATATGGCCAATATACCACGGTTAAGGGTTGTGTCCAGGCACTCCGCAATGCGTCTTGCCTAAGAACAGCCCTTAGCCGTGGTATATTTGTGCAGAGACAACCATCTCTGCAGCACTCCACCAATCAAGCCTTTATCGTAGAATTGCCAGATGTAACCCACTCCAGTAAAAGGCCCATGACAGCCCACTTGGTGTTTGCCAAAAGGCACCTAAAGGACTCTCAGACCATTTTCACAGTAATGTCTATACTTTTTGTATTTGGTGCATGTGACAAAGTTTTATTTGAGGAACAAGATTCTCTGGTCTAATGAAACCAAGATTGAACTCTTTGGCCTGAATGCCAAGCGTCACATCTGGAGGAAACCAGGCACCGCTCATCACCTGGCCAATGCCATCCCTACGGTGAAGCATGGAGGTGGCAGCATCATGCTGTGGGGATGTTTTTCAGCGGCAGGGACTGAGAGACTAGTCAGGATCAAGATGAACGAAGCTATGTACAGAGCACTCCTTAATGAAAACCTGCTCCAGAGCACTCAGGACCTCAGACTGGGGGCTCACTTCACTTTCCAACAGGACAATGACCCAAAGCACACAGCCAAGACAATGCAGGAGTGGCATCGGGACAAGTCTCTGAATGTCCTTGAGTGGCCCAGCCAGAGCCCGACTTGAACTCGATCAAACATCTCTGGAGAGACCTGAAAATAGCTAGTGACATTCCCCATCCAACCTGACAGAGCTTGAGAGGATCTGCAGAGAAGAATGGTAGAAACTCCCCAAATACAGGTGTGCCAAGCTTGTAGCGTCATACCCAAGAAGACTCGAGGCTGTAATCGCTGCCAAAGGTGCTTCAACAAAGTACTGAGTAAAGGGTCTGAATACTCATGTAAATATGATATTTGTAAAAAATAAAAAAAACGGTATGCTTTGTCGTTATGGGGTATTGCGTGTAGATTGATGAGGGGGAAAAAACAATGTAATCCATTTTAGAATCTGGCTGTAATGCAACAAAATGTGTAAAAGGTGAAGGGGTCTGAATACTTTCCGAATGTACTGTAGTTGCTTTTCTACCGATATCCTAGCCCACCACACTAAGCGTAGTCTCTTTCCTTACAGGAGGATGTTGATTCTGTCCCTAGAGAACCCCATGTCTTTTCCCCACATCTCCTGGAAGCTGAACAGCTCATCACTATGGAACGGGAGCTTGACAAGGTAACGTTACAAACAGGTATTCTTGTATTGATTAGTGCACATAATAGCAAAACATTTAGCAAGAAAACACGTTTATTGGACATGTTCAGGTAGTCCCTCCCTGTTCCAGTCTGTTTTCTTCCATTTGGTGCCTAGTGACTACAATCCTGGTTTGGTGCCAGACACCTGTCCTGTTTGATGCAGAGATATGCATTTACCTAACTTAGTTCTATTTGTTTTAGATCAATCTAGAAATGGAGTTGTTGAAGTTGGAAAAAGAAAGCGCAGATGTCACTCACAAATTTTATTTGAGTAAGTGGGGATGTGGTACTTTTGCTTTGTGGTGTCTTGAGATTCAAAAGGTAGGTAGTATGTAGCAACATTGTCAGATACAAACATGTTTAATGCGTACACTGTTTGGAGGGACACAGCCAGACTTTGATGTAATTGTCTGGTCATAATTTAATAATTTACTTTGTTTCTTATAGGTCAAAGGTTTACATCATTGCAGCAATTCACCTCCCATCTGCAAGATGTGCTGAGAGAACAGGCAAGCCTGCGCCGAAGACTGATGAAACCACTGTGTCAGACTAACCTGCCCGTAGAGGCAGATCTTCACAGGTGAGCTACCTTTTATTTTTGCATGCACTGACAACACTGTGTTTACAATATTCTTGAATTATGTACACAGGAAGATGCCCTGATGTGTATGATGATGTTATATTGCTGAGTGTACCTTTTTGAATTGTATTCTCCCAGTTAACAGAGGAATGATGGTCCTGTTTTATAGATATGTGGTGGAGGTCATGAGGATGGTGGTGGACTTCATTGAGAACTTGGAGGCAAAGATAAGCACTGTTCGTTCTATTCCCACCATTGATGATTCCATGAGCAATCTGGTGAGTTCTTTCAGTAAAAACCCTATCCCCAGGCCAAATGTATTGCAAGTCCTAAACTCTGCCATGGGTTGTGTTCAGTAGAATGCATGTAGCTACGTTTTGTACGGTATCTTCCTCTTGACCCCTTTTTATCCTCTTATTTTACAAGCCTACCCCTTACCCCAAAATAATAACACACTTTTCAGGTTTTTGAATTTATACTAGCTAATGGTAGTAGGTAAACATTGTCTGAGCCAGAATGGCACATATTATTGTTAATACTGTACTGTGATTGTTCATGTTAATTTTATGCGTTGTACTCCCTCTTTCTCAGAACAATGGCATAGCTCAGCTCCTAGCCCAGGTGACAGAGGTGGAAAGACTCTCCAAACAGATTCTACAGTGGAGAAGTCAAAACAGCAGCACTTCCATCAATGACATCACTACCTGAGAGCAATGTGAGTCCCAATTCTCCACCTTTTTCCTGAAGTGTGCACTTGCCTGTCATGGATTCAACAAGGGTGGAAACTCCCTACAGCCAATGTTTACACGAATCCACTGCTTTCAAATCCATTATTTTAAATTGTAGTGTGCAAGTAAACACTTTGGGAGAAGGGTGGAGAATCGGGACGCAACCCAAGTCAAACCGTTCAGAACCCTTCAATGCACATTTGTCAGTTATACATGACGAGGATTATGTGTTCTGAAAATGTTTGACAAATGTCTCATTCAGAGAGAATGGGTGTTGTTACTTTACAACATTCCCCTTAATGTGCTTTTTTAAAATCTTTGTTAATTTTGATTCTAACTAATGGTATCTTTGTAAATAAATCTATCTTGTTCATATTTGGACTGCGTACCCTGCGGACGATGGAGCCGAGTAGCTATGTCACAATGAGACCTCCCGATTGGCGCAGCGGTCTAAGGCACTGCATCGCATTGCTTGAGGCGTCACTACAGACCCGTGTTTGATCCCAGGCTGTGTCACAGCCGGCCGTGACCGGGAGACCCATGAGGCACACAATTGGTCCAGCATCATCTGGGTTAGGGGAGGGTTTGGTTGGCCGGGATTTCCTTGTCCCATCGCGCTCTAACGACTCCTTGTGGTGGGCCAGGCATCTGCAAGCTGACGTCGGAGCTTAGGGGAATTGCAGCGATGGGACAAGACTAACTACCAATTGGATATCACGAAGTTGGCGAGAAAGAGGGGTAAAAGTACAACAACAAAAAAATCACAATGGGGCTATCTCGTCTGTGGACTCTGAATTACACTTTACTCTCTCTTAACTATCAAACACACACAGAAGTCCATTGTTGATGGGTGTTTATGAGATGAGAATAAGGACAAGAGAGGGAAAATACTGGTGAAGAGCGTACTTTATTGCCAAGACTTTGTGGACACAACTGAAACACACAACTAGACTAAAGCAGAGTTGGAAAAATATCCATAAATTGACAGATACACTTGTACAGTGCACATGAAAACATTTATTTAAACTTCACATCTATCATGACTACAGTCTGTGACTGTGAGAGCCGTAGAGTCAGAGCCAAAAGCAATAAAGTGAATGTAACAATCTGTTTCCTTGCTGTTCACTATGTACAGTGCCTTTGGAAAGTTTTCAGACCCCTTGACTTTTTCCTCATTTTGTTATGTTACAGCCTTATTCTAAAATGGATTAAATAAATAACAATCCTCAGCAATCTAGACACAATACCCCATAATGACAAAGTGTAAACAGGTTGTTAGACATTTTTGTAAATGTATTCAAAATAAAAAACAAAAATACCTTTACATAAGTAAGTATTCAGATCCTTTGCTATGAGACTCAATTGAGCTCAGATGCATCCTGTTTCTATTGATCATCCTTGATGTTTCAACAATTTGATTGGAGTCCACCTGTGATACATTTTATTGATTGGACATGATTTGGAAAGGCACACACCTGTCTATATAAGGTCCCACAGTTGACCGTGCATGTCAGAGCAAAAATCAAGCCATGAAGTCAATGGAGATGTCTGTAGAGTTCCGAGACAGGATTGTGTCGAGGCGCAGCATTGAAGGTCCCAAAGAACACCGTGTCCTCCATCATTTTTAAATGGAAGAAGTTTGAAACCACCAAGACTCTTCCTAAGGCTGGCCGCCCGGCCAAGCAGGGAAGACCAAGAACCCGATGGTCACTCTGACAGAGTTCCTCTGTGGAGATGGACAACCATCTCTGCAGCACTCCACCAATCAGGCCTCTATGGTAGAGTGGCCAGACGGAAGCCACTCCTCAGTAAAAGGCATATGACAGCCCGCTTGGAGTTTGCCAAAAGGCACCTAAAGACTCTCAGACCATGAGAAACAAGATTCTCTGGTCTAATGAAACCAAGATTGAACTATTTGGCTTGAATACCAAGCGTCACTTCTGGAGGAAACCTGGCACCATCCCTACAATGAAGCATGGTGGTGGCAGCATCATGCTGTGGGGATGTTTTTCAGCGGCAGGGACTGGGAGACTAGTCAGCATCGAGGCAAAGATGAACGGAGCAAAGTCCAGCGAGATCCTTGATGAAATCCTGCTCAGGACCTCAGACTGGGGTGAAGTTTTCCCCCTTCCAACAGGACAATGACCATAAGCACACAGCCAAGACATTGCAGGAGTTGTTTCAGGATAAATGGAACAAACTACTGAGAAAAGGGTCTGAATATTTTTGTAAATGTGATATTTCATTTTTTATATTTGCAACAAAAAAAAAACTGTTTTTGCTTTGTCATTAACTGGTATTGTGTGTAGAAAAAGTTTTAATACGTTACAACCTCATTCTAAAATGTAACAAAATGTGGAAAAAGTCAAGGGTCTGAAGACTTTCCGAAGGCACTGTATGTGTACACACACACACACCATTGGCTTGGCACTAGATATGTGATTTAATGCTTGGCATATCAATGAACCTGGTCAAAACAGATGAGGGCTCCTTCTCACAAAGACAGGCTGATTCATATGAGCAGGGTGTCATCGACTGAAGAATTTGAAAAATGGGACACTTGGGCTATTTTAGACTTTTCTTTAGCATAATTAATTCTGTACAATAACCAAAACTTTTGCTATGTGTATATAATGTAAGGATTTGTTCGTAACCGACTTGCCTAGGTAAATAAAGGTTCAATGCAATACAGCATTGTTAATATTAGTGTTGTAAGTCAATCAAATTCAATCAAATTTATTTATAAAGCCCATTTTACATCACCTGCTGTCACAAAGTGCTGTACAGAAACCCAGCCTAAAACCCCAAACAGCAAGCAATGCAGATGTAGAAGCACGGTGGTTAGGAAAAACTCTGTGGAGGGTGAAATTATGATTGAACTGTGTTTATTGTGTAATTTAGCGTTTTACAGTACAACTGATATCAAGTGTGGTTGTTATGGTAGAAACAGAGGTTGGCGTTCGCGCATGTGCTATTCTGCTGCATACCACAGGTTGTCAGCTTTGAGCTATGTAGGGGGACTGTTCCCCAAACTGTAATTTTGGAAACTGTTGCAAATGGCAGACAAAATGTGGCAACTGTGAAACATAATATGCAGTGAACAACAAATTCGCGATAAGGGTGGATGACTAGAAAACCTTTCTTGACCCTTACCTAAAAGCTATAATTTCCTATTAGGCCCCAGCGAGGTTCGAACTCGCGACCCCTGGTTTACAAGACCAGTGCTCTACCACTGAGCTATGGAGCCGGTTGTTGAGGGAGGACTGTATTGGCATTTGATCACGTGATGTCATAGCGCCATTTCGGATTATTTTATTTCAAATTCAAAATAACCAACACTTCTTATGTCTAACTTCACCGCACATATTCAGCTAGCAAGGCTATATTGTGGAAACGAAAGCTGCGTGCCAATGTCGGACACTGTCACTGTTCAGTCCGATTTTGCCAACACCGTCGTGTATTGGCTAGCAAACTAATTACAAAAGTTTATTTAAAAAATATTCAAATATTTGTCTCATTGTAAGACATAGTTTGCAAACATTTCCCTCTATATTTTAATCTAAAATCATGTAGCAGCTATCTTCTTGCCATGTGTACAACCATATGCTTCAGAGGTTGTTGTTCACTTGCAGTAGAATGCTATGCAAATTTGCAATGGGAGAGCCAATCCACTAGTTTTCCTACATTTACCGCGCATTGACCTTCAGGGCAGCTACTGGGCTCGTTTGAGTGGTAAGGCTAAAGACTGTTATTTTAATTTAACTAGGCAAGTCAGTTAAAAACAAATTCTTATTTACAATGATGGCCTGGAATACCTCTAACCTGAGTGGTGCAGTGGTCTAAGGCACTAGGTAACATAGCATTCCTCTCTGAGCCGGGTGTTTGAGTAGGCTAAACTAGCTAGCTGCATTCGCTAGCTAAGTAAGTGAAAGTAAAACTAAAAAAAAATGAAATCTAGCTCTCTCTCGCTTTCTTGCTTCTCCTTCATTTTTTAAGAAATTAATTTGTAAAAATAAATTTCAACTATTGTCTTTCTCTCTCTTTGAGTCAACTACTCACCACATTTTATGCACTGCAGTGCTAGCTAGCTGTAGCTTATGTTTCAGTACTAGATTCATTCTCTGATCCTTTAATTCGGTGGACAAGAGCTCTGATAGGTTGGAGGATGTCCCTCGGAAGTTGTCATAATTACTGTGTAAGTCTATGGAAGAGGGTGAGAACAACGAGCCTCCTAGGTTTTGTATTGAAGTCAATGTACCTAGAGGAGGACGTAAACTAGCTGTCCTCCAGCTACACCATGGTGCTACCCTACAGAGTGCTGCGAAGCTACTGTAGACCTTCATTGCAAAACAGTATGTTTTAATAAATTATTTGGTGACGTGAATATATTTAGTATAGTTTTATCTAAAAAGGATAACTTTAATGTTTCATTATTTTTATTTTTATGAAATTCACTGAGGATGGTCCTCCCCTGATGTACACACAATTATAATTTAAGTACGTGAGTGTGTGATATGGGGGTTGAAGACATGTTTATTTCAACATTATAAAGAAAGACTTTCATAAACAATGGCATGTTGCAGGGAAATACACTTTGGATGCACCTCCTGAGTGGCACAGCAGTCTAAGGCACTGCATTTCAGTGTTAGAGGAACCATTCCAGGCTGTATTACAACCAGCCATGATGGGAAGTCCCATAGGGTAGTGCACAATTGGCCCAGTGTCGTCGGGGGTTTATTTATTTAACTAGACAAGTCAGTTAAGAACAAATTCTTATTTACAATGACCGAGTACCCCGCCGTAAAACCTGGACAACACTGGGAAAATTGTTCCCCACCCTATGGGACACACAATCACAGACAGATGTGATACAACCTGGATTGGAACCAGAGACTCTTGTGACACCTCTTGCATTGACATGCAGTTGGCTGTCCAACAGTGCAACTCTTCCAAGTCAAGGTAAGCTTTTGGTTTTATTAATTTATTTCCACCGGGGCCTGCCGGTGTAACTGCTAATCTGCTTGCTAACTGTACACTGTACTGCATGAGTGTAGCGGGTTTAGCAAAGTGTTAGTTCTAGTAGCTATGTTGCCTAGATGTTAGCTAATATGGTGACAACAGTGTAGGCTGTGTGTAGCGGTTAGCGGTTATGATATGAAGATTTGGCTTGTAAAGTTTTTTTTGCCAGGTCACAGACAGCTGATGTATTGTGCACTGAAGTCCACAAGCGAAGGGAAAAGGTGAGAGGAGGAGAGCGCGTAGATGCGAGAAAGAATTATCCAACGATCTAAGGGCTCATGCTGTTTGTATGTGGCTGCTTTGAAAGTGAACTGTGTTTGGGTGTGATCAATGGTGTATTCATTCAGCCGATTCTGTTGAAAAACATTTTTTAAACGGAAGCAAACGGAACAAAACAGGGATAAACATAACTAAATTTGTCCAATAGAAAATCCTGTTTTTAACTGTTGGACTAATGATTACATCCTAGATCAGCTAGATGCAGGCAAGATTGTGAAAGGCGGTCTTGAATGTGTCATTGTCTGTCACCTTGATTACTAAGATGTCTCTCGACCTGGCACCTACGATGTAGACTTTCATTCATAAGCTAGGTTGTAGCAACCTTATGATGGGTAATGGAAAATTTGAGTATCGTGTAGTAGCCTAAACCTATCGATCCTACATTGAGCTGAGTGAATGGAATATGAATGGCAGTCATCCAATATGCTGTAATAGAAATAAGGCCATGTTCATAAAAACAATAGTCGTCCTCCATCTTAAACGGTACCGACCACCACTGGTGTACATTGTACAATCAATTTAGAGAGTGAGAGAGAGAGCCTCATATCACATTCATTTCTATATATCCACTGTATACATGAATCCCAGAAAAGTTTGTTCCTGTTTTAGTCACGTCTTTGGTCACATTCACATGGGTCAAACAAAAACACCTGAATGATTGGTTGACTATAGAGCCTCCCACAATGCAGGCGATGGCTGCAGGATGAAGTTGGTGAAGAGCAACTGCAGAAACTTGATCACATGATTTATGAACGTTTATGCAGTCTACTTGTCGGCGCAAGTCTGACAATCTTTATCTCCATAATGCAGTGACCAATGATGGTCACCGACTTGACAAAAGCGATCCGCTCGAACGCGCCCACTCTCTCTTCAGTCTTCTCTGTATACAAAGTGGGGATAAAACTTTCCTTGAAGAGATTCCCTAAAAACACGCCACTTCGATACAGCTGTGACTTTTTCGTAGCAGGTTAGAAGAATTAACGTGGTAGGTTAGGAGAATTAGGTTAAGGTTAGGTAAAGGGTTAGGCTTAGCGGAAATGCTCACCTAACCTGTGTCGAAGTGGTGTTTTTAGGGAGTCTCGTCATTGAATGTGCTCATGGTAGTTGGCAAACCAAATATCCAGACAATAAAAAGAGAAATTGGTTTGATGGTTTGCAAAGCAAAGTGTGTGATGAAGTGTGATTTTGCCCTAGCTTTGCCAAGAGGCAGTGCTTGACTTTGGCAGGAGTTCACCAAAGCTGAGTACGAGCACCTCGAATTTTCAACTGCTTGAGTTCCTGCACCTCTTATAGAATATTATCTCAAAAGTATTGTGGTTCCTGCACCTAAATATAAACAGTCCCTGCACCCATAATCTTTTGGGGACAGATTCATGCTTACTTCTGGGTAACCGAGATTACTGCACCCAAAATGAGTACCGGCACCTATTTCAGTCCACGTCAAGCACTGCCAATAGGTTATGATGGTGTTGTTGGACGAATGTTGTTACGAGCATATTTTTATCCCAGTCATCTAATTAATTCAGACATATTTCCTGCCTAGTCATGACATCAGTCCTCAATGTTTCATACACCAGAACCAAGCAGGGTGACTTGGACAAATAGGCTAGCCTGAAGTGTGGAGTCAGTCCACACCGAATAGAGAAATGGAGTGATATTCCGTTTGGATTCCAGGCTTCAAATTGGCAGTTTTTCCTTTGCCTGTGACTTTCCCTGTTAATCCTCTCCTGTCATTCCACCCTATTCCCTCTTTCCCTTTCTCTCTCTTTCTCACTATGCTTTTTCCATGTCAAATGAGCACATAACTTGTGAGTCTGTATGGAACATTTATTTCAGTATGTGATCATGAGAGAATATTAAATAACCTGGTATTCATTCTCCTTATACAGTATATTCATTAATTTACTGTTTTAGATTAATTTCCTTTAGAGAAAGCATTGTCTTACATTAACAAAGTCTTACATTTTAAATATAAAACCTTTAAGACTTTAACACAGCAATTAAATCAGCATTACATTACCTTAATGAAAAGAGGTAGACCAATAAGTGCCAACATCGACAACAATTAGACAAAAGTTAGACAGCAATATTCCTTGGTTTTAGTTACAATCACTTAGGCCATAGTCACAAATAAATTCAAATCACCTCTCAATCGACTATCATTTCTAGGCATCAACGTAGTCTGAGTTCCCGCATATCACCCCTGCGTCCTCGTAATGGGCACAGTTATGCATACCTACGCCTGTGTGTTGACAGTCCAGCAGGCTCTCCTCTGTGCCCTCACACTGCACATCGTCCAGAAGAATCCGGAGACTCTTCCCTTCTCCAAACTCAGAGTGCTTGGATGCCTTCAGGGCGAATCGGAACCCCAGCTGTCGACAAACCACTGCCGCGTTTTTCGTATTCCACAGGTCGTCGCACACCGTACCCCACTCCCCGTTGGCGAAGATCTCCACCCTCCCCCGGTCGTCCCGCCCCTGCTCATCCCCCGCCAGTCTCACCGCCCCGCTCTGAGGCACGGCTGCCGGCGCTAACCCGCTCTCCGACCGGTGCTTGCCCTTCTTTCGTCGGTTTTTCCGTCGTGTGTGCCTGGGCGGTTTGGTTGTAGTTTGAGGCAGTGTGGTGGTGACGACGGCAGCCTCTTGCTCCTTTAGAATGTCCATGAGCTCCTGAAGCCAGTCCTTGTCGGACTCGATTACTGCGGACTCAGTGGGATGGGGTCTGACGGGCTCTTCTGGCGGGGAGAGCTTTTGATGCTTGGTCGGTAGTTCAACTCCTGTTAATGCTGTGGAATAGAAGAACAGGTCAGATTTAGGATAACTACATGGAATGTCCTAATGAATAGATCTGGGAGATGAAGTTATATTTAGCATGTAGGCCTATCCACAGTGTTATAAAAGTGTAATATGTGTCACGGCCGTCAAAGGAAGTGTACCAAAGCGCAGCGTGGTGAGCGTACATATTCCTTTTATTTAGGTGACGCCAACAAAAACAATAAACAATACAAAACAACCGTGAAGCTTAAGGGCTATGTGCCACAAACAAAGTTAACTTCCCACACAGAAAGGAGGGAAGAGGGCTACCTAAGTATGGTTCCCAATCAGAGACAACGATAGACAGCTCTCCCCGATTGAGAACCATACCCGGCCAAAACAAAGAAATACAAAAACATAGAAAATAGAACATAGAATGCCCACCCAAATCACACCCTGACCAAACCCAAAATAGAGACATAAAAAAGCTCTCTAAGGTCAGGGCGTGACAATATGAATCTGGCAATCTGAGGCCTTATGCCTAAAATGTCTCTCAAAGCGAGATCTAGTGACATAAGTGTTTAATTGAGCAAAGGGAGCTAAATATAATGAACAAAATAAAAGCAGACGGACTGAGATGAATGTTGAAAGCCAGCATACTCACTTTCTTTTGGCCTGAACTTGATGAGCTTGCTCTTCACTCTGACAGGCAGTGGGTCATAGTGACATTGTCTTGGCGGTGCCCGTCTAAAACAGACAAAATACCAAAAGTTCTCAGCTCAGCAGGGAAGAAAACTAAATCAGAGGGTGAGAAGTCAAAGTTTCACCCCAGTTTCATCAGCCTCTGTTGAGACTTCAGCTCTTTAGATGTATTTGATTCGCTTTCAGCTGGTCTCCCTCCCAGAATGAGGCTGAAGGCCTACTCTTCTCTTCCCTTTTTCCAAACATTGCTGTGGTAGAGAGTAATTCAAATCAGCTTCATGAGCGAGTGAGAAACAAATAACTTGACACAACAGTATAGTGCTGCAGCCAACAGAGAGCAAAAGAGAGGGTATGCAAGAAAGAGAGTGAGATCTTGCGGCCAAGACTGTTTAGACCTAAGTCAGTGAGAGAGATTTAGATAAAAGGGCATTCACACTGCTCCAACACCCTTTATTTTTTTCTGTTTGTTCTTTCTCTTCTTTCACCTAGAAATCTGGAGAAAGGGAGAGTGAGCCGACCCCGACAGAGGGTAAGAAAATCTCAATGATCACCAAAACAGAAATAGAATGCCGTTCATTAGCAGTTATGCTATAAGAACAAAGAACACACAGAGAAACAGAATGTACAATGTAAATCAGATTAAGAACTACAGACAGAAAGATTACGATGCGGCACATTCTTCTAACTTAAAATAGGTCAGTAATCATGAACAGATGCTTAACATGTTTTAGTGATTTTGTTTTGTCTTTGTCTCTTTTTAAAAGTGTGTCTATGACGGTAATGCTAGGCTTCTGCCATCTTCAAGAGAAAAGCAGAAGGCCACGACACTTTGTTTAAGGCCACGACACTTTCACCTTACCAAACATTGTGGCAGGGTCAGGCTGTTGAAAATACAGATTGTGGCTTTAAATCCTTACCTTGAGGGATCCACCAGTTTGTAAACAACACCGGTGGGAGATGTGGCACTGGGCATTCCAGTCGACATGAAGTACAGTTCTCCTGTTCAGACAGAAAAATGAACATTTCACATAATTTGGTAATCTAGCTGGTTTCAGTGGCGATTCTCCATTGAGCATGCTTTTTAGTCCAGGACTAAACTTAATCTTGGTTTGGGAAACTGGCCTTAAATGTGTGTAGCCTAGAGATCTGATGCTTAAAAAACCTTTTCCATTGCCTTGTGACCATGGCAAACAAAAAGAGGATGTAATGTGGACCGTCTACCTACACGTCGCACACTTCGTACCTGCAGCGATATTGAAGATAAGATTCGCCGCTTACACTGGTAGTGCCTAGGTTAGTAGTCTTTATGAGTGCAGCAGGAAAGGCACGGTCAAACCAATGCCCATACAGATCTCATGGTAGTTCCACTGACCCGTGTCCTTATTCTCCTGGAGGCTCATCATACGCTATAGGGAGGAGATACTACATTAAATGTTATTTTGAATTTCTTTCATTTGCAGTATGCTTTCCTTATAGACTATAAATAAAAACATGAAACACAACTTTTGAAACATAAGAAATACACGCTACTGTGTATCCAGAAAGAATTCAGACCCCTGGACTTTTCCACATTTTGTTACATTACAGCCTTATTCTAAAATGGATTCAATAGTCCCCCCCCCCCCCCCCCCCCTCATCAATCTACACACAATACTCCATAATGACAAAGCAAAAACAGATTTTTAGCCATTTTGCAAATGTATAAAAATAAAACAAATCTGACTCTTAACTCAGAACTTTGTTGAAGCACCTTTGGCAGCGATTACAGCCTCGAGTCTTCTTGGGTATGACGCTAAAAGCTTGGCACACCTGTATTTGGGGAGTTTCTCCCATTCTTCTCTGAAGATCCTCTCAAGCTCTGTCAGGTTTTTTGGGGAGCGTTACTGCACAGCTATTTTCAGGTCTCTCCAGAGATGTTTGATCGGGTTCAAGTCCGGGCTCTGGCTGGGCCACTCAAGGACATTCAGAGACTTGTCCCGAAGCCACTCCTGCATTGTCTTGGCTGTGTGCTTTGGGTTGGTGTCCTGTTGGAAGGTGGACCTTTGCCCTCAGTCTGAGGTCCTAAGCGCTCTGAAGCAGGTTTTCATTAAGGATCTCCCTGACTTTGCTCCGTTCATCTTTGCCTCGATCCTGACTAGTCTCACAGTCCCTGCCGCTTAAAAAAAACATCCCACAGCATGATGCTGCCCACCACCATGTTTCACCGTAGGGATGGTGCCAGGTTTCCTCCAGACGTGACACTTAGCATTCAGGCCAAAGATTTCAATCTTGGTTTCATCAGACAGATCATCTTCTTTCTCATGGTCTTGAGAGTCTTTAGGTGCCTTTTGGCAAACTCCAAGTGGGCTGTCATATGTATTTTACTGAGGAGTGGCTTCCGTCTGGCCACTCTACCATAAAAGCCTAATTGGTGGAGTGCTGCAGAGATGGTTGTCCTTCTGGAAGGTTCTCCCATCTCCACAGAGGAACTCTAGAGCTCTGCCAGAGTGACCATTGGGTTCTTGGTCACCTCCCTGACCAAGGCACTTCTCCCTGACCAAGGCACTCTCCCCCGTTTGCTCAGTTTAGGAAGAGTCTTGGTGGTTCCAAACTTCTTCCATTTAAGAATGATGGAGGCCACTGTGTTCTTGGGGACCTTCAATGCTGCACACATTTTTTGGTACCCGTCCCCAGATCTGTGCCTCTACACAATCTTGTCTAAGAGCTCTACGGACAATTCCTTCGACCTCATGGCTTGGTTTTTGCTCTGACATGCACTGTCAACTGTGGGACCTTATATAGACGTGTGTGCCTTTCCAAATCATGTCCAATCAATTG
Source organism: Salvelinus sp. IW2-2015 (assembly GCF_002910315.2). Classification (NCBI taxonomy): domain Eukaryota; kingdom Metazoa; phylum Chordata; class Actinopteri; order Salmoniformes; family Salmonidae; genus Salvelinus; species Salvelinus sp. IW2-2015. Next base: position 6,861,426 of record NC_036849.1, on the reverse strand, counting down.
AATTTAGCACAGGTGTACTCCAATCAAGTTGTAGAAACAGCTCAAGGATGATCAATGGAAACAGGATGCACCTGAGCTCAATTTTATGTCTCATAGTAAAGGGTCTGAATACTTATGTAAATAATTTCAGGTTTTTAGATTTAATAAATTTGCCAAATTTTCGAAAAACCTGTTTTCGCTTTGTCATTATGGGGCATTGTGTGTAGATTGCTAAGGATTTTTTTTATTTCATCTATTTTAGAATAAGGCTATACCGTAATAAAATTTGGAAAAAGTCAAGGGGTCTGAATACTTTCCGAAGGCACTGTATATGGACTCAAACATCTATAAACACTTTTAGGATTGGATTTAAAACGGTGAACACAGTACAGTAAGGAGCCTTACCCGCTCATGAAGTCTCCAAATATGTACATGCCGTTCAGATTGGGGTATTCACACCCTCTGTACACATATCCGCCAGTCACAGACTTGCCCATCTTGTGAGGGTAGGCATAAATGGGGAGTACATCATCTGGAAGAGAACAGGAGGAAGAGATATAAGACGTATTTTTTAAATGAAGGAAATTGTGCAGAGCCTGTGATTTTCCAGAAATCCTGGTTAAATTCACGGATTCCCTGCTTATTCCCACCTGAGCACTTCCCCTCTAAGCACATTATGACCCTGGAGAATGGCGTTCAACCCCTACATCCACCCTTCCAATCTCTTCCCACTCTGGTTCCATTACTGTCTAAGAATAAGTATTCAAGATTTTTTTAAACAGGAAGAAAAAAAAACTGAAGGAAGTCACAGAACAAAACACACTGAGACCTTCATCTCCCAGTGACCCACAGGATGCCGGCATGACAATGAGCATTGGAGCTGGTTATGCAGCACAAACTGATCTTGGATCAGGCTACAGAATTCCCACCTAGAGAGCTGTTGGCGCACAGCTTCTTGTCATAACAGGAGAAGCCCTCTTTGGCCCTCCAGCCGTAGTTCCTTCCCTTCTCTATGATGTCGATCTCCTCAAACTTATTCTGGCCCACGTCCCCGCAGAAGATACGGCCCTTCCCCTCCTTCGTCAGAGGGTCCCCACGGTCCACAGAACACCTCCATGGGAGAAACAAGAACAAGTCGACCAACAAAACTACTTAAGTGACTACAACTAGATTACACTTCATCACCAAGTTATTACTCCTTTATTCAGTGCAGTACTGTAAAGTCTCACCACGCTTATTTTTGTCAAGGTATATAAAGTGTAAGGAAGTATAATGTTTCATGAAGTAAGCATATCATGAAAATGTTGAAAAAAAGGGGGCACCTCCACATGTTGCGCACCCCGTAAGCGTAGACCTCAGGGCGCGCCCCGCGCTCATGCACAAACGGGTTGTCAGAAGGGATCCTGTACAGGGGACCCCTATCATTGTCATCGACATTGATACGGAGCACTTTGCCTAACAGGGCTGACCTGGAGAAGAGAGGAGTATAAACTTGGAACATCTTTCTGAGAGTATGATTATTGTCTTTGCGGTTTACCTAGTAACTTATTATTAGCAACTGTGTTAATGGTACAGCTGTAACTAATTGTTAAAAAGTTATATGAGTCGATGCCATAAGATGGTATCATGAATGAGAGTTCCACGTCTTTTTTCTTCTTCTCTCACTTGTTCTGAGCATTTCCATATTTCCCAAAGGGGTCTCCAGCCATGCCCCCGTCTCCAGTGAATATGTACAGGTATCCGTCATCAGCAAACATCACCATTCCTCCGTTGTGATTGGAAGCAGGCTCATCAACCTCCAGAATGATCCTGAGAAGGTGTTTGAGACAGAGACAGATACGAGACAGACAATTCAGTGCGGTAGCGCCCATCTCTCTGAGGTACAATAATTATGGGAAAAATACTGCTTATCCAAGCACTTTGTTGGTGGCGGGAACTCATCTTATCCACCTCTAATGTGTAATATCTACCATGTGTTATGCACAACAGCAATAATTTTAGGCCTACTACTACACATTGGTGTAGATATATGTCCAGCTGTATGCAAAACCTATTGTACTGTAAATCCATTCCGCATCCCTTGAGTCTTCATAACAACAGCAAAGCCCAACTACCTTGGTGATGGACACCACAGCAGCCATTTTGGGGCAAGAGCTCAACACAGGTTTCAACCCCAAATGGCACCTTTTCCCCTATATAGTGTACTACTTTTGACCAGAGCCGGCCTTTGGTCGAAAGTAGTGCTCTATATATAGGGAATAGGGTGCCATTTGGGAGTCATAACTGTTTAGTTTAGTTTATTTATTTTATTTTTACAGGGACAGTGTACATTAATCAACGTTTCAGTAAAAGTGCCGGTTTTAGCCAGCCGGCTAATTTTCAACCACAGTCCCTGGGCAGGTTATTAAAAACAATTACAATATAGACAATCATTGAGCAGTGTGCAAACGCAGAGCAACATAGGACAAGCAAGACATAGCGTACAGACAGAGCAACATAGAACAAGCAAGACGTAGCATACAGACAGAGCAACATAGAACAAAAAGCAGCAAGACAAAATTCATAAAAGCAACAAAGTGTTTCCACACCTCACAAGCTACAGACCACATGGAAAGCGGCAATAGGCAATACACAGCTAGGGATTATGTTCACAAATCTGATTGACCTTTAGCCATGTCTTCGTGCATTTTGTGAAAGTGTGATATGTGGTGCAGTTATGTGTGTCTGATGGCAGTGTATTCCAGACATGGGAAGCTCTCACAGAGAAAGCGGATTTACTAAAGGTGCTTTTCCTTAAGGGAACTATACAGTCACCTCTCATGGCAGACCTTGTGGATCTGCTGCCATATGTTTGGGTTTCTGTTTGGGTTTCTGTTCAACAAAAATACTGAGTGGAGGGGAGCCAGGCCATTTAGGATCTTGAATACAAGACATGTGTCGGTGTATTGCACAAGATTTTCCCAACTCAGGAGCTCATGCTTTCTGAGGATGTAACAGTGATGATGGCTACTGTACCTCTCAGATGTGTGGTCCACCACGTTCATGTCGCCGGGGGAGACGCGGAACTCGCTGACCCTGATCCTCTCGTCGAAGCCGATCTCCACGGAGTAGTACACATACAGCTTCCCATTGTACTTATAGTTGGGGTGAAAGGTCAGGCCGAGGAAGCCCCTCTCATCCCCCTCCCAAGGTGATGTCAGAACAGCCTTGGTGATGTTCAAGAAGGGCTTCTCCAGCTTGGAGCGGTCAGGCAGGTACGTCCACACCAGGCCCACCTACGATATGATAATAACTTTATTGTCCATTTACATGGAAATATATTTTGTGAGGTCAGCATACACATACAAAAAAATGCCCAAAATCTATACACTATTGGCCGGTTTCCCAAACATAGATTACGACTAGTCTCTATTCTCTATTGAAATAACTTTTTAGTCCAGGACTAGACTTAATCTGTGTCTGGGAAACCGGCACTATAATACCACAATGCAATACAACAACTCTGGAAAGTGACCACAAACACACCTGTTCGGCTATAAAGAAGCGGTGCGTGCCATCGTTGGCGTGCACCATGGCCAGGGGGTTCCGCAGCCCGTTGGCTACTTCCTCCAGACAGAGCTGCAGGCAGCCCTCGGGGTCGGCCCGGACGTGGCCCAGGTTCTGCGTCAGCTGCTCATTGCTGAGGAGGTGTGGGTAGCAGTAGTCTGGGTCCTCCAGCTCCAGGTGCTGGCAGAAATGGACCTGGTCCGGCTCGGCTCGGGCTAGCTGCAGGTCGTCAGAGAGCAAGGTGATGGTGGAACGGCATTTGAGCCAGAACTGAGAGCAGTAGTCAGGGCAGAGGCCAGGGAGGGTTCTGATGGGGGTACTGGGGTCCTCTGCATCAAAGAGGTGAGCTGCATATGGAGAGCATTCCTGAAGGAGGGGAGAAAGAAGGAAAAGGAGGAGAGAAATGTGAGGAGTGAGGGACCAAACAAACTCTTTCATTTGTGCAGCCCCCATGTCCTGTTAGACAATCGCCTTGTTCTGTGAAGAACATACACTTTCGATTTGAGGAGTTACGCTTGTTATGACAACATGCATTTTTATCATGCAGTGATTGACAAACAGCGCTACAAGGACATACATTGTTAATTTGTTATTATGCATTCTATTACGCAATTATGCACTGTAATAATGCACGTCAGATCGGACTATTTTATCTCATTGGATGAATGTGCGGGTGTATAAAAAGTATATGCCTTTACAAACATGCCTGTGCTAGCCAATAATAGCTGGATGATGTAATTCTGAAAACAAAACCATGTATCGACCTTTACCCGTTCTTTGCTTACCTGGCAGAGAAGGTCCTGCACGTACCCAGCACAGTTGGCATATCCATAATTGTCGAAATTGTCCATGATCTTATAGAATTTTGCCAACAATTCCTGGTCCTTCGCTGAGTCGCAGCAGCCGAAGTTCCTGTACATTGCGCAGAACTGGAGGTCCTCTTGAGGCTTGAAGGGGGGCTTGAAATCCAAGCATTGTGGGTGTAAGGACACAGGTGCTATCCAAAATCCCAACAAATATAACCCAATGAACGGCGAGTGCCTGACACGGCCGAGGATATCACAAAAAGACCACATTCTGCCGTTACCGGTCACCCGGTGCCATCAGAAAGTTATGCAAACCAGCGAAAAACGAGACTGCTCCGGTTCGACTGTCCTGTGGACGCTTTGTCTCGTGTGTGGTTGGTTCACTGAACTTTGCTCTGAAGATTTAATCATCAACGTTCGACGGGTTGCAGTCCGTTTTATTTGCTATTCCACCACGCAAAGTATCTGTCTTAAAGGCTACTTTGTTGTCCTCATGCTACACCGCAAATTATCCAGTGTTAAATCAACACTGACAGAGTTACATTGGGTCCACACTTTTCAGTGTTAAATTAACACACTGCTCAGTTTAAAGCCTTATTTGCATATTTCCCAGAGTGCCTTGCATTTCGAGTGAATTTGGGATTTTTGTATGTCTAGGTAATGTAGGTTTATGGTGGCCTGAATTGGTTCCCAATCAGAGACAGCTGTTTATCGTTGTCTCTGATTGGGGATCCTATTTAGGTTGCCATTTTCCATTTAGGTTTTGTGGGTAGTTGTCTATGTGGAGTTGCATGTCAGCACTCGTTCTATTTAGCTTCATGTTAGTTTGTTCAGTGTTCTTCCTTTATTAAAAGAAGAATGTATTCATATCACGCTGCGCCTTGGTCTCCTCAATATGACGAACGTGACAATTTTGTTCTATTATTAATGTAAAATGAACAGCTGTACAGAAAGACTCATGTGAAGGCCAAATTACAGAGGAGGAACTTTTTCATGCAATTAAAGCCTTTAAGACTGGGAAAACTCCAGGGTTGGATGGCGTACCAGTGGAGGTACTATAGACAGGTGTGTGCCTTTCCAAATCATGTTCAATCAATTCAATTTACCACAGGTGGACTCCAATCAAGTTGCAAAAATGTCTAAAAACCTGTTTTCGCTTTGTCATTATGAGGTATTGTGTGTAGATTGATGAGGAAAAAAATGTATGTAATCCATTTTAGAACAAGGCTGTAACGTAACAAAGTGGAAAAAAATCAAGGGGTCTGAATACTTTCCGAATGCACTGTATACCACACCTTTTTTGATATACTCAGAGGACCGTTATTAGCATGTTTTAACCACTCCTACAAAAATGGCAGATTATCAGATACTCAACAAGAAGGTCTGATTGAATTATTACTGAAACAGAATCCAAGTGGTAAATATAAAGATCTGGTCCATTAAAAAAAATGTGAGACCCTTACACTTCAGTGTAGTGATGCCACAATTCTAACAAAATGCATAGCGCATAGAATTAAAAAGGTATTGTCGGATATTATTCATCCTAATCAGACAGGTTTTTTACATGGACAATACATTGCAGATAATACAAACTGGAAACAATAGAACACTATGAAGTATTTGGGAAACCAGTTCTGGTATTCATAGCTGACTTTATATTTCAATTTTGGAGAATCTCTTATAAAATGGGTTAAAGTTATGCATTGTAGCCCTAGGTGTAAAATAGTAAATAATGGCTACTGCTCAGAAAGTATTAAACTGTCAAGAAGAGTAAAACAAGGTTGTCCACTTTCGGCATATCTATTTATTATGGCCATCAAAATGTTAGCTGTTAAAGTCAGATCGAACAATAATATCAAGTGGTTAGAAATCAATGGCTTTTAAACAAAGGTGTCATTGTACGCTAATGATTCATGCTTTCTTTTAAATCCACAATTTGCATCCCTCCACAGCCTCATAGAGGATCTAGATACTTTTTCTAACCTCTCTGGATTACAACCAAATTGTGATACGTGTACTATATTACTTATTGGATCACAACATTTTGTAACTTTTACATTACTGTGTAATTTACCAATAAAATAGTCTGACGTGATGCAGACATACTCGGTATACATATCCCTAAAGAAAGAAATTATCTCACTACAATACATTTGAATAGAAAGGTAGCAGAAATATATATAATTTTGGTACCATGGAAAGGAAAATACCTGTTTATTAGTGGAAAAATCACCCTGATTAACTCTTTAGTCATATCACAGTTGACCTATTTTCGTATGGTCTTACCTACACCTAGCGACCTGTTTAAATTATATGAGAAAAAAACATTCAATTTTATTTGGAACGGCAAGCCAGACAAAATTAAACATGCCTATTTATATAATGAATATGAATTCAGGAAGGGAGAAATTATTAAATATTAAAGCATTAGACTTCTCAATAAAGGCATCAGTCATACAAAAGTTATTCTTAAATCCGAACTGGTTCTCTAGCAGATTAGTAAGAATGTCTCGCCCCATGTTCAAGAAGGGCCTTTTCCCCTTTATTCAGATTACAACCTTTCACTTTCGGTTATTAGAAAATGAAATCATCTCCAAAATATTGCTATAATTGTAAAACAAGACATAGTTGCAATTTGGTTGCAATTTCAGTTTAATCCACCAGAAAAGACTAAACAAATAATACAACAAATATTGTGGTTAAACTAAAATATACTAATTGATTAAAAAAAGCATTATAAAAAATAAAAATTGAAAAAAATATAATCTTTGTAAATTATATCATAAATACGACTGGTGGAGTTATGTCACACATGCAGCTAACAAAAATATATGGAAATGTCTGCTCTATCCAAAATTACAACCAACTAATTGCAGCATTACCGCAAAAAAATGGAAGAGGCAAGTGGAAGGGGGAAAAAGTAAGTACTTTTTTGGTACTGTTGGTCCTGCATTTAAAGACCCAAATTGGTTAAAGAAGACCCCCGGATCATCACCGATCCTCCACCAAATTTCACAGTGGGTGCGAGACCTGGAGAGGCCTACAAGCCACAGTGTCTCGCACTCACTGTGAAATTTGGAGGAGGATCGGTGATGATCTGGGGGTGCTTCAGAGAGGCTGGAATCGGGCAGATTTGTCTTTGTGAAGGACGCATGAATCAAGCCACGTACAAGGTTGTCCTGGAAGAAAACTTGCTTCCTTCTGCTCTGACAATGTTCCCCAACTCTAAGGATGGGTTTTTCCAGCAGGACAAAGCTCCATGCCACACAGCCAGGTTAATCAAGGTGTGGATGGAGGACCACCAGATCAAGACCCTGTCATGGCCAGCCCAATCTCCAAGCCTGAACCCCATTGAAAACCTCTGGAATGTGATCTAGAGGAAGATGGATGGTCACAAGCCATCAAACAAAGCCGAGCTGTTTGAATTTTTGCGCCAGGAGTGGCATAAAGTCACCTAACATCAATGTGAAAGACTGGTGGAGAGCATGCCAAGACGCATGAAAGCTGTGATTGAAAATCCGGGTTATTCCACCAAATATTGATTTCTGAACTCTTCCTAAGTTAAAACAGTAGTATTGTGTTGAATATAAACTTATTTTCTTTGCATTATTCGAGGTCTGACAACACTGCATCTTTTTTTGTTATTTCGACCAGTTGTCATTTTCTGCAAATAAATGCTCTAAATGACAATATTTTTATTTGGAATTTGGCATAAATGTTGTCAGTAGTTTATAGAATAAAACAAAAATGTTCATTTTACCCAAACACATACCTATAAATAGTAAAACCAGAGAAACTGATCATTTTGCAGTGGTCTCCTAATTTTTTCCAGAGTGGTTCATATATATGTATGTATTTACAACAAAAGAATATGAGGGATTGGAAATGATGCAGACAATTACATTGCTGGAAGCTACAATCTATCAGCAGTATTAAAGCTGATCTACCCACTAAAAAAATATAGTTAAAAAAATATATTTTAAAACACCAAAACAGGTTATTTTACACCAATGAGTGCTAATTTAACACTTACAGATTGAATTTAACACCTGAATCAACACTAGAAATGTTAAACTGAAAAATCAACACTAGGTAACACCGGCCAATTTGCTGTGTACTTGTTCTGTCCCCGTCTGGAGAAATGCCATGGCTTTTTTTGCTATTTCATATGTTCTATAGTTATGCTTGACCACAGACGTAACTAAGTCATCTTTGCACCACTATTCATATCCCCTACAGTACCAGTCAAAAGTTTGGACACACCTACTCATTCAAGGGTTTTTCTTTATTTGTACTATTTTCTACATTGTAGAATATTAGTAAAGACATCAAAACGATGAAATAACAAATATGGAATCATGTAGTAACCAAAAAAGTGTTAAACAAGTCAAAACATATTTGAGATTTGAGATTCTTCAAAGTAGCCACCCTTCACGTTGATGACAGATTTGCACACTCTTGACAACATAGAAAATAGTACAAATACAGAAAAACCCTGGAATGAGTAGGTGTGTCCAAACTTTTGACTGGTACTGTATATGCCTTAAGACCCGCACAAAACATACAGTAACAGGAGAGGAAGTCATGGTATCAGTCCTGTCTGAAACATTAGTTCAGTGTTTTCAGACAAGCATCATGACATTGGGAAGAGGCCTAATGCAATAAGAAGCAAAGAAACACAAGGGAAGTTGACACTTTAGTGAGAGACTTCCATTGGTGTCTGCTTGTCTCTCGAGGACAAGCTAAATATGACTTAATAAAGGCTGTTGTCATTTCCCCTAGCTATTATTATTATCTGTCAGTTAATTAAATACACTCTTATTAATTCATTTTTTAAAATATAAATATGGTAATGTGTTATTATGTTCCACATGGATGGAAATAATAGATATGTCTAATTCCACACAACAAAAATAAAAGTCTTCGTTCTTTGAGAGAACAATTTTTTTCTAGAATTATTTGTTTTTGGTCTAGATATTCTTAGGAATGTCGTTGTTTCAGCATTGCATGATGGGGTTTTGCAACAATATATCCTATTGTGGTGTGGCATGATGGAATTCAAACATTTCTACAATTGCCTTGTTGCTACAGTGTTGCAGTTTTTGGTGTATTGTTGCCTTTGCCACTAGATGGCAACCTGTTCACACAATATTCTTGAAATATTGTTTTGTCGCACAATGTCCCATCACGCCCCAATCCCATGGCCCCACAATTTATTGAACTTTAGTAAACTATCAACCATTTTCAAGTAATGTTATCATAATATTATTATTGATCATAATCTTGATTATCAGCTTTTAAGCTTTAGAATCAATATCGTATAGTTCTCCATGGCCTCACCCCCCTTTAAAGCCTGACAGTCAACTCTTGTGCTAATTTAGATCAGGGTGAATGAGGAAGAATATATTGATCATAGGCCTATATGCATAATAACCATGCATCAAACTCCCAGGCAAATAATGAGAGGACTCCACCAAGCACGACATGTGTATCTACAGCCATAGCCAATAATGAATTATGCTATACTAGAATATGTTTTATTTGTTCATTACACACCCATTTGTCACATTCCACAAAATACTCCCATACACAGCATCAAAGTTAGGCCTACTGTTATAACTCTGATATTAGGCCTACTAGCCAGTAGCCTAAAGAGTTGCCATTTATATATATATATATATATATATCAAATCAAATTCTATTAGTCACATGTGAAAACCCAGTGAAATGCTTACTTCAGAGCCCCTAACCAACAACACTGTTGTAACGGTGTTCCTCCTCCTCTTCATACGAAGAGGAGGAGTAGTGATTCGACCAAGGCGCAGCGTTGTGATATGACATGATATTTATTTAAACAAGACGAAAACAAACTATACTTGACTAACTAACAAAACAATAAACGATGTAGACAGACCTGGACGACGAACTTACATGAAACACGAAGAACGCAATAACAGGAAAACTGACTACATAAAACGAACAAACAAAACCGAAAACAGTCCCGTGTGGCGTAACATACTGACACAGGAGACAACCACCCACAACAAACAGTGTGAAAACACCTACCTTAATATGACTCTCAATCAGAGGAAATGACAACCACCTGCCTCTAATTGAGAGCCATATCAGGTCACCCTTTAAACCAACATAGAAACAGAAAACATAGACTGCCCACCCAAACTCACGTCCTGACCAACTAACACATACAAAACTAACAGAAAACAGGTCAGGAACGTGACAACTGTTTAAAAAAAAATACGGATAAGAATAAGAGTAAAAAGTAAAAAGTAATTAAAGAGCAGCAGTAAAATTACAATAGCGAGACTATAAACAGGGGGGTACCGATACAGAGTCAATGTGCGGGGGCACCGGTTAGTTCAGGTAGTATGTACATGTAGGTAGAGTTATTAAAGTGACTATGCATAGATGACAACAGAGAGCAGCAGTGGTGTAACATCCAGAAAATGATGGGCAATAGGCGTATTGTGGCCTGATATTTGGTTAATGCATTCCAAATAGGTAAATTGTTTACGACCAAATCACTTTACTTTCTGAATCTTCAAAAGGGCATCTGCCAGCTGACCTTTTAAAAAGACTCCAATTCAACATATATTCCACGTTGGTTCAATGTAATTGAAATGACATGGAAACAACGTTCATTCAACCAATGTGTGCCCAGTGGGAAGGCTCTACTTTTATCTACCTGCTCCAACTAGACTATGTTTCTACTTGCTGAGGAAACTCAACTCCGTATACAGTACATCTCAATGGAGTTGATTTGCGATGAGTTTTAGCGGAGTCTACCTCCGACATCGAGTTGATATCAGTTGTTACTTGTAAAAATGTCCATTCTTTAATGCGTACCTTGCACATATGTTTGTCCTCTGTAACTGTGTTCTTTTCTTTAGGTGCCGCAATCTGCAGTTTTTTGTAAAATGTGCATTTTACGTGACCTCCGCCAAGGGAGCTGTTGTTTGATCATGGAGAAAGAGCAGATTGCATGGCAGATTTTTTCATTTTGGCTAGGGATGCATTCTGTTTTTAAAATAAAAACCAATGAATTGCAACTCCCACTGACAACTGTATAACAATCAGGACAAGTGTAGCACATGGGGATGTGTCTTACTCCTCAGCCTGAAGTGTCCCCACCTGCACCAGCGAATAGCTACACGTCGCTAGCTTCATAGGACATACCAGTCGTTTACAATTTAACCGAGAGTATTGGAAGTGAAATGTTACAATTGACCCCATAGGCAGGGTTAAATCTAACAGGCTGAAAGGTTAAATGTAACACTGTCATCAATGGTAAAAATGAAGGGCAATTAAAAAAAAAAAAATGATTTGAAACTGATATTTGGAGGAAAATAAACAAAATTGACAAAAAGTTGACAAAATTTATATATTTTATATTAGCATTCCAAAGTATGAATTTGACTTTTTCTACAGTATAATCTGAAGTTATACCGAGAAACTTGATGTAAAGAAGTGAAATGTTATATTATATCATTAATTTGAGTGTAATTGGAGTCTTGTGAGAAAATACAACAATAATTATTGTCATCAACTAAGCTATACCAATCAAAAGACTTCTCCTTACTGATAAAATTATATGTGATTAGATATATGGCGAATTTCCACAGATCTATAATTTGAAAAAGAGAGGTGGCCAGAATATTCACTTTAGGCCAAAACATATATATTTTTAAAGTAAATAAAACAAAACATATGCGTCAAACTGTATGCATAGACTGCTTGACAGAAATGGTAGCAGAAGGTGAATGTTGAACTTTTGTTGCACACACATCCAGATGATGCTGCGTACCATTTTGTGCAAATATACTGTTGGTGTGTCACGTTCTGACCTTAGTTTCTTTTTATGTCTTTGTGTTAGGTTGGTTTGGGTGGGTAGTCTATGTTCTGTTTTCTATGTTGTTGTATTTCTATGTCTGTCCTGATATGGTTCTCAATCAGAGGCAGCTGTCGTTCGTTGTCTCTGATTGAGAATCATATTTAAGTAGCCTGTTTTCCCACTATGGGTTGTGGGTGTTTATTTTCTGTCTAGTGTCTGTTCACCTTACAGAACTGTTTCGTTTTTCTTATCGTTGATATTTTGTGTAGTGTTCAGTTTGAAATTAAAATATGATGAACACTTACCACGCTGCATTTTGGTCCTCCTCTCCTTCCACCAACGAGAATCGTTACATGGTGTGATCGAGGTGTTATAGGATATATTGTTGCAAACCACCGTCATGCAATGCAGAAACAACGACATTCCTAGGAATATCTAGACCAAAAACAAATAATTATAGAAAAAAATTGTTCTGTCAAAGAACGAAGACTTTTATTTTTGTTGTGTGGAATTAGACATATCTATTATTTCCATTCATGTGGAACATAATAACACATTACCACATTTATATTTAAAAAAATGAATTAATAAGAGTGTATTTAATGATAGTGTCCTTGCGCAAAATAGTACTCAGCGTCATCTAGATGTGTGCAAGAAAAATTCAACATTCACCTTCTGCTACCATTTCTGTCAAGCCGTCTATGCATACAGTTTGTCACATACATTTGATAAATCTAACACTTAGAACACACCGACAGCAAAATTGCATTTTGGGACACCAAAATTACATTCATTTCCAATGAAATGCTGCGTTTGCCTTGCAGCATTGCGTTGCAGAGACAGTTGCAGTGCGTTCAGTGAGGTGCATAAATAGGATTTATCGAACATATGAGTCAAACTGTATGAGTAGACGGCTTGACAGAAATGGTAGCAGAAGGTGAATGTTGAACTGTTGTTGCACACATATCCAGATGATGCTGCGTACTATTTGGCGCAATGACACTGTCGGTGTGTTTGATTGGTAAGCGTAATGTGTTCACCACACAGAACGCACTGCAACTGCCTCTGCAACGCAATGCTGTAAGGAAAACGTAGCGTTCCATTGTAAATGAATGTCCCTCTGGTGTACCAAAATGCAAATCACTCTCGGTGTGATCGAGGCGTTAAACTCGAAGCTGCCACAGGATGAGGAGAGGGCGAGTTTTAATCCATCAGATTCCAACCTGACTGCCATGATGGAGGACAACATTTAATGAGAATACTATAATGTATCCATATAGTGCACTTTCGGCTTACTTGAAAATGAGGAATTTATATACGAGCTCGTCCGCGGGATTGCTTAATTGGAACATTTCTGGAACTTTCTTTTGAATATTGCCTGGCTGAAAGCAAGCCTGTGCTGTGGACACACACGACCTCTGACATCACGGATTTACGCAGTGCTTGTTGACGATCAGCGAGGCTGTGGGAGATCCTTCCCAGTCTGTGGTTGGTGAATCCGGTGTCCAAGAAGACCGCCTCTCTCCGCGTCTGTCCAGTGCGTAAAAGCGAGTAAGGCGTCTCAGAGAGGAGTTACCGGGATGAAAACGAAAAACTGCTTTTTGAGATTTTGCTGAATTTTACAAGGGGATTATCCACGGTTCTGTTGCCTGCCTGCTTGCCTGCCAATTTGGGTCACCTGCTTAGCTCCAAGGCGATTTTATTAGGCTCCACATTCCTGCCCAGTGTTGAATTAATCTTTACCCTTCATGTCGCATTGGAATAATTTCGTCTATCATGGATTTGATTTTCTTTTACAAAGTCACCGTTGAGGCTCGGTTAGACATCCTATAGATTCGGACACTGTAAGCTACCATCGAACTCACCCATATAGCGCAACATCAGGAGGGGAACATGGCCAAAAATGCCCCGGGCGGACCGTTGCGGGATGACTTGAGCAAGCTCTCCGGCGAGGAGCTCTCTAGGCTCGGCAAAGACGAGCTGATCAGGAGGCTACGGAAAACGGATAACGAGAAAATGTACTTAATGGTGGAGCACGGGAACATGATGAAAGATGTGAACCGGAGACTACAGGTCCATCTCCACGAGATCCGCAGCCTCAAAGAGATCAACCAGAAGCTTCAGGATGATAACCACGAGCTCCGGGAGCTCTGCTGTTTCCTGGACGACGACCGGCAGAAGGGCAAGAAGCTGTCCCGGGAGTGGCAACGCTTCGGCCGCTACACCGCCGGATCGATGTGGAAGGATTTCGGGGTGTACCATCAGAAGCTGAAGGATCTGGAAGCCAACCAGGACTCTGTGATGCGGGAGAACCTGGAACTGAAAGAGATCATTCTGATGCTGGATGAAGAGAGGAACGGAGCCGGGTCACGGAGCTCTATAGATTCCCAGTCCAGCCTGACCAACCTGAACGGGGGCACGGGAACCGTTAGGGACGTCGGGGACGGGAGCAGTACCTCCAGCACCGGCAGCGCCGGTAGTCCTGACCACCACAACAACCACATACACAAGCCAAACGAGGGGAAAATAGCATCCCTGCGGAAGTCTATGGACGACCTATCGCTGGCGTCACACATCCACCTGCGCATCCCTAATGGACTGAATGGTGAGTCCATAGAATAATGAATGTACATATAGGATCCTATGAATTCTAGGATATCTGTGGGTGATTCTATCTACAGAGTGCCACAAGATCCCCAATGTTCCCCTTAATATTGATGATGATGAAGATCTTCATTTTATAGGCTACATCTTTAGTTTGTTATAGGCCTAACATGCATAAATAGTTGAGATGATATATTTGCTGAATGTATAGCCTACATATGAGACATGAGCCATTAGGAATCTACCCTAGCTGGGTGTGTGAGTAGAGAAAGTGAATGAGAGTTTAATATGTCTATAGCCAAGAACACAAGTTACTTGGAGGTGTGAATTGAAGCCCTATCCAAAAACGATACGTTAGGGCTACTTTTGACCAGAGCCTTGTAGTGCACTATATAGGGATTAGGGAATATAATTTTACCACCCCACTTGTCATAGTGATGCCCTTCACTCACACCTGTCTGACATCTGTGTTCCAGAGACATGATAAAAACAGTCCTTTCAGAAAGGAGTCAGGCCAGGGACACGCCCAGGCCATGTATGACCTTCTGGCCTGTGAGTCAGAAAACTCCACAAAACCTGAAAAGTCTTTAAAACAATGTCCAACCCCGCCTTTGATTGCGCTCAGCATTTCAATCTAATCTCGGCAGGCACCTAGAACCAAATTTTGCCCTGTGTCCTCTGTCACAAGACACTCATGTGCAGTGCAACCTAATGTGAAATGTGTAAGATGCTTATTTGTCTGTTTTGTCAGCTAGTATACTATACTTAAACATCTCCTTGAAAAGTTAACTAGGCCTGCCTGTCATGCCCTGTTACATAGTAATAACACTGGTCTGACCGGGTCCAGAGGAATTTTACAGTGCTGTTAGTGATGAGTGGTAGATAAGGGATGTGAAAGTATGTGGATGTGGGTAATTCCTGTGAATTTCCTCATTCTCACACCTTTCCACACATCCTGTCCACGAAGGTACTTCAAGGAAAATGCTTGACAAGATTTGATGGAAGGCAGTCATGATTAGTAGAGAGAGGAAATAAAATGGGTATTATTGAGGTTCCTATATCATTTTACTCACTAGAAGAAGTTATTAAAGATGAATTCCGGGATCTTAAGCACTTACAAATTCGTTACATATTGTATTAATTGGAATTCGTAACATATCATCCGAATTGCACTAAAAATTAAAATTATATCTATATATTTTTTTGCAGGACTTAACATATCACAATCACGTAGTACACAATTGTGCACAATTTTCGAAGACCCGTTTTGGCTTGTAAGCACTACTTTCAAAACTACTGGCTGAAATGATATAAAAGCTCTGGAGCATCACTTTAATAGTTGCAGCTAGTATTCACAAGAGTGTTTGAGAGTGTGTTGAACGTGATGGATGTTGATGGATAGGTGGATAATGGTTCAGGTTCAGGAACCTCTGCAGAGTTGGTTTAGAGGTGTCACACACACACACACACACACACACACACACACCCCTCGCTGCACGGCTCGAGGGGATGTTTGCTCTCCGGTTTGTAGGGGAACCATTAAACACATGGTCACGGTGTGAAATGCCAGCACAGCAGTTCTCCTGTACTGTGGGTTACCAGATACACACACACACACTGGTGTCTCTCTTTTTCAGTCTGGAGGGCCCTACACACTAGAGAGAGATAAGCAGAAGACACAAACTTTGAACACATGTGTGCTAGCTAAGTAGTGAGCGGGTACCAGGAAACATACAATAAAACACTAATGCCTGCAATATATCATACATATTTGAAGAAGGTCGTTTCATAATGAAACGGGTAGTTACACTGAAGCTACACTTCATAGTGTATCCATATGGACTTTGTTGATTGTTTTTGTCAATTGACTTTTGTGGTTAAGGGGTCACGTGATGGTGTTACTGAGAGGAGTCACAGATGGTGTCACAAACGCATCCATCAGGGACACAGACATGGTGTTTGGTTCCTCGAGACTAAGATGGCCACCGTCCTGTTGAAAGTGTTGATGGTGACAGTGTTGACGGTAACGGTCCTTGTCCTGGACAGATGGCGTCTCTAATTACCTCAACTCTGTGCTGCATGGCAGACCTAATGAGGATTATTTAACTACGTTTGTGTCCCAAATGGCGCCCTATTCCCTTTATAGTGCACTACATTTGACCAGGATCCATAAGGCTCTGATCAAATGTAATGCACTATATAGAGAATAAGGTGTCACTTGGGACGCACTCTAACTAACGCCCTCCTCACAGCGAGCAGCAGGGCAAGGTGCTAAGTCGCCTCAGTAAGTCACCTTGTTCAAATCAATACAGAACCCACTGACTGAGCTCTGCAAACTGTCCATCTGCTGACATTTTAAGTAGGACCCAGGCCAGGCCTCATAGCAGTCAAACTGTGTTCAACTTTTAGACAAGGCCTGTTTAACTTCATAGAAATCTAGCTCTTTGTTGAAGAGTTGAAATGACCCAGTCTACTAATGGATCCTTCCTATCAACCAGCTAAAGTCTTTATCTTATCTTAGATATGCACTTATCACTATCCACTCACCTTCCACTCCCTCGTCCTAAACTACCTCTATCCTATCTGTCCAATACTCCTACTCCCGAGTCCCTACTCCCTCAAACCCCCCTTTTCACCAGATGATAAACTCATATGCTACAGTGAGGACAGTTGGCTGGACAATGCATCACATCAATACAGCTACAGTACAGACAATACTGAAGCAGTATGCCCTTATGTGTGGCTCTTTTGTCCATGCGGTTAAGGCTAATCAATGTGTCGCGTCCCAAATAGCACCCTATTCCCTACACAGTGCACTACTTTTGCCCAGAGCCCAATGTGTCCAAAACGGCAACCTGTTCCCATCGAGAATAGGGTGCCATTTGGGACGCATCTAATGTGTGAAATGGCTGGTGGTCGCTATGGCAAAGCAATTGTTGGTGTGGGCATACAGTCCCGCAGGGGCCTTTGCTATTGAATACTCTGATGGACAAACTGTATTGATCATAGTGCCACTGTTGCGTGAATAATAATGTGGCCTGGTTTTGGCACAAGCTGCTCAGCTCCTGGCTGGCTGGTGAATTCTGATTGGTTCATTGTCACAGAGCCAAAACCTATTTGGTATGGTTCAGCACTGGCTTGTCCTACCTGTCAAACATGTATAGACAGTAATTAACATTTAATGTTCAACTAAGCTATTTACCTAGTTATTATTGCATTATTACATGGTTAGATGTTATTTAACCATGTCATAACTTGTAATAACCTACTTGTTTTCTTTCTCTGCTGGTCAAGAGTCAGTCAGTCCTTGTCACTCATATGTTGTTGACCTTCTATCCCGACCAAGGCTGATGCTTCACCTCCAGCATTCTCTCTCCGTGATGCAGAGGTCCTTGTGGGATGGCCTGTGGCTGTCAATCAAAGAGTTATAGCCTGTTTATTGGTTCCCTGTGCTCTCTGGCCTATTAAATCAGCCACTGAGGCTGAGGGGAAGGAGGTGCTACTGTGTCGCTGTCAGTTTTACCCGCTGCTTTTATTTACTAGCCGGACCATGTGGGAGGGCTGTTTCAGTTGCAGTTTTAGCCTCTCTTGTTTGCGTGTGTGTGCGTGGGGATATGTAAGATGAGAGAGCCCACTTGTTGAGATTAGTCCTGACTGTAAATTCCCAAGATTAATTCCACCGCTGCATCAGAGGAAAAGGCCCGGGCAACGGAAGCTTTCTCACAGCTGTGTGTGTGTGATATACACCATTATCATCTTAAAGTCACAGCCGGTCCTCTTATAGTTGTGTATGTGTCTGTGATATACTGTACATCCCACTTATCTGGCACGCCGTTTGTGTTTGTGTGTATATACTTTTGTGAGTTCATCATATAGGTGTGGCAGGCAGCCTAGTGGTTAGAGCGTTGGTGTGGCAGGCAGCCTAGTGGTTAGAGCGTTGGGCCTCTAACCGAAAGGTTGCTAGTTCGAATCCCTGAGCTGGCAAGGTACAAATCTGTCGTTCTGCTGCTGAAAAAGGCAGTTAACCCACTGTTCCTAGGCTCTCATTGTACATAAGAATTTGTTCTTAACTGACTTACCTAGTTAAATGAAGGTCTCTGGGCAGACGCTGAAAACAGTGAAGCTGATCGGTCGAGGGAGGAGTACGTCTTTTTGTATATGAAATATTCTTATGTTTATTGTCAAATTTGTTGCACCTTTAATTCATGCACCTTTTCTCAGAAAAAGTATATTTCAACACTGTCTGCTCAGGCAAATTTGCAAACTGAATAAACTTGGAACCAATCAGAACTCCTGTAGATACCCCTTGTGATGAAGGCAGCCAATGGCCTGCTTCTAAGATGTAAAAAATAGCCAGAACTATGGTCCTGTGTCTATACAGATCCACACTTCTCAGTGTTAAATGAACACGCCGCTTAGTGTAAAGCCTTATTTTTGTATTTCCCAGAGTGCATTGCCTTTCTGGTGAATTGTAGAGTGGTTGCAGTCTTTTTTGTTGTTGTCTTGTGGCCTTCTCCAAACAAATAGCTTTCATTAAAATGTAATTATTCAACACAATACAATTATTTAATAAGGCCTTATTTTGAGATCCTAGGTTTACCTGCAAGTCACATTATTCTGGCTTGAAAAGTGATGTGTAATTCCTATTGGGATCCAGCCAGAGTTGGCTAGCCAACATTTAAAATGTTTATTCACTCACAATTTGTATTCAGAATGACTGCCTGGCGGGGAAGTCTAAAACAGGAGTTTACCAAAACGATCTAAATTGGAACAACCATTTCAGTAACGGGTGCAATAAGTCCAAGTAACAAATTGAATTAGTTTAGAAAAATCCGTTTTTTATATGTGAGTAGCATAATATGAAATAATCAATCAATGTACACGTAAAAACAGAGATATTGAAACAAACAAGAAACACAAATCAACCTGAAATAGAGTATGCAGGGAAATAGTGATGGGCGTGGTTTAGGTTTAACACTGGTTACTAACACAAACACTGGGGTTCTTTTGCACCAGTCCATGTTCATTTTACACTTACAGAGTTCATTTAACACCTGAATCAACACTAGAAATGTCACACTGAAAAATCAACACTAGGTGACACTGGCATGTTTTCCACAATGTACGTTTCATGCAAATACATTCGAACAAAGAACACTGTCACAAATGGTGTTTCACCATTTAATGTGTATGGAGACAAACAGCAAAGGTGTCTCAGGCAGTATTTGAAGTATCTAAATATAGTGTAACCAATCAATGTATTTCAAGTGCCATGGAGGGCACAATTTTACAATGTTACAGTCCAGAAATGAGAGCTTTACCATCGATGCCAAAAGCCCGGGCCTCTGATGGAGACTATACAACTAGCATCAACGAATGCTTCAGTATTCTCTCTAGGAGCATTTGTGTGCCCAGGCCCCATAGGCGTATCGAAAGGATCCCACCCTGGTCACCAATGTAGCTGACCGATGTAGAGAGAAACAAAAGCCTTAGCATAATGCAATCTAAAGCTTGTGTGGTCCAGAGATGAGAACTCTACCATCTATGGCAAACACCTGGGCTCCTGATGGGGCAATATAATTATCACCACTGCATGTTACAAGAGTCAATGAATCTGTATGCCACCTGTTAAACTGATTCTACATTGAATTTAGTCTTCAACATGCTCAAACATGCATGTGTATCTGTAGTTGGTGTTCTTCAACTCTACAATGCATGAGACTGTGTCAGACAAAACCCACAAAGAAAACAGGCAAATGCATATGTTGTCTTAATAGTGACGGCAGGGCTAGTTCAAACTGCAGTAGGATGGTTCTCCTCACAGGTGAGTGAATCAGCCCATGCTTGGTGAATAGCACTTGGTTGATCTCTGGGAGCAGGACACAGGAGAGACAAGAATGAATACAATAAATCATCACAGCACAATAATGTAGTTTGTGAGCTGGATTATGTGGCATTTCGTCAGTATGAATGAAATGAGTGGGTCCTACCTTGATGACTATATTAGCTTTACACTACCTGTCCTATAGATTTTTGTAGTTTTAAATTATGACTTGGAATAAACTGCTAGCTAAAAACGCTCCTTGTCCTGGAAAGACATGCTAGCTAACGATAAAGCTATCTGCTCCTGCTAACTAGTAGCACATCAACTTGTTGTTATCTAGCTAGCTAACTAGAAGCTAGCTACATTACTAAGGTTGCTGCGTTCTAAGTTGGGAGTTGTTTCACAGCTTGCATTGATGGTATGACGTTAATATAACTAAATAGTTCGATGACAAAAAATAAAATAATACTTGACCTAATAGCAGATTGTCAGACGGGGATCTCTCTCTCTCGAGCTGTCACCAGCTGTCTACTACCTTAGATACGGATAACGTGATTGGCAGACGTGATCAACAGAGATAGTACCATGGATAGTACACAAGTTGTGTTTGCCTGTCCAGCTAGCGAACATAAAAGTACGTTTTCTGCCAAAAAGTGTTCAGAATGAATAAATATACACAATATGTAAAAACCAGCTCCTCCCTTGACAGAGATCGATTATCTCGAGAACTTAAGCAGATAGCTTGCTATTTACAATCTACTGTAGGTGCTAGTCAATCAGCAAGGACACCGCTTCTATGTTTATTTAAGTATACCACTGGGCTAAAAGCTTACTGTAGTTCTCATGTGAGACTGAACAAGGTTCTCTCTGAAAGGGGTTCTTTCTCCCACCACCTTGCTCGTTTTTGTTGCCTCAACAGTATGGGAATTTCACTTCATCCACTTTTTTTGTTCTATTGATGCTATACGGTATATACACACTTATTTTAGGTTATTTACAAGTTTTTTAAATAATTTCATAATTATAATCAGGAATAATAAACTTAAGAAGAATGCCCGTCGTCAGGAAGGGGTGCGGTCCAACTAATGGATAACTGGATAACTCTGTACATCACACCGCTTTGAGGTGATTAGACAGTCTAAATAGTTTGCGGTGCAAAGCTGTGCGCTCTGTGGTACGGCTCTGTGTGTGTTTGGTTTTACCCTGTCTCGGGCCTTGGCTCACTCCCTGGATGATGACAGTGTTTGATCAGGTAGTGTAGAGCCGGGATTGGGGGCTGTGGGTGGTGCTGTGTGTATAGTTCTGTGGATGGGGCCGTATGGGGCTGTGGAGGTCTTTGTTCAGCCGTCTCTGTTGTGTTCAGTTTCTGTGTCCTGCTTCCCAGCTGCCCTCCTCCTCCTCCACCACCACCCCCAAACTTTGATCAATGGGTCTTTCTTTCTTTCACTCGCTCACTCACTTATTTACTGTCATTTATTCTCTCTCTCTCTTCTCTCGCTCTTCCCCTGTTGCGCTTCTTCTCACTCCCTGTCAGGCTCTCACTCCCGCTCTCTCACCCCCTCTTTTTCTCTTTTACTTTTCCTCACTCTTCCTGTTGCACTTGTTCTCACTCTCCGTCCGAACCCTGAACCCCCTTTCTCTGCCTGTTGCACTCAGTGCCCCTCCCCTTCTCCCCCCACCCTTACTTTGGTTCCCACAGCCTGGACGCTGCAAAATCGAGAGGGAGCGAGCGAGGCAGAGAGAGAGGCAGAGAGAGAGGCAGAGATAGAGAGGGAGAGAGAGAGGGGCAGAGATAGAGAGAGAGAGGCCGAGAGAGAGAGAGAGGGGCAGAGAGAGAGAGCGAGAGCACACGAGCGAGACGAGCAAGAACCGAGGCACGAAGCACGAGACGACAGCACACACGAGCACACACGACGAGAGCAGACGAGCAGACCAGACAGCAAACGAGAGCACGACAGCACCAGAGACGACAGGACGACAGCACGAGTACGAGAGAAAGGCCAGCTAACTAGCAAAAGGCCTGGTGACTG
Source organism: Salvelinus sp. IW2-2015 (assembly GCF_002910315.2). NCBI lineage: Eukaryota > Metazoa > Chordata > Actinopteri > Salmoniformes > Salmonidae > Salvelinus > Salvelinus sp. IW2-2015. The sequence goes on along the minus strand of NC_036849.1, from coordinate 6,838,788 downwards.
AGGCGCAGGCCTTGGAGGTGTATAACTCAGGCCTTGAGAGTCCCTGGTGACTGTGTCTAGTTCTCGATGGCTGTGCTAGTGGGAGAAGATGGCAGAATATTTGAGAGGAAGTTCCTTGATTACATTTCTTTATTGACCTGTGCCTTGCTCTGAAATCCTGTATGCTGCGTTACATATATAGTGCGCGTGTTTCCGACCCAACTAAGGCCTACCTGAGCGCTGACATGCTTGAGCTTTCTCGAAAGCAGTGTTAAACGACTGTCTAGTGCCTAAAAGTGTGATTGTTTTCCCTTCAATTGAGTTGAAGCGAGGCCTGAGCACTTGTTAAATCCTTGTGCAATCCGATTTGAGAATAAACCCTCATTTTGAGGAACATTCTATAGAAACAATATAGCCTGGATGGATCGATTTATTGCGCAGGCCTCCAATTCTACCATATATATTACGATATATTATCACTTAAAATCTCGATTTTTGTTGTCCAGATTCTCCGAATGGAGTAATTTCATCTCTATTGAAACAGTATGTAAAATGTGTTGATCACTCTTATAAGAACATGGTGAACATGGTCACACTGAATTAACACGATGAGCAGACTCAATATAAAAAATAATGGTGTGGTTTTTGTAGAATGTGCATACCCGTAGTCCTCGATCTGGCCTGTATGGTTAAGTTGCTGTACGCCACGATCGGTGCTTCACAGGTCGGTACCGCCACGCACACACAAGACAAAGAAGGAGAAAGAGAGAGAGAAGAACTTACACACCAATCCAAGCCAGTCCGTGGACCTATCTTGAATTCAACACATTTATTTCTGTACATGTCATTATTGGTTTTGAACAGAATTATAGATTTTTTGAATTTGAGTGTGTTTTCTCAGGACTCACTAGCCCACCTTAGCACTTAGCACTGTAAATAACTCGAAAACCCACAGCGATTAGGCTTAGTGGGAAAGTCAATCACATCACAGACACAGCAATAAAATGAAAAGCTTTTCAAACTGTCGCACTATCCACCCAGCCAGCCTAGTGTAAAAATGCTGTACAGTAGCGGCCCTCTTTGATGTGTGTGTGTGTGTGTGTGTGTGTGCTGTTGTGTGTGTTGTGGAAATGCGTTGTGTGTGCTGCGTGGTGCATGTGTGATGGTGGTGTGTGCTGTGTAGTGGTGTGTTGTTGTGTCGTGAATATGTGTGTGTGTGTGTGTGTGTGTGTGTGTGTGTGTTTGTGTTTATGTGCACACTGCAGGCCCAAGGTGTGTATGTTATTGTTGTACGACAGTCAAATTTCTTGTAAGTCATTGTGGAATGAATCGTCAGTTACAGGCATGAACATTTCAAACAGGAGAACGTTCCAGAAAAAAGGTGGCTAGGAATGAGAACATTCAGACCTCCCAGCCAGCCAACCTAGGGATGGATGGTGCTCAATCTGCCATCCCATTTGGGGTCGTATTGGGGTTTGGGTCCTATTTCAACTTTCAGATGATGTTTCAGCCCCCACTTCCCATGGCTAGAGAGAGAGAGAGGGCGAGAGAGAGTCGGGTTGCCCCTCGGGACAGGGCCGCCCCGTCAGCCCTGTGTATGGGATCTCCTGGATTCCCCAGCAGCGGTAGAGAGAGGTCCAGGTCTCCAGCCCGCCGACCACTTGATCCCTGTTTACGAGGGGTTAGGGCTCACTTAGAGGGGTTAGGGCACACTTAGAGGGGTTAGAAAGACGATCTCCAGACAAGCTATTTTCTAACATGCCATTAAACCAGATGACTATTATAGAGGCTGAGGATCTGGAAACTGTTAGCTTGGCTTAGCTCCTCAGCCTTTTGACTGGTGCAGGAGTTGGGGTCTTCGGGCTGAATCTTAATTTAAGAACCATGCACATAACTGACATTTTCATTCAAATCTCCTGTTGACATCAATGTATTATTTCCACACAAAAGGTATGAGCACAGATCTCAAATGAGTATGAAGCCTTTAGAGTGTTTGTTGATCATGTTGCTCATTCCTGGTTGTTGGGATCCTTTAAGATCCCATGAGAACTTGAGGAGTCATAGTTTGCGTCCCAAACGGCACCCTATTCCCTATATAGTGCTCCAGCTCTGGTCAAAAGTAGTGCGCTATATAGGGAATAGGGTGTAATTTGGGATGCCCACATTGAATCCCGTGTCCCTCTTTCAGGAAGCCATATATCTCGTGTGACCATGTAATCCCCACGCCTCAGTGAGAGAATGGCCTACTGGGATAATTTATGCCCCAATACTCACCAGGTCATCCGTACCCAGGTCACAGCTATGTCTGTCTGTGTTGTATAATACACCATGTCACTACCTGTTTAGTCATGCGTTTTTGGGGCAGTAACATGAAACTGCGACGGAGATCAAAGCTAATCCGGCTGCCAAACATCTATGGAACGTTCTGGAACCAACGGAACAAACCAAAAGCAGATGTTGTTTTCCCGGGATTCTGATTCCGGAATAAATTAATCAGAACTGCTGAGGTTGTGAGCTGGTTTTCCTGAATGTAGCAATGTGGGTACACCGATCTATATCTACAGGTACAGTATGCGTGTCCTAGGTGTCCATAATTGCTGCTATGTGCACGCGAAGAAGTTGATGGAAAGAAACATAAAAAAAAACATGATCTTTCTTTCATTGTAACACACTGTAGACCAGCAGACCCTCACAAGCTCTAGTTGAAGAGACACACAGTGAAGAGTAGGAGTCAACCAACCCTGTCTTATTGTAGCCATGCTTTACCTCTGTGTTTTTTGTTGTTTTCGAGGTTCTCAGAGTTCCAGCTGACTCCCTGCTGTTCAGACCTCGCCGTATAAAGAACACAATAATCTATCTGTCTGTCACGTCTACTCCCTCTCCCGGCCTCTAGGTCATCAGGCTGCTGATTATTACCTGTCACCATCGTTTCGCGCCCCAGCGCCTCATGACACTCACCTGGACTCCATCACTTTCTTGATTATCTTCCCTATGTCTGTCACTCCCCTTGGTTCTTTCCTCAGGTCTTATTGGCTCTGCTTTCATGTCGGTGCGTTTTGTTTCGTGGTTATTGTTTATTTTATATATTAAAACACTCACTCCCTGTACTTGCTTCCCGACTCTCAGCGCCCTCGTTACACTGTCTGTTTTCACTCCCTTCACACACATACAGAGTGGGCCATCCCAAATGTCACTTTCTTCCCTATATAGTGCACTGCTTTTGACCAGAGCCATATGGGCCCTGGTCAAAAATAGTGCAATATAAAGGGACTAGGGTGCCTTTTGGGATGCAGAAACAGCCTGGCTGGTCTGGTGTTGACTGCCACAACACCCAGTAATTGACCTGTCCATTCCCAGCTCAGACAGCCACTAACAATAGACTGGGGACTACAACCTTGTGAACACTTGTAGAGGGAGAAATACACATCTTAGATGGTTATAGAGTTCTCTTGGAGTTTTGTAAACAATTGAAAGACACAATGTCCAGAACATTTTCTGGGGCAGAGGACCTAGATGGGGGGGGGGGGGGGTTGTCAACATTTGTCAACATATATTTACTATATAAGACTATCTGAATAAAGTTTCATTTGGTTTATTTTCAGTTTGGTAATTGAAGTGTGATAAGCCTGTTATTTGGCTGTCCGGTCCAAATATAGCTTGTTATTCCACAGACAAAGCGAGGTAATTTGTTTACATTGAGGAAGGCTGTGTATTTGTTGACGGAGGAGCTTGGGTTTCCCGTCCCAGTGAATGGATGGATGAATGGACGGATGAATGGATCCGTTTCAGTTCGACTCCCCTGAGATTCTACTTCTTGTTTATGTGAACGAACTGCCTCTTGGCCCTGTGCATGTATGCATGTGTTATTGTTACTGCTAGCATGGCTAGTGCTCTGTCTGCTTAGAATGATTTATAGCCCAGGGAGAGAAGCGAACGCGCTTGTCTCTGTTGTTGTGATAATGACACTGCATAAGGAAGACCTTTGTGGGTATGTATGAGCCAATGAAAGACAGGGTAAGGATGTTTACCCTCTGAAGGGTGAGTAACCTCTTTAATTTAAACCATGCAGATTGAGAAAACAAGGTGTGTATTGACTGATTGATTGTAGAGTGCCACTCTATGGTTTTCCCTTGGCCAGTAATTGGACACACACACACACACACACACACACGCTGGTCTCAGCCCACAGTGTCTGCATGTGGAAGGTCTGGGTTGGACAGATGGACATGGAGTGAGAGCCAACGGGGAGGCTGGAGGCTTGGGTTGCAGATTACTGGGGTGGTTTTGCCTTTAGTCGGCGTCTTGTGGACCCAGACGAGACACTGAGACTTGGGCAGGCTCGGTGAGACAGTGATGGATCATCAGGATCTGTATTCATAAAGGGTCTCAGAATAGGAGTGTTGATCAAGAATCAGAGAAAAGCCACTTGGCTGTGGGGTAATTTCCTTCAATGTGAGACTTACCGAGACGTGCAAATGGCAGAAAGGATCAGGAACCCCCTGTCTCTATTTCCTCAAACTCCTACTGTCTATCTCTCTCCACGATCCAGGATTCGATGCAGTAACGCTAAGGTCTTGTAAGGGTTGTGGTCATCACTTACAGTCTTATTGACAGAACAGGACCTGATCAGCTCTTAAAGTAGCTAGTTGGTCGGACCCACTTCCCTCTCTATCTACCCACACACATGTGTGTGTGTGTGTGTGTGAGTGAGTCTCTGCATGTGTGCGCGTGCGTGCGTTTGTGTGTGTGCATCGCCGGAGACCATTCCAGAGGAACTCTTCCTTTAAACTAAACAACATTTGGTTTTGAAAGACTTTTATAATAGATTCATATCAGAGCCTTACCAGAAGTCACAATCATTTATTTTATGACTTCAATATTGTTTTAATATCGCTTCATGCATTTTCCCGGAGCTGTCAAACTGAGGAAACTGAATCTCTTCTCATTTCCATCTGTCTCACAGTGGAAGTGGAGGGAGCAATATAAATGTATTGAAATTGATTTTTATCATTTTGAAACCCATTAAATCCAAACACGACTCTTGAGATGGAAACTATATGACTATCACAATTGCTTTTCATATCGCAATTCTCAGGAGCGCTCTATACTTTCAGAATGGCTCATTTATAGCAATGTTTTCCTAATGGTAGGTTGGACAATTTCAACTTTATTGAAAGACCGTTCTGGTGTATGGCAGGAAACATTGCTTTATTGATTGTGGGAGCCACAGGAAAACTTAGCAGAGTAATAACACAAGAAAGTTGGTGAAACAGACACTGGCTTAGTGCTATTCTGATCCTAGATCTGTGTGTGTTCAAAAAAGCTGCCGTGTCAGGATCCACCACATTCCTCCGCAGACCATAGAGGAAGTTGGATTTCACTGGGTATCACCGTGTGAAAGGGACACACCCAGGAAACCCTACAAAAACATTGTGACAACATGAGCTCTTCTCAACAGCGCTCATTAGTGTCACACTACAACAGGAAGCAGTGTGTATTCTCAAATCCCCAAGCATTCCGTTACATGAGCACACACCTGTAGAGGTTGAGGCAGCTAGGAAATAGTCCACTTTATTAGAGCAGCCACAGTACTGTCGAGGGCCTATAGGAAATATGAACTCAGCGTTAAGTAAAGAAATATATGGATGTTATGGAACTTTCCACTCTCTAGCAGTAGAATGTGGGCTGCTCAGATTGAATTAATTAGCTAGCTAGTCATATGGAGGCATAGAATTTCACAGGGTACATTTTGTTTTCGTCATCTTTCCCCAGCCCTCTCTTTCTCTACCTCTTTTCCACATTCAAAATCTCTCTCTCTCTCTCTCTCTCTCTCTCTCTCTCTCTCTCTCTCTCTCTCTCTCTCTCTCTCTCTCTCTCTCTCTTCTCTCTCTCTCTCTCTCCTCTCTCTCTCTCTCTCTCTCTCTCTCTCCTCTCTCTCTCTCTCTCTCTCTCTCTCTCTCTCTCTCTCTCTCTCTCTCTTCTCCATGGGAGAGAGTGACCTCATTGGAGGGAAAATGAGGTCAAAGGGGAGCGGGAGGCTGAGATTGGCTGGTCTCTCATGGCCAGGAGGTGGTAGTCGTGGGAACGCCATAGCAACCAACGATTATCTGCCGGTTGATTGATCCCAGAGGACCGGTAGAACAAAAGAGGGAGAGAGGAGGTAAGAGAGTAGGTGAGAGTAAGGGCTAGGGTGAATGAATGAGAGGTATGTTTGAGTTTGTAAGTATGAATGGTACAGACCGTACTATAGAGGGTGTTGCTGGCTTTTAACCCCAGAGGGTGTGGCTGATTCAGAGTGGCCTTTCCACAAGACACTGCAGCCAGACAGGATGCCAGGGCCTGTTATGTAAGCATGTGGATGGATGAGCTACCTCACCAGGGTCAATGAGTTGAATAACCTCACCATGCAGTCACCAGAGCCAAATCCTCCATTTAGATGTGACAGACTGTCTGTTACGGGATTATTTATAGATTTGTTTTAGGTCATTCTGATTCATATCAGTTGCCAAGCATTCCACTAGTGGCTAATGGAAGACAGTGACGTGTTTTTGAGAGAGTGAGAAAGAGAGTTAACCAATTCATCCATGAATCAGGTATAGCAGGGAAGAAATACGGGGCTAGAAGCGGCCATTTGCTAGAGTCAACCCCAGTTTTGCTAGCGTCAACCCACGTTTTGCTAGAGTCAACCCCAGTTTTGCTAGCGTCAACCCACGTTTTGCTAGAGTNCGTCAACCCACGTTTTGCTAGAGTCAACCCCAGTTTTGCTAGCGTCAACCCACGTTTTGCTAGAGTCAACCCCAGTTTTGCTAGCGTCAACCCACATTTTGCTAGAGTCAACCCCAGTTTTGCGAGGGGCAATCCCCATTTTGCTAGCGTCAACCCACGTTTTGCTAGGGTCAATCCCCGTTTTGCTAGTGCCAACCCCAGTTTTGCTAGCGTCAACCCACGTTTTGCTAGGGTCAATCCCCGTTTTGCTAGTGCCAACCCCAGTTTTGTTAGGATTATTCCATGTGTCTGGTTTGAAATATGGAGGAAGTCGAAAGCAATAAAAAACAGATTGGCTTCTCCTCCTGAGCCTGCAGTTGGCCTCTTGGTTTAATCTGACCAATCTCTTAATCCCACCGGCTTTGTCTCATCCTCTCTTTCTCTATCGCTCCCTCCCCTTTTCTCGCTGTCTCACCTGAAGAGCAGCTATTTTACATTTGAGTCATTCAGCAGACACTCTTATCCAGAGAGATTTACAGGAGCATTAGGGTTAAGTGCCTTGCTCAAGGGCACATCAACAGAACTTTCAACTAGTCGGCTCGGTGATTCGAACCAGCGACTTTTCGGTAACTTGCCCAACGCTCTTAACTGCAAGGCTACCTGCCGCGGTCACACCCTCCCTGAAAGGTGTGTGGTATTCGAATAGAAATGTAGAAATGCTAGTATTCGGTCTAGAGATTCTGTGTTCTGTTAGCTAATCATCATTCTTTGGCTTCTGTGATTGAGAAGCCTGTTAGATCATCCCAGACAGAGCTACGGGGGGGTTAAGCTGTACCCCTGTCACTGTCTGAACCGGATTGGAGGGGGTAGAGGGGTGTGTGTGTGTGAGTCTTGCTTGGGTCTGCCCGGGCCATCTGTCCGACACTATTGTTTTGCGGACAAAGGGGTTGGGGGCTCTTCAAAGCCCCACCATGGTGAATGGGTGAATGAAGCATCACGTCACCCCACTATAGCACTACAGGACCCTGAGCATGGGCTAGCTAACGCCGAGACTGACACACGCAGAGTGGAGAAACCAGCACAAACTGTCTTTCTCTCTCACACAGTCTTTATTTCCTCCTCTCCCTCTCCCTCCCCTCCTGCCTCTTAACTCCACTATCACAGGAGGTACAGAGTGAGAGGCTAACCTCACAGGCTAACCTCTCCTGCCTGGAGGCCGCTAGATAAGACAGGGTTACTAGGTAGGGTTAGGACACACACACACACACACACACACACACACACACACACACACACACACACACACACACACACACACACACACACACACACACACATCCACAGGGTTAGGCTGCAGGGTTAGGCAGGGCCAGGGGACAAAGGTCTCTCTTTGAATGATTAGCCCAGGCCTCTCATCTAATGCTTCACGTTTATGACACCAGCGTATCTATCTGACTATAAGTTTACCTCTCTTTACCTGTCTCAAAATTAATGAACTATTAAATCCAATTCAAAAATATCAAAGTTTACTCCGTACATAGTTGTTTGTGCATTGTATTCACACAGCTCATATGAAATACTTTTCCTTCCCTGCAAGTGATTATAATGTGAGATGTTATAAACTCAGCAAAAAAATAAACGTCCGTTTTTCAGGACCCTGAAAACACTGTTTCCCATGCTTGTTCAATGAACCATAAACAATTAATGAACATGCACCTGTGGAACGGTCATTAAGACAGCTTACAGACGGTAGGCAATTAAGGTCACAGTTATGAACATTTTGGACACTAAAGAGGCCTTTCTACTGACTCTGAAAAACACCAAAAGAAAGATGCCCAGGGTCCCTGCTCATCTGCATGAACGTGCCTTAGGCATGCTGCAAGGATGCATGAGGACTGCAGATGTGGCCAGGGCAATAAATTGCAACGTCTGTACTGTGAGACGCCTAAGACAGCGCTACATGGAGACATGACGGACAGCTGAGTCCTCGCAGTGGCAGACCACGTGTAACAACACCTGCACAGGATTGGTACATCCGAACCTCACACCTGTGGGACAGGTACAGGATGACAACAACAACTGCCCGAGTTACACCAGGAACGCACAATCAAATCAAATTTCAAATCAAATCAAATGTATTTATATAGCCCTTCTTACATCAGCTGATATCTCAAAGTGCTGTACAGAAACCCAGTCTAAAACCCCAAACAGCAAGCAATGCAGGTGTAGAAGCACGGTGGCTAGGAAAAACTCCCTAGAAAGGCCAAAACCTAGGAAGAAACCTAGAGAGGAACCAGGCTATGAGGGGTGGCCAGTCCTTTTCTGGCTGTGCCGGGTGGAGATTATAACAGAACATGGCCAAGATGTTCAAATGTTCATAAATGACCAGCATGGTCAAATAATAATAATCACAGCAGTTGTCGAGGGTGCAGCAATTCAGCACCTCAGGAGTAAGGACTACAATCCCTCCATCAGTGCTCAGACTGTCCGCAATAGGCTGAGAGAGGCTGGATTGAAGGCTTGTAGGCCTGTTGTAAGGCAGGTCCTCACCAGACATCACCGGCAACAACATCACCTATGGGCACAAACCCACCGTCGCTGGACCAGACAGGACTGGCAAAAAGTGCTCTTCCCTGACGAGTCGTGGTTTGGTCTCACCAGGGGTGATGGTCAGATTCACATTTATTGTCGAAGGAATGAGCGTTACACCGAGGCCTGTACTCTGGAGCGGGAACGATTTGGAGGTGGAGGGTCCGTCATGGTCTGGGGCGGTGTGTCACAGCATCATCGGACTGAGCTTGTTGTCATTGCAGGCAATCGCAACACTGTGCGTTACAGGGAAGACATCCTCCTCTCTCATGTGGTACCCTTCCTGCAGGCTCATCCTGACATGACCCTCCAGCATCACAATGCCACCAGCCATACTGCTCGTTCTGTGTGTGATTTCCTGCAAGACAGGAATGTCAGTGTTCTGCCATGGCCATTGAAGAGCCCGGATCTCAATCCCATTGAGCACGTCTGGGACCTGTTCGATCGGAGGGTGAGGGCTAGGGCCATTCTCCCCAGAAATGTCCGGGAACTTGCAGGTTCCTTGGTGGAAGAGTCGGGTAACATCTCACAGCAAGAATGGGCAAATCTGGTGCAGTCCATGAGGAGGAGATGCACTGCAGTACTTAATGCAGCTGTTGGCCACACCAGATACTGACTGTTACTTTAGATTTTGACCCTCCCTTTGTTCAGGGACACATTATTCAATTTCTGTTAGTCACATGTCTGTGGAACTTGTTCAGTTTATGTCTCAGTGTTTGAATCTTGTTATGTTCATACAAATATTTACACATGCTAAGTTTGCTGAAAATAAACGCAGTTGACAGTGAGAGGACGTTTCTTTTTTGTGCTGAGTTTATGTGAAGCTGCAGCCCAGTTTTGTTTTGGATTGGCACTGTTCTAGATGAAAACTCGGAAAGTATCTCTGGAATGTGAGGTCGATGTGGAGTTTGAGCAATTACCACACCACTCGCAATGTACACACGCCATGTCACTGGTGGCCCCGTCGCCCTCTCTACGGTGTGTGTGTGTCAGTCAGCATCTTTCACATTCAACTTAGGACCAATGCTGCTGCCTGTTCCCAGGTTCCCAAGACATACACTCTCTCTGTTTCCAAGAGGACACTGCCCTCCTTGAGGGGGAGTCTGGGTACTTGTACAGGATATTGTGATTAACAATATCTAGTTCTTACCTGGAGAAAGCGGATAGACTTATTCTAGTAGGACAGTAAAAACAGGCTTGGAATTACAAAGATACTCAGGGAACCCCCATAAGCCTTTGCAATATGCCTGTTAATGTTGGTCCAACCCATTAACCCATTATTTCATAACCCCCCCACAATAACCAAAGGTGGAATATGCACTGTTCATTGAAAATGAGTTGAAAGGGAGATGTTCCTGTAACAGGGATACAGTGACTTGGAAAAGAGCTCATGAGCATCGATATATCCTTTCTGATAGAAATGGGTCATTCTCCTTCTCTCTTGTTCTTTGTGTCTTCCTCTCATCCCCCTCTCCTTTTCTCTTTATCGTCTTTGTCTAATTTGCATCGGGAGGATGTCCGTAGTATCTTCCCTCGTCTCTGCCCAGTTATGAAACCAAAGTCTACTCTCATCCATTCTGGTATTAGTCTGATTACCCTTGTTTGAAAATGACATTTATCCCAGTGGAACTGAACTTGTTTCTAAATGCACATTCATCCTGATTTCAGAACGGAGGGTTTAGAGCAACTTTCATCCTTCTAAACAGTTTTTTCTGTTATTTAGATATCAACTGAAACCATACAAGGCACAACAATGGGAGGTGCATTTCTAAGGGTTTCAATGTAATATTCCACGTGGAAGATCATTGAGTCCGTGTTGGTAATGATGCTTCGTTTTAGCTCTAGGCAGTAGGGATCTGGTCACACACACACACACACACACACACACACACACACACACACACACACACACACACACACACACACACACACACACACACACACACACACACACACACACACACACACACACACACACACACACACACAATGGAAGGCAGCAGAAGAAGGCCAGATATAGCTAAAGAGCACCCAGGCCCTGGAGTCAAACAGTGAGGTTTGTTGCTAGGATACCTTCTTGTCAATGCCTTGATATTCCGTCTATCTCCTCTCCATGTTGTTTCTCCGTCGATCTCTCTTTTTATTCCACTGTTTGTTTTTCCACCGTTTAAGTCAAGTCCTGACTGGCTGACTGAGGCCTATTTGTTTACCTGTGTTTGAATGGAGCGACAGGAAGATGAAGGAATGAAGGCCTTGAGGCAATACTTTACTCCACGCTGGGTGTTTATGTACCAAGGTATTTGGAAAAGTAGAGTTAGATTATAGACCCTGGCACTCAGTCATTTTAATTTAATTACACCTCCAAACGTGAACTTATAAACAAGCCACCAGGAATGTAATGAAATCTAACCAGCGAGTAAAACACTATTTCCCCTGTCTGTTCATTACATACAGAAAGTCTAGCCATCTCCCTTATGGGTCAAAGCCTTTCATTTGATCAACTCTCTCTATCTCCTGCTTTCCCTACTATGGGGTGAGTGTTACATCATATCTAAGTGTTTGCTCTAGCTAGGTGTGTTTATGATGCTGTTATGACAGAGTTAGTACACAACGTGTTTGGTGCCGGTCACATACAGTAACAAACATTAATCACATCAATCATCTTGAGTGTTGTCTTTGTGGGCTTCTGAGTGGCGCAGCGGTCTAAGGCACTGCATCTCAGTGCTAGAGGTGTCACTACAGACCCTGGTTCGATTCCAGGCTGTATCACAACCGGCCGTGATTGGGAGTCCCGTAGGGCGGCGCACAATTGGCCCAGTGTCGTCGGGGTTAGGGTTTGGCGGGGGTAGGCCGTCATTGTAAATAAGAATTTGTTCTTAACTGACTTGCCTAGTTCAATAAAGGTTAAATAACAAAAAAATGGTGTCAGTGTGGACAAGTACCTGCAGGGTGCTACAGTTGACACACTCAAGACTGCTTTGATTCTCAATGAGTGACCTGGTAAAATAAATACATAAAAGTAACATCTTTAGATGGGGAAACATTGTGCTACATTTCAGCCTTGTTGTAGTAATAGAGAGCTAGCCTGGTGCCAGATCTGTTTGTGCTGTTTCGTCAACTCTGGTCATTGTCATAGGAGTTGGCAGAAACAGCACACGAGGATCAGGGACCAGGCTAGTAGAGAGTTGTAAATGCAGTTTTATAGTGGTGAAACAGCAACAGCATATGCCCCTGTCTACCAGCTAATCCAATGCTTTGCTCTGTAAGATGCTTACAGCTTTCAGTCAGATTCTGTATGTGTAAAAAACTGTGGGATAAAATGGCCGTTTCCCATCGAAAGCCAGTTAGCCTTAAGCTTGAACCGGGACCAAGGCCATGCTAACACTCATAGGGTGGAGCCCAAATGGGACCCTATTCCCTGTGCACTACTTTTTACCAGAGCCCAGTGGGCCCTATATAGGGAATAGGATGCCATTTGGGACGCATACACTCACATTATCCCTAGACACTGATCTACGGTCAGTTTTGTGTAGTATTACCTCAAGTTAGGATTTGGGGAGGTTAAACTGGTCCTAGATCTGTGCCTAAGCCTAAAAGCAACCAGAGGCCCCAGTTAGTTCCTCTTCTGGGGATGCAGGACTTTGAAGCAACAGATTCTGACATATTCATTGGCTTTCACCTACCCAGTCCATAGTTCTATCAGCTCTGCCATGTGGAGTGAACCATAGCAGAAAGGACGGAATAAAGCACAGCTGTAGTTTAGCTATCCAAGGTCCCTCTCTATAGGGAGGCCTAACCTTAGCGTGTGCCTATCGACTCACTGTAACCTTCACGCTAATAACGCTAATGAGCCTAGCGCCACGGCCGTTAGATATCTCATGTGGCTATTTAGCACTTAGCAGTTAGCGAAGAGCACTGTAGAGCTTCACTACAGGGACCTTCACTGTGAGAGGTCAGGTTAATAGCTAGCTACACACCAGTGGTGTAGTGGGGGTTATACGCAGGTATAGACTGTATACCTACTTGTTTTTTAGTGGGCATTGCGTATACTCACTTCTTGATCCCCACTGATGCGCATCAAAGTGGTGTAGTGGAGGTATACGCCGTATCAATGAATAAGGCTGATGGAACAGACCAGAATGTTTCGCTTAAAATGGTGATAACGTATTATTTCTTCACATATTAGGCACAGCAATGTACACATGGCCGTAGGCCTACGCCTGAACGTTCCAGAACACTGTTTTAAAGTGTACAGTAGACAACTCCGTCTCATGTGCAACAGAATTCTTCACACAGGGTAAAATGAGATTATACCCACTTCTCCAGGCACCACTACACCGCTGCTACACACCGAGGGGAACGCAGAACGGGATCACATTCAAATCACAATGTATCCAACGTGTACTATGTACTGTACGTGCACAGGGGACATCCAGGAAGAGGTTTTATTCACATGCCTCTGTGCGGATTAAAGGGATGTGGTTTCTTTAACATTGCACAATATCCGCACAGGCATACTACTGTACAGTATGCCTATGTTTGAATCAGTGGCGCCTGGTGGGAGGAGCTATAGGAGGACGGCTCATTGTAATGGCTGGACCTTTTAACACATATGGAAACCACGTTTGACTCCGTTCCATTAATTCCATTCAAGCCATTACAATGAGCCTGTCCTCCTATAGCTCCTCCCACCAGCCTCCACTGGTTTGAATACTGCACACAAAGTGTGAATGTAGCCTAAACACTGATGGAATTGTGTGCTTTTGAAAACAACTTATTCAATGCTAGATGAGTCCTCCCTCATTTAAGAGCTATAATAAAGACACATACCAATCAGGGATAGGCCTATTTTGATGAGATGTATTCGGATATTGTTGGATTAGTGGGTTACTGAAGACTGCTAAATAACTCAGGGGATTTACACCTAACCTGTTATGGGCAGGTATATACACAATAATGCAGGCTGTAGTTGAACAAGTTTCTTTGAAAGAGAAAGAGAAAGAGAGAGAGTGAGAAAGAGAAAGACGTAGGTAACATAAAGGTGTGTAACATGAACCAGGCATTGGTCTCTTTATTATATTGTTATAGAACAGGAGAGAGGAGTAAAGCGGGCCACTGCTGCTGAACCTTGGGAATGAGCTTGCTTGACCAGACACCGAGTGACCTAACAGGCAGAAAGACAATGTGTTGTAGCCAAGTGGGTTGTCAGGGCATCGCGCAATGTTTTATTTTCCCTTACTGTACCCTACTGTACCCTACTGTACCTTACTGTACCTTACTGTACCCTACTGTACCTTACTGTACCTTACTGTATCCTACTGTACCCTACTGTACCATACTGTACCATACTGTACCTTACTGTACCTTACAGTACTTTACTGTACCCTACTGTACCCTACTGTACCTTACTGTACCCTACTGTACCTTACTGTACCCGACTGTACTTAACTGTACCCTACTGTACCCTACTATACCCTACTGCTACCTTACTGTACCTAACTGTACCTTACTGTACCCTATCTGTACCCTACTGTACCCTACTACCTTACTGTACCTACTGTATCCCACCTGTACCCTACTCTGTACCCTACTGTACTCTTACTGTACCCTACTGAATCTCTCTGATTCTTTTGACACTTTTGACCTGAATCTATTGTGGTTGTGTGTGAGTGTGTGTATTAACTGTATGTCTGTGATGCCAACTATGCCCTTGATCGGAGCACATCAGAGCCATGGCCTGGTTTATACAATACCCTCTGCTCCTCTCTACAGTGTGTGGGTTATACACACACACACACACACACACACACACACACACACACACACACACACACACACACACACACACACACACACACACACACACACACACACCACCACACACACACAACACACACACTATAGAGAGATGGTTGATAGTGGCACTGCCTGACAGGGAGGTTAGTTTAGATTTGAACAAGCTAAATGTACTCCCACGTTCAAATTATTTTAACACCGGTCAACACTGTTCTAAAGAGCTAACTACTACTCTGATAATAAGATTCTATCCTGAAGCGAGTGAAACTAAAACAGTTACCATTATGACTTGAGCTATCAGGTGATGTCATTAAATTGTGTGGTCAACTGTGATGTAGGTAAGCAAACGTCCTGTAGCTGGAGTTATATGGTTGGAATTGGCATGTTCCCTGAAGCAGCATCTTCAGTTAACATCTAGGTTACATCTAGGTACACACACACACACACACACAAACACACACACACACACACACACACACACACACACACACACACACCACACACACACACACACACACACACACACACACACACACACAACACACACCACAATCCACACCTTCCGATATGCACGACCACGGACCGCCATCACACACCACCACGTGCACATTCATTTCAGCAACTAAACCTAGCTGCTCCCACACACACACACACAACAACACATCAACACACAAGGCAAGCACTTGTCCTCTCATGGAATCTATTCAAATAGCCAGATAGAAGTTGTTGTCCGGGTCTGGTGGTGCATTATGAAAACAGGGAGAAAGGAGATGATAGATTATGGTGTCAGGTTGTTGGATATGCTTCACCTTCCACGTTGGGTGCTTGTGTGCTGTGTGTGTATTTGTGTCGTCTTGAGTGAAGAGGGTATGAGAGTTTAGAGACAGGAGAGAAGGTCCTAGCTGTGTGTGTGTGTGTGTGTGTGTGTGCGGTGCGTCTCTAACTCAGTACTGTGCCTCATTACTTGGCTCTCTGCAGCTCAAACAGAGATTGATAGTGACAGCAGCGCCTTGTGAAATGGACAAGATGCACAAGGCACGTCTCTCCCTATCCCCTTCCCCTCTAACTCTCTCCATCTTTCTATCCCTCGCTCCCTCTTTCCCTTTACCACTCCTCCTTCCCTGTGGTTCTCAGTGCTGTGAAGCAGTGTAGGAGAAGTGTTTGTTGACACTGCTGTCCCAAGGGCCTGTCATGTAAGCAGACTCTCCATCACCTCAACCACTCCATCCACAGCTTGTGTGAGTGTGTGGCGTTGTGTAGACTAACCAAACAACATGGAATTCTCCCCCACACAATCTACCAACCTTTTCCCCTCTCTCTACCTCTCGCCATTCTCTCCTCTCTCTCTCTACTCTTCTCATCCATCCACAAAACCCGAATCCCCTTTCCTTTCTTTCTTTCTTTCTTTCTTTCTTTCTTTCTTTCTTTCTTTCTTTCTTTCTTTCTTTCTTTCTTTCTTTCTTTCTTTCTTTCTTTCTGTGCTTGTGCTCCTCTCTCTTGTCCAGAGGCGATCAGCAGCACATACAGTATCCTCTTTGCCTTCTGTATGCACTGTCTTCTCCTATAAAATGTCCCTCCCTCCCTCTCCTCACGCCTCCCCTATAAGCTGTATACAATGAATGTTCTAAAAGGAAAACCCGTTTGGGTTCCATGTAGAATCCCCGTTGGAAAGGGTTCTACATGGAACCCAAAAGTATTCTACCTGGAACCAAAAAGGGTTTCCTCGAAGGGTTCTCCTATGGGGACAGCCAAAGAACTCTTTAAGGTTCTAGATAGAAAAAAAGGTGCTAAGAGTGTATAGCCACAGTCCCCCATTGAAACCTGATTCAGACTGCACCTTTGCACCTCTGTCTCCAGCTTCTACCTTGTCTAGGTCTGGGGCAGCGCAGACGGTACGGCCCATCCATAAGAGTTAGCAGGAAGTGGACAGCTGCTGACGGACTGTAATTGTAGGATGCCCTCCCCTCCTCTCCTCTCACTCCTGTCTTCTCTCCCTTGTCCTTCGGTCAGCACTGTCTGTGTCTGCGTTTGTAGGCTGCATGTGTGTTAGAGAGTTGCTGTGCGTCTGTCTGTGTATGTGCGTGTATGTGTATCCTATAATCAGAAGTGTCTGTGTCTGTATCCCGAGGCAGGCTGTGTCCTCCAGAGTAGAAGCTGCTCAGCCATTCCTTTGACTTACAGGCCATGGTACGGCACACAGTTACTGTTTAAGAAGTTGTTCTATAATGCTGCTTATGTAACTGGGTGTGGCTGTGTGTTTGACCTTATCAGCCCTGCAAGGTTCACATGTAGTTTTATGTCTCTGTGTTATGGCTGTCATTCCAGGTCAGGTCCCACCTCTCTCTGTAATGAGCCCTCAGGGAATGTGTGAATGTGTGAATGTGTGTGTGTGTGTGTGTGTGGTGTGAGGGCCAGAGGAGCTATGGTGATGGAACTGTGGAAGGGTAAATCATCAGGACATACTGTATCTATCTATCTGGGTCTTTAGGGTTCAACGTTCAGATCCTTACAGAAATGGAACGGCTCGCTTAGCCTCGCAAGCAATGCAAGCCTCTGTCTGTCTGTCTGTCTGTCTGTCTGTCTGTCTGTCTGTCTGTCTGTCTGTCTGTCTGTCTGTCTGTCTGTCTGTCTGTCTGTCTGTCTGTCTCACGTCCTATCTCGCTCTGTCCCCCTCGTCAGACTAGATGTATTACATGATGGCAGACAGCTCTATCTACTGTTATATTGTCGTTTGTTACAGTTCCATTGCACACTCCGTAATTTGGTGTAATTCAGTAGGCTTTGTCTGCAGCTTTGGTCAGCAAAGTTTTTCTGTACTGTATCACTGCTCTCCAGCTGGTTTGCTGAGTCAACACTCTGGCTATTTCATTATGCACTGGTTGTATTTGTGGGTGTAGCGTTCAACTATTTCAATCTATTTGAGCAATATTTGTCCAACGTAGGAGCTATTTACCAAGCATACAGAATCTGCCTGTATGTCGTCGTCAGTTGTGTCGTCTTTTCATATCTGTTTCATCTCTCTGTTCATCTCAGACTCATCTCTCCTGTGTATGGCTTGTGGGGGCTGCAACTCAGCATCAGAACCGTATGGGCCTCTTAGAGTCAGACCAGATCAGGTTACTATAGAGACCCTGGCAGGTCAGGTTCCTATAGCGACCCTGTGAACAGACGGAGAGTGGAGCAGAGGGTTGCGGAACAATACTGCAGCTGTTTTGCCTGTGCCCCCACTGGCCCTGTGTGTGTCCGTTTTGTGTCCGTATAGTGTGTGTTTTCCTTCTCCCACTAGCCTCTCTACACTAAAACTCCACCTACAAGGTAATTGAAATCATTCCTGGGTCTGCTCGCAGTACCTTGCAGCTGTGTGTGTGGACATAGGGGGGGTGTGTGTGTGTGTGGTGTGTGTGTGGTGTGTGTGTGTGTGTGTGTGTGTGTGTGGTGTGTGTGTGTGTGTGCGTGTGTGTGTGTGTTGTGTGTGTGTTGTGTGTGTGTGTGTGTGTGTGGTGTGTGTGTTGTGTGTGTGTGTGTGTGTGTGTGTGTGTGTGTGTGTAGTTGGTGAGTTTTTAAAAATGCATAAACAGACACACAGCAGCCACTGTGTAGTTTTCCAGGGTCAGGCCCCTGATCTCCCTCCCCCTCACTGTAATTGAAATCATTCCTTAGTGAGTCCCAATCAGGGAGCTCAAAGCCTTCTTTATTGTGCTGCTCTAAGGGGAGCGCTATGAAGAGAGAGTAGGGGTGTACAGTAACCCTATGTTACAGTCTCATAAAATGTGTGTGTGTATGTGCGTATGCGTGCATGCGGCTGTGTGTGTGTCCAGAGGTAGAGTAGGACTGTGTTTTTACTTGTGTATAATGGAAGGAGTAGTGGGGGAGGCGAGGCGAGCTAATTTGATAGTAATTGATTCCATAACTGTAGGGTTTAGTCACCTCCCCCGGCCTCCTATTCATTAACTATACACTCATGAAGCATTCCCTCCGTCTCAACTAGTCTGTGGAGACTTCACCTCACAAAGTTGACTTTCTACAGGTCATAGACGCCTGGACATTACCAGTGTGCATAGATCTGGGAACAGACAGCATTACAGGCTTGTGTGTCTGCACGTGCCATCATGAAATCAAGAGAAGAGTAAGATCGCAGGGTTATCCCTTGTGACTGAAAACAGGGTCAGCTGGCAACGGTGTGCTTTTTCTGTCAACGTCCTCATGCTTTTTTCTGTACTGTCCATGCTCCTTCCAAACCTCTGTACGAGTTTGTGTGTGTGTGTGTGTGGTGTGTGTGGTATACTCACCGAGTAAAGATATTCCCTGGGTAATCCTCTTCATGTCCCATCTCTCCCATGAAAATGAATTTCTACTATTCTCTCCTTCTCTCCTGCTGTAATCCCTAGTCTGATAATGGCTGAGGTATTTATGTGTAGCTGAGAGGATACGGCTCTGTCTCACAGGTTATACAATACAACCGTGTGGGAGAATAGGAGTAATGGGATTAAAGATGCCAGCAGGGGGAATATGACAGTCCATTGTGAGGATGCATCATGGCTACTCTGTATGAGTCTCACTGATTGTCTATGCAATACTATGACGTGTGATAGACGCCTGGCGCTTCTATCACAATAGAATCAGAATGATTAGAATGGCCGTGGTTCTAGATTGGAACGGAACTCAGGAATCTATTCTCTGGACAAAAGTAGTGCACTACGTAGGGAATAGGGTGCGGTTTGGGATGCAGATTAGTGACTACCATCTAGTCCTTAGGCCCTTTTGCCGGCCAGCCTGTCTGCCTGCCTGGTGGAGTAATCGGCTTGGGAGCCGGCTGCAGGGTACAGGACAGGACAGGTCAGCTGACCACTGTGGTTAGATTAGAGAGGTCACAAGGAAGGCAAAGAGGCTTACTGTAGCCACAGGAGCCTTGCCTGCCGCTCCCTCTCTTTCTTCTCTCTGTTTCTCTCTGTGATTCTTTCTCTCTCTCTGTTTCTCTCTCTTCCTCTGTCTCTCTCTCTCTTTGTTTCCTTCCCAGTGTTTTTCTCTCATTCTCTCACTGCCTGTGCCTGTCTCCTCAGTTTTCCCTTTCACTCTCTGTGTTTCTCCTTTCTGCCTTTTCATCTAACTGTCTGTCTCTCAGCTATTTATCTGTCTCTCTCTACCTCCCTCCCTCTCTGCCTCTCTCCCTCGCTCTTCCTCCTTCCTGTGGCTTTTACTATGAAAACACCATTACGTCATTCACTGGCGGATGAGTCAAGTTAATCACTACTGTATCTGTCTGTCTGTGCCTCTGGTCCTTACAGCTGAGACAGAGACAAACAGCCAGTCTAATGGCCAGTAATGACTGGGCTCTGTCATTGGTTTTATGTATCATATACTGACACCTGGTGGTGGAGTAGATACAAGTTGCCACAAACAGACGTTGTGTCCCAAATGACAACGCTATTGCTATTATAGTGCACTTTTGACCGGGACCCATAGGGCTCTGGTCAAAAGTAGTGCACTCCAGTGCCTTCAGAAAGTATTCACACTCTGACTTTTTCCAAATGTTGTTGTCTTACAGCCTGAATTTAAAATGGATTTCAGTTATATATTTTTTTTCACTGCCTACACACAATACCATATAATGTCAAAGTGGAACTTCTTAGAAATTATACTGAACAAAAATATAAATGCAACATGTAAAGTGCTGGTCCCATGTTTCATGAGCTGAAATAAAAGATCCCATACATTTACCAAATGCACAAAAAGCGTATTTCTCTCAAATGTTGTGCATGAATTTGTTTACATTCCTGTTAGTGAGCATTTCTCCCTTTGCCAAGATAATCCCTCCACCTGACAGCTGTGGCATATTAAGAAGCTGATTAAACAGCATGATCATTACACAGGTGCACCTTGTGGGGACAAAAATGTGCAGCATGCAAAAACTTGGCATGCTGACTGACTGCAGGAATGTCCAGCAGAGAATGTAATGTTCATTTCTCTACCATAAGCCGCCTCCAACATCGTTTTAGAGAATTTGGCAGTACGTCCAACCGTCCTCACAAACGTAGACCACGTGTAACCACACCAGCCCAGGACCTCCACATCCGGCTTCTTCACCTGCAGGATGGTCTGAGACCAGACACCCGGATAGCTGACGAAACTGAGGAGTATTTCTGTCTGTAATAAAGCCCTTTTGTGGGGAAATCCCATTCTGATTGGCTAGGTCTGGCACTCCAGTGGGTGGGCCTGGCTCCCAAGTGGGTGGGCCTGTTCCCTCCCAGGCCCACCCATGGCTGCGCCCCTGACCAGTCATGTGAAATCCATAGATTAGGGCCTAATTAATTCATTTATATTGACTGATTTTCTTATATGATCTGTAACTCAGTAAAAGCATTGAAACTGTTGCATTTTGCATTTATATTTTTGTTCAGTATAATAAACAATTTAAGTTGAAATGTCTTGAGTCAATAAGTATTCAACCCCTTTGTTATGGCAAGCCTAAATAAGTTCAGAAGTAAAAATGTGCTTAACAAGTCACATAAGTTACATGGACTCACCCTGTGTGCAATAATAGTATTTAACATGATTTTTGAATGACTACCTCATCTCTGTACCCCACACATACAATTATCTGTAAGGTCCCTCAGTCGAGCAGTGCATTTTAAACACAGATTCAACCACAAAGTCCAGGGAGGTTTTCAAATGCCTCACAAAGAAGGGCACCTATTGGCAGATAGGTAAAACTAGACATTAAAAATCCCTTTGAGCATGGTGAAGTTATTAATTACACTGAATGGTGTACAGTCACTACAAAGATACAGGTGTCCTTCTTAACTCAGTTGCTGGAGAGGAAAGAAACCGCTCAGGGATTTCACCATGAGATCAATGGTTTAATGGCTTTAATAGGACAGAACTGAGGATGGATCAACAACATTTTTGTTACTCCACAATACTAACCTAATTGAGTGAAAAGAAGGAAGCCTGTACAGAATAAAAAATATTCCAAAACATGCATCCTGTTTGCAACAAGGCACTAAAATAATACAGCAGAAAATGTGGCAAAGCAATTAAACTTTTTGTCCTCAATACAAAGTGTTTTGGACAAATCCAATGCAACGCATTACTGGGAACCACTCTTCGCCATTTGTGGACGCAAACCCTATCCAGCAAAAGCTTAAAATGGGTTGTTGCAATTTACTAGTCATAAACTCAGTGGTTAGAGGGTAGAGGAGATCAACTCTAGCTCGTGTCACAACCCTCACATCTGTACGTCTACCAGCTACACCATTAGACACCTTGGCATTGGTTCCACTGTCTAGCCCTCCATATATCTGTGTCTTCTCCCTTCCTCTCTCTCTCTCTCTCTTCATCTCTCTCTCTCTCTCTCTCTGCTCTCTCTCTCCTCTCTCTCTCCTCTCTCTCTCTCTCTCTCTGTGTCTGTTATCATCGCTCTTCCCCCCGCCTTTCCCCCTGTCTCATTCCTTCAGAGGGAGTTATGGAGGAACAGAGAAGAGAGGATAGAGTAGAGAATGGTCCCTTCTCGCTAAGTTTCAGTCATCATTCCATCACTATGGTCAACACCCCCCCCCCCCCCCACACACAACACAACACACACACACACACACACACACACACACACCACAACACACTCCCCCCTCTGCTGCCTCCCCCCTCTTATTAGGGAAATACTGAGATGGATGACAGAGCAGTGTGTGTGTGTGTGTGTGTGTGGTGTGTGTGTGTGTGTGTGTGTGTGTGTGTGTGTGTGTGTGTGTGTGTGTGAGCGTACATGTAGGGGGCCTAACAACTGCTGCCATTGCAGATTGTCTCCATTTAAATCATGAAAACCATGGGGTTTTTGTGCCACCAAAATAATCCTAGTGCTTTATCTGATGGATTGGATTGAAATCTCTGTAAAGGAGCTGTGCAATCCAGTATTGATTGTTGGGAATCGGCGGTTTACAGGAAATGAAAGAGAGACATTTTAGGATTACTGGAGTTTTAGGCACAACATAATCCCCATGGGAGAGCGAACAATGGAGCACTGGACTAGTGGAGGGTTAAGGCTGAGAGGACTGCTGAGCATCACACAAACATGCCAATCAGAGGGAACCCAGAGACCACCAGACAATACATTAAACAAAGGCCAATGGATATTTACAGACACTGTAGTGAAACTGTGGGCGCGCGTGTGTTTTGGTCTAATAAACGATGTATGAGTTGGTGAGAGGAGTAGGAATGTGTCAAGGTTTCAGACATATGGTTCAGATTTGACACTGGGCATGTGCCAAATGGCACCCTATTCCCTATATATATATATATGGAGCCTGTTCAAAAGTAGTGCACTAACAGTATATTGGGAAGAGGGTGCTATTTGGGACACTGACACTGACTGACATTCTTCTACATGATGTTTTCTCTTCCTCTTTGTCTTCCAGATCCATCTTCAAACTACACGAGACAACTGGAGACCAAGGTCAGCATCCTGGTGGATGACAACAAGCAGCTGCTATCACAGGTAAAACACTGCAGCTGTTTTATCACCGCGGTGAAAACAATCAGCACTCTGTTGATACTTCTCTCTCTCTTCGCCCTGTCTCTCTCTTACTTTCTCCCCGTCTCACTTTGTCAAACCCAAGCTCTCTCGTGGGAGAGACAGACGAAGCAGCAGAGACGAGAGTGTATTTTTCAACGTATAAATAGAGGATGTGAGAGATGAAAGAGAGCGAATAGCGAAAGCTAAATATTGCAGAGTAAACGAGTACACAGGGGAGATGGGGAGGAGAGAGAGAGAGAGCTTCTACCTGCTGGGATGATAGGGTTAATTGAATAATTCAGTATCACAGGGAAAGTGGTCTTCAATAATGGATTGGGTTAAAATAATGGGAGGGCAGGAGAAATCACACATGGACTGAATGTTTCATGGCTTCTCATTGTCATTCTGTCTGCCGTCTGATTTCACACGAAAGGAATCGGTGAAGAGCAACAACACACACACACACACAGACAAACCGATTCTCAGTATCTCTACCCTCTACTGGGAGACCCTAGAACACATACACACACACACATGCCCCAAAGACGACACGCCCCAAAGACGACACGCCCCAAAGACGACACGCCCCAAAGACGACACCCTCTGTGTTGGGCTGACAACATGTTGATCCCTTATTCTGCACTCCACACAGAGAACATAGAACACTGAAAAATAACACAAAATCTATCCCTCAGGGTAGCAGGTAGCACAGACCAGTCAGGGAGTCTAACCATAAGGAGTGTGTGCATGTGTGTGTGTTTTTTCCGAGCTGAACTGAAGGGTTGCTGTTAGCGTCAGATAGATGCAAGATAACACTGACAGATACCCATGTCTGAATCAAATGAAACATTCTATGCCTGGTTTGCTTTCCTTACGTGGCCCAGAGGGTAAAACAGACAGTGTGGAATCTAGATCAACCAAACGTTATTGTAAGTGCATTTAAAATCCCAACACATTTCAAATTAAAACAATGAAATGAAAGAAGTCAAAGCAAACCAGAAGCAATGAAAGAGATGAGTAAAAAGAAAACCGAACGCAAAGGATGTCTTCAAAGAGTAAAATCACTGGTTAAAAGACACACGGTTTAGAGTGAGCTCATCATAATGACCTCACACACGTACATAGAAAGAGGCCATACCCCTCCAAAGCCTGCTATACAGTTATTTATCTACTAAAATCTGTCTTGTCTCTGTTGTATTACCTTGTCCAATGAGACAGACACAGATATGTGACATATGTAAAGGCAGGAGGGAATGTTCATTGACTTTTTGGTCCCATCTAATGTCCCAGTGACCTAAGGCAGAGGGATGCCATTTACTGTATGCCAGACAGGAGGATTCAAAACATTGGCTGGCCATTTTCACTGATATATAGGGTATAAATGAACTGAGCTGTCTGAACTCACAACTGCTGTCTTACAAGGTGGCCTTAAATGGCCCGTTGACAATCCTGAGCATCAATCCTCTCAACTACTATGCTTGTGCTTCTATCTCTTGTCCAGAGGAGATCGGCAGCACATATTCTGTTCTTTGCCTTCTGTGTGCACTTTTCCTCTAAATGTTCTCTCTCTCTCGCTCTCGCTCTCTGTCTCTCTCTCGCTCTCTGTCTCTGTCTCTCTCTCTCGCTCTCTCTCGCTCTGTCTGTCTCTCAGCAGGCTAACAGTGGTGATCTGAACAGTCTGAGGAAGGGTCTGTCTCTCTACCACTCTGAGTCTCAGCTCTCCTCTCTCACACAGTACCAGCAGGACGCCGTGCAGAATGTACGTATAGTGTGCTAAACCACTCCTTGTGTGTGTGTGTGTGTGTGTGTGTGTGTGTGTGTGTGTGTGTGTGTGTGTGTGTGTGTGTGTGTGTGCAGGGATTCTGAAGTGTGTTGACCATATTTGGTCGCTTATGCAACAAAATATTCTGCTGGCGACCTGCAGTTTTAATTTGTGATCACCAGTGCAGCTAGAAAAAAAATCCCCCAGATATTTATTGTCGTAATGATTAGTCTTTGCTTTACCGCAGCCTCCCAGTGTCTTGGAGTCCTCTCTCCCTCCACGACTGCTTGCTTCCAGTTCCCGGGCCACACACACCAAGCCCCGCCCGCTGTCACTCAAGCAGGCAGCACACAGTTAGGAACCACGTTGTTTATTCTCTCAGCATGCTGTCAATTCATGCAATTCAATTCGACACCGTTCTGTATACTTCTGGCCCTTCTTTGGACACTGTGTTAACTAACTTCCTGACGAGCTTCAATGCCATTCAACTCTCCTTCCGTGGCCTCCAACTGCTCTTAAATGCAAGTAAAACGAAATGCATGCTCTTCAATCGATCACTGCCCGCACCTGCCCGCCCATCCAGCATCACTACTCTGGGCGGTTCTGACTTAGAATATGTGGACAACTACAAATACCTAGGTGTCTGGTTAGACTGTAAACTCTCCTTCCAGACTCACATTAAGCATCTCCAATCCAAAATTAAATCTAGAATCGGCTTCCTATTTCGCAACAAAGCATCCTTCACTCATGCTGGCAAACATACCCTCGTAAAACTGACCATCCCACCGATCCTTGACTTCGGTGATGTCATTTATAAAATAGCCTCTAACACTCTACTCAACAAATTGGAAGCAGTCTATCACAGTGCCATCCGTTTTGTCACCAAAGCCCCTTATACTACCCACCACTGCAACCTGTATGCTCTCGTTGGCTGGTCCTCGCTTCATATTCGTCGCCAAACCCACTGGCTCCAGGTCATCTATAAGTCTTTGCTAGATAAAGCCCCGCCTTATCTCAGCTCACTGGTCACCATAGCAGCACCCACCCGTAGCACGCGCTCCAGCAGGTATATCTCACTGGTCATCCCCAAAGCCAATTCCTCCTTTGGCCGCCTTTCCTTACAGTTCTCTGCTGCCAATGACTGGAACGAACTGCAAAAATCACTGAAGATGGAGACTCATATCTCCCTCACTAACTTTAAGCACCAGCTGTCAGAGCAGCTCACAGATCACTGCACCTGTACATAGCCTATCTGTAAACAGCCCATCCAACTACCTCATCACCATTCAGTATTTATTTATTTATCTTGCTCCTTTGCACCCCAGTATCTCTACTTGCACATTCATCTTCTGCACATCTACCATTCCAGTGTTTAATTGCTATATTGTAATTACTTCGCCACCATGGCCCATTTATTGCCTTAACTCCCTTATCTTACCTCATTTACACTCACTGTATATAGACTTTTTTTCTTTTTTTTCTACTGTATTATTGACTGTATGTTTGTTTATTCCATGTGTAACTCTGTGTTGTTGTTTGTGTCGAACTGTTTTGCTTTATCTTGGCCAGGTCGCAGTTGTAAATGAGAACTTCTTCTCAACTAGCCTACCTGGTTAAATATAGGTGAAATATATATATATTTTAAATGCACTCAACACATACACTACATGAGCAAAAGTATGTGGACACCTGCTCATTGAACATCTCATTCCAAAATCACGGGCATTAATATGGAGTTGGTCCCCCTTTGCTGCTATAACAGCCTCCACTCTTCTGGGAAGTCTTTCCACTAGATGTTGGAACTTTGCTGCGGTGACTTGCTTCCATTCAGCCACAAGACCATTGGTGAGGTTGGGGACTGATGTTGGGCGATTAGTCCTGGTTTGCAGTCAGCAATCCAATTCATCCCAAAGGTGTTCGATGGGGTTGATGTCAGGGCTCTGTGCAGGCCAGTCAAGTTCTTCCACACCGATCTCAACAAACCATTTCTGTATGGACCTCGCTTTGTGCATGGGGGCATTGTCATGCTGAAACAGGAAAGGCCCTTCCCCAAACTGTTGCCACAAAGTTGCAAGCACAGAATCATCTAGAATGTCATTGTATGCTGTAGCATTAAGATTTCCCTTCACTGGAACTAAGGGGTTCCCTTCACTGGAACTAAGGGGAACCATGAAAAACAGCCTCAGACCATTATTCATCATCCACCAAACTTTACAGTTGGCACTATGCATTTGGGCAGGTAGCGTTCTCCTAGCATCCGCCAAACCTTTTCGTCCATCGGACTGTCAGATGGTGAAGCGTGATTCATCACTCCAGAGAACGCGTTTCCACTGCTCCAGAGTCCAATAATGATGAGCTTTACACCACTCCAGCCGACGCTTGGCATAGCGCATGGTAATCTTAGGCTTGTGTGCGGTTGCTCCGCCATGGAAACCCATTTTATGAAGCTCCCCATGAACAATTATTGTGCTGACGTTACTTCTAGAGGTAGTTTAGAACTCGGTAGTGAGTGTTACACGCTACGCACTACAGCAGTCGGTGGTCCCGTTCTGTGAGCTTGTGTGGCCTACCACTCGCGGCTGTGCCGTTGTTGCTCCTAGACGTTTCCACTTCACAATAACAGCACTTACAGTTGACCGGGGCAGCTTTAGCAGGGAAGAAATTTGACGAACTGACTTGTTGGAAAGTTATGACGGTGCCACGTTGAAAGTCACTGAGCTGTGTGCATGGCTGTGTGCTCGATTTTATTTATTTATTTTTAAATATATATATTTTTTACCCCAATTTCGTGGTATCCAATTGGTAGTTACAGTCTTGTCCCATTGCTGCAACTCCCGTAAGGACTCAGGCGACACGAAGGTCAAGGCCGTGCGTCCTCCGAAACACAAACCAGCCAAGCCGCACTGCTTCTTGACACAATGCCCACTTGACCTGGAAGCCAGCCGCTCCACACCTGGTGACTGTGTCAGCGTGCATTGCGCACAGGCCCGCCACAGGAGTCGGCAGGGACAAGAACATCTCTGCCGGCCAGACCCTCCCCTAACCTGGACGACGCAGGGCCAATTGTGCGCCGCCCCATGGGTCTCCCGGTCGCGGCCGGCTGCGACAGAGCCTGGACAAGAACCAGGATCTCTAGTGGCACAGCTAGCACTGCGATGCAGTGCCTTAGACCACTGCGCCACTCGGGAGATGTGCTCGATTTTATACATCTGTCAGCAATGGGTGTGGCTGAAATAGCCGAATCCATTAATTTCAAGGGGTGTCCACATACTTTTGTTTATATAGTGTATCTTCTTCCAAAACAAGAACGAAGCTGCTTTCCACATTGCTTCTAAATATCAATCCAGTTATTTTTCTTTATTATACTATTCATTTGTGTATCTTGATCTCTGCAAAATGCGAGTTAGTTAGTCCAAGGAAGCTGGCATGTTTCAAACATTATGCTAATGCTATTCGCTAACTAGCTAAATGTTAGTGGTGTAGATCAGCACGTTGTTTGTGCAACTTACTATAATTTTTACCTAAATGTAACATCTGTTCAAACGTCACCACGGTCCCCTGGGAAACACTTATCAACACTTTTGTTCCTACCCTGTCATAACTCCTACCTACAAACAACACCAACCATAGAATTAGAATAATCATTCCAACAGTTCACCAACGTGATTTTATCTATATTGCAAGTCAAATCGCAATATTTGGTTGAAAAAAATCACAATTCTATTTTTTGCCGATAGTGTGCAGCCCTACTAACTTTACCTGTATATGTCAACACTTGGGTGGTTGAGGGGCAGCTCTCGGAGCTGTGGGGGGATCTTGGAGGGTTGAGGGGCAGCTCTCGGAGCTGTGGGGGGATCCTGGGTGGTTGAGGGGCAGCTCTCGGAGCTGTGGGGGGATCCTGGGTGGTTGAGGGGCAGCTCTCGGAGCTGTGGGGGGATCTTGGAGGGTTGTTGGCCTGGCGGTTGGGAGCTTGGGCCGGTGGCTGATGGGTCGCTGGTTCGGCTCCCCGTTTTGACTTGGTGGGAGATCTGTCGACGTGCACTTGAGCGGAGTGCTTGACCCTGGTTGCTCCTGTGGGTCGCTCTGGATGGGAGTCTGTTAGATGACTGAATGTAATGTAAATGTTCAGTGGCTTCACTACAGGTAGATTGTATGTTTTAATATTCAATTTAAAAAAAATAAGAATAAAAAAAACACTTGGTGGCACGGAAAGGAAAGGAAAAGTGATATATTTTTCATGAGATGTGCTTCAAAAGTAATTAGGATTCATATAGACCCAATGCAGACTATATCTGAATCAATGAAATATTTCTGGTGCTCTTAGATTTTATGTGGTGCTCCCAACTTTTGTAAGTTTGGAGCATCAGTGCTACCAATGAGCTGGTCTGAGGCTGACCTCAGTATCACTTGACAGACCTGCTTTGAACTGGACTTTCACACACGTCAGTTTCAAACCCTCTCCAGCTCCTCCACATGTAACAGTGTATCATCACACTTTCCAGTATTGAATGTCAGCCCCCAGTAATATGCACCTTTACTCCAGCCCTGCCTCCATATTCCACCCTGAGTCTAAGAGTTAAGAGACAATAACCTCAGGTCTTTAATGTAAACAGAACTCAGACTTTACCCAATAACCCTGAGTACTAAAGGAGACCTTACAACAACAATACCTCATGTTGACCCTAACTTCCACCCCCCTCACACTGTTTATTGTCTTTGATTCTCTAACCCAGCCTTGAGCTGGAGACTGAATCTGGAGTCTTCTCTCTCTCTCTCTCTTATATCCCCCCTAGTTTTCACCAGCCCTCTCTGTCTCAAATCCAGTCTTTCTTCCATTCCACTCAAGCTCTCTCTTGTTCCTTATTGCCACCTACCTCCCTCTCCATCTCTCTCTCGCTCTCTCTTCTACAGCCCTGAGACTTTACCTGTCTCTCTATTGGGTCCGTGTTTAACCAGAGGACATCACCCCACCCCCCCCTCCTCCCCCACCTGGCCCTGCTCTTGACAGTGGAGAGAAACATTTCAGGTTTAAAGCAGTTGTAGACATTTTACCACAGGGCATAGAAAAAATGTCCCAATGTTATTTAAAAAATCATGACATTCTGCTCATTTCGCCATGGGGAAGAAATATATATATTTTTGCAGTTTTAAACCTAATTTACTGTAATTCTACTCATTTTGCCATGGGGTGAAGATAATTGCTGATGCACAACCAAATTTCAACCTTGCACCTTGTGTATTCTATTATTCTAACTCTCAACAGGAAGTTGGGACCCCACATTTTTTGTAATAAAACCTAGCAGCCTGGATATCTAAGCGACCGCTTATGTCGCTTTATGCCTGGAGCCAGCCCTGGACATCCCTTATGCCTTGAGCCAGCCCTGGACATCTCTTATGCCTTGAGCCAGCCCTGGACATCCCTTATGCCTTGAGCCAGCCCTGGACATCCCTTATGCCTTGAGCCAGCCCTGGACATCTCTTATGCCTTGAGCCAGCATTGGATATCCTTTGCTGGAGCCAGCCTGGACATCTCTTAAGCCTTGATGCAGGCCTGGACATCCCTTATGCTTGAGCCAGCCCTGGCACATCTCTTATTCCTTGGCGCAGCCCTGGACATGCTTATGCCTGGAGCCAGCCCTGGACATCCTTATGCTGGAGCCAGCCCACTGGGATCCTTATGCCTTGAGCCAGCCCTGGACTTCCCTTATGCCTGGAGCCAGCCCTGGACTTCCCTTATGCCTGGAGCCAGCCCTGGACATCCCTTATGCCTTGAGCCAGCCCTGGACATCCCTTTGAGACCACTAATTAAATTAGCATCACTTCTTTCAGAAGGGCAAATACTCCCACTGTTCTTTCCCTCTCTTTTATCCTGAAATGTTCATCCCCCTTTCCAGCTCTCACCTTGGCATGGAGAGGAGAACAGGGGGAGGGAGAGGAGAAGAGGGTAGGGAGAGTGCATATGAGATTGGGAAGGAGTAGAGAGATGTGAGGAAGGAAGGAAAAGAGTCTAAAGGAGAGAGGTGGGGAGAGAGTATAGAGAGAGAAAGAGAGGAGAGAGAGAGAGAGAATAGAGAGAATAAGGAGAGAGAGGAGAAGAAAAAGAGGAGAGTCTTGTTTAGCTAATCAGTATTCTGATTGGTCGTGATAAAAGACATCTAGAGTCGTCATGGTAACCACTAACCACTCAGGTACTCTTCATCCACAGGAAGGAGAAAACAATTAAGAGCGTGTGGCTTGGGCTACAGCCTGTGTGTGTGTGTGTGTGTTCTGGAGTGAGAGACATACATACTCTAGACTCCTATCCTGATTAGCATGACTTTGAACTCTCACTTCAAACACACAGGAGGTGATGCCTTGAATAATGCAACATCTCTCTCTCTCTCTCTCTCATTTAACCAGGTAAGTTGACGGAAAACACATTTTAATTTACAGCAACAACCTGGAGAATAGTTACAGGGTGGAGGAGAGGGGATAACTGAGCCAATTGGAAGCTGGGGATGATTAGGTGGCCATGTGTCACGACTTCTGCCGAAGTCTGTTCCTCTCCTTGTTCGGGCGGCGTTCGGCGGTCGACGTCACCGGTCTTCTAGCCATCGCCGATCCACCTTTCATTTTCCATTTGTTTTGTCTTGTTTTCCCACACACCTGGTTTACATTCCCTCATTACTTGTCTGTGTGTGAAATTGTTTGCTGTGAAGTGTTTGTGCACTCTGACTGGTTCGCGACGGGTTATTTCTGTACCCATATTTTGTTGTTCTGTGTGCCGTTGGTTTTGCACATTAAACTGCTCTGGTTATTACCCAGTTCTGCTCCCCTGCGCCTGGCTTCCCTGCAGCCAGTCACGCACCACTTACACCATGATGGAATGATGGCCTGATTGGAAATGTTGCCAGAACACTGGTGTTAACATCTCTGCAGTGTGGTATGCTGCTGTCTCTCTCTCTCTCATGTCACACACCCAATGACATGGCCTGATATACACTTTATATGGTGGGTGGATTTTTTGTTGTTGTGATCCCCATCAGCTGCTAACAAGGCAGCAGCTACTCTTCCTGGAGTCCAAACACATTAAGGCAGTGTTAAGCCAGTACATCATATAACAGTGTTACACCAATACACATATCTACAATACAAAATGCATAATAGCATCATACGATAATATTACAATGTGCGTGTATGTAGAGTGCGTGTGCTAGCGTGTGTGTGCGTATGCGTGAGTGTGTGCCTGGGTGTGTGTGTCTCTTCACAGTCCGCGTTGTACCATAAGGTGTAGTTTTATCATTTTTTAAAATCAGATTTAACTGCTTGCATGAGATACTTGATGTGGAATAGAGTTCCATGTAGTTATGGCTCTGTGTTGTACTGTCCATTTCCCAGAGTTTGTTCTGGACATGGGGACTGTGAAGAGACCCCCGGTGGCATGTCTTGTGGGTTATGCATGGGTGTCTGAGCTGTGTGCTAGTCGTTTGAACAGACAGCTCAGTGCATTCAGCGTGTCAATACCTCTCACAAAGACAAGTAGTGATGCAATCAGTCTCTCCTCTACTTTGATCCAGGAGAGGTTGAAATGCATGCCATTGATGTTAGCTCTCAGAGTACATTTAAGGGCCAGCCGTGCTGCTTTATTTCCTATGTCTCTCTTTGTGGCCCTTGACCATACCATACATTCACCAAATGTAAATCAAAACTAGACGTTGAAATTGTAGAGGGGTCACCACCACCCCCTACATCCCCATACATCCGTCACAAGAAAAAATTTGCCCAGCGATCGTGATCCCACCTCTGTGTAGCACTGACTGAAGCAAAGTCACGACTTTCTCACATAACAAGAGAGCAATCAATCAAATGTCAAAGTCACAACTTTCTCACATAACAAGAGAGCAATCAATCAAATGTCAAAGTCAATCAAAGTTGTTTCTGACGCAGAAGCAGTGATTCTCTATCTTGTAAAAATTGTTGGTTGAAAATGTGTGTCCTTTAGAGCCTCTCTTTATGTTTTCTTTCAGACTTTCTTATCATCTTTGCTCAGGCTACGTCCTGAATGGCACTTTATTCCCTTCATCAGTGTTTCCCAACCCTGGTGGTCCTCCATTACCCCCAACAGTAAACATTTGTATTGTAACCTTGAACAAGCACACCTGAATCAACTTGTCAACTAATCATCAAGCCCTCAATGAGCTCAATGAGGTGTGTTTGTTCAGGGCTACAACAAAAATGTGTTCTGTTGGGGTTACTGGAGGACCAGGGTTGGGAAACACTACCCTACATGGTGCACTACTTTTGACCAGAGTCATATGGGCCCAAAGTAGTGCACTATACAGGGAATAGGGTGCCATTTGGGACGCACATAAGTATGGTGTGTCTGTGTTAGTGTTCTCTGAGTATTGATACTGGGTATTGATACCAACTCTGTAATGTTAGACTGGCTGCCCGATCAGGTTCACTTCCCTCCTCTTCCATAATGCCTCTACAGCAGGTGCCTACACCATTGACTATGGGCCTGTTGTTATTGCACTCTCAGCTTTATGTGTGTGTGTCACTCACACTCCGGTCACACTCTTCTTCTTCATGCTGTCTCTTCTCTCTCTCTCTCTCTCTCTCTCTCTCTCTCTCTCTCTCTCTCTCTCTCTCTCTCTCTCTCTCTCTCTCTCTCTCTCTCTCTCTCTCTCTCTACCCCTATATCCCTTTATCCCTCTCTCTCTCTGCTCAGGGGCACCGGTGTTGGAATGCTGGTTGGGATAGTTGAGGATTTAACGCTAGAGTGGTGCTCAAAAGGCTGTGACTGAGCAAAGCTGGGATAGAACCAGAGATAGGGATAACTAAGTGCTTGGACAGTGAGAGCTGGGAATGAATAGGATAGAGCTGGGATAGATAGGGCCCCTGCTCCTCTCTCTCAACGACCTCTTTTTGCATTAGATGTGACCCAGAGATGGAGAGACACAGGGGAGTAGAGAGTTTGACCAGGGTCAGGGAAGACCAGGGGAGATGAGAGTTGTAATGAGCTGATTAAACCAGGGATTTACCCTCCTTTAGGGGTCTGGGTCGGTGAACTATAGTACCCCAGAGAGAGAGAGAAGGGAGGTGGGGGGATTAATTTAGATTGCTCACATTTCTGAAAATAAAGTATATGTGTGTGACCACTCTGACCATCTCTCCTTTCCTCTCTCCAGGGCTCCGGTAGGACCCCTAGTGGTGAGCCATCCCCCCGAGCAGACTACCTCCCTGTGGGCCAGAAGCCCGAGGCTGTGGTCCATGCCATGAAGGTGTTCGAGGTCCATGAGAATCTAGAGAAGAAGATCCCTGAAGACTACGACAAGGACCTCAGTGAAAAGGAGAAGGCCATCGTCAGGGAGATGTGTAACGTAAGGAACTCTCTCCTCCCTCGCACACGACCTTTCTCACCCCCCTCTCTTTTACTCTTTCTCTCTCTCCCTCACTCGTTTCCTTTCTTCTCTCTTCCTCTCTCCCTCTCCTATCCCAACAGCTAATAATGAGAGCTAGATGAAGATACGAGGGGACTGTCGAGTTGCAGCTTTCTCTCTCTCTCTCTCTCTCTCTCTCTCTCTCTCTCTCTCTCTCTCTCTCTCTCTCTCTCTCTCTCTCTCTCTCTCTCTCTCTCTCTCCTCCCCATTTCTGTTTGTTTGCCTTTCAGAATCACAAGCATGCCATCGCTTTGACGGAGGGCAGTGTTTCAATTAGTGCACAATTGCCCTCCCTCCCTCCTTCCCTCCTCCCTCCCTCTCACCTCTCCTCCCCCTCTCACCCCCTGGCTTCCCCCTGCTTTAATTGGAGGCTCCCATAAAGGAGGCGTAGTATTAGCGACGCACTTGTCTGCACCATTAAAATAACTTCACTGGGAGAAACAATGGAAGCTCCTGTTGAGGCCTTTTAAGCATCCGAGCTCTATTCTCCGTGCTATATACACCTCCCAGGCCCAGGATAGGACAGGATAGGACAGGACAGGGCAGGATAGGATCGGAAGGCTAGGAGGATAGGACTATGGGATAGAAGCTACAGGCCCCCATTCTCTCATCTCAACATCACATCCTCCGTCCACCCCCACAGATGTAGGCTCAGAATGGCATCCTATTTCCTTTATAGTGCACTAATTTTGACTAGAGCCGATAGGGTTAGTGTAATATAAAAGGAATAGGGTATCATTTGGGCCACAACCATACAGCCTGAGACAGTGGAGTGGGGTACTCTGGGACCCGTGTGATGACACTTTTCTTGCAGGGATGACCCCAGGCCCTTCTAGTCTTTCAGCACTAAGCGATGCCTGTTGGTTTTTCCAGACAGAGCTCTGTACATGGAAGAGACACAGAGAACATGGAGGCACAACGCAACCATTTACAGTCAAGTATCCCATCAACCATAAAGAGATAAATACACCAACATCCTGGTGAGGTCTATGTTACATGGTCCATCTCGGTGCTGGGAGTTATGTGTTTTACAACTGTTGTTTTGTCCCCATTGTGTGCTCAGATTATGTGGAACATACATCTTTGTAGACCATTATTGGTTGGTTGGATTGATAGATTCCAGTCTCTGTGACCTCCCTTAGTAGACCCCAACAAACCACATGTCATAATTAAATGTTCGACAATATAAAGCTTTGTGTAACAGTGTTTGCAAACCTTATTAGTATAATTAGTACTAAATGTCCCTTCCACCTGGCATTTCTAGAGACCCCCACTCATCTTAAAGGGCTGGATATACTGTAGCTAGTATATCCATTGTATGACAGTGTTGTGTAACAGTGTTTTGTGTCCCCCCCCCCCTCTTTCCTGTCCTGTGTTGTGTTCTCAGGTGGTGTGGCGTAAACTGGGTGACGCTGCGGGCTCCAAGCCTTCAATCCGCCAGCATCTCTCTGGGAACCAGTTCAAAGGGCCTTTGTAGTCCCTAGGACGACATTAACCAGCACTCAAACGAGACAAACGGACAGACAGATAAATAAACAACAACAACAACAATGGATCCTCAGCACTGACTGGACAAAGGGGCACATCTCAATTGACCCTCTCCTACTCTCTCAGCACTGTGACCGTGGCTAGATGATCCAGACAAACCCTAACCTAAACCCAGCCCACTGCCTCTGCATCTGTGATATCCATCTTTAGCCTCCCTTAACCTCATGCCCTGGTGGATATTGGAATGGTGACCTGACCTGGGTAGTGGCTACAGACAATTTCAGATTAGGGCAAAACAGACCGTGGCGACGAACGGTTCGAAACAGCAGGTGGCCGTCCCATCGCCTCCACAGCACAACAGAACATCTGCCTTCATTTTCTGTTCCATGCCTGACTATTCGTCATGTTGAATCGCCACCGTCAGTTGACAGTTATGGTGTGTTTTTAAAGAAGAGGAAGATGAGGGGAGGATAGGGGCATGAGGCATGCATTACCAACTAAACTGCCCCTTACAACCTCACAATCAGTCACTACAGTACTGAGTTACTATACCTGTGACCTGTTCTACAGTACTACACCTGACAGTACCAACCAGTCACTACAGTTCGAGCTACTATACCTGTGACCTGTTCTACAAGTTACTACACCTGACAGTACCAACCAGTCACTACAGTACTGAGTTACTATACCTGGGCTGTTCTACAGTACTACACCTGACAGTCCACCAGTCACTACAGTACTGAGTTACTTACCTGTGACCGTTTCACAGTACTACACCTGACAGTACCAACCAGTCACTACAGTACTGAGTTACTATACCTGTGACCTGTTCTACCGTACACACCTGACAGTACCAACCAGTCACCTACAGTACTGAATAGTTACATCGGTACTACCTGGAGTTCTACAGATACTACACCCTGACAGTACCAACCAGTCACTACAGTACTGAGTTACTAACCTGTGACCTGTTCTACAGTACTGACAACCTGTACAGTCCAACCAGTCACTACAGTACTGAGTTACATACCTGTGACCTGTTCTACAGTACTACACCTGACAGTACGCAACCAGTCACTAACAGTACTGCATTACTCGGGTATTACCTGTGAACTGTTCTACAGTACTACACCTGACCGTGTACCAACCAGTCACTACAGTACGAGGTTACTATACCTGTGACCTGTTTCTGACATACTACATGACAGTACCAACCAGTCACTACAGTACTGAGTCATATACCTGTGACTGTTCTACAGTACTACACCTGACAGTACAACCAGTCATCACAGTACTGAGTTTACTTACACCTGGACCTTCTAGACTACACCCTGACATCCCAACCATTCGAGTTACAGTTATCTGAGTCTACGCTAACACCTGTACCTGCTTCTTACGTACTAACCTGACAGTCCACACCAGTCACCTACCAGTACTGAGTTATCGGTATACCTTGTGATCCTGTGTCTACAGTACTACACCTTGGACAGCTACCAATCCCAGTCACTACAGTACTGAGTTACTTACACTGTGACCTGTTCTTCGGAGTTACTACACCTGACTCGAGTACCAACCAGTCACTACAGTACTGAGTTACTACACCTGTGACCTGTTCTACAGTACTACACCTGACAGTACCAACCAGTCACTACAGTACTGAGCTAGAGTACAACACCATCTCCACCCAACGTCTCTTTTTGTGTTTGTAAATGTTCACCTACCAAGTGTTCAAGACGGACAACCACTCTAGGACGGACTATTCTACTACAGGCCCTGTTCCGTTCTTGACTTTGCTTCCATGATGTCTCCACAGGCAACTGACTGACAACTGCTGACAACCTACTTTTAATAGGAGGAGAAATCCTGGAAATGTTCTGATGTAATTTCCTTCGGTGTATAGTCACGAGCCATAGGTTTATATGACTTGAAACCTAGCTGCTCTAGCCTACTGTTTAATAGTGTAGTCCCCTTTTGCCTGAGCAAGAAGTATGTGTTCAAGTGTAGACGGAATTTATTTCAAAGTGTTCAACTAAATTCTAGCACCAAGTAAGTTATGTGTAACAAAACATAGCCCTGTTTTAAAAAAGTTATAATTTAAGACTGTGTTAGTTTGCTCCTCAAATGGCACCCTATTCCCTATACCAACACTATATAGGCATTAGGGTGCCATTTCAGATGCACACATTGTAACTGAGTACAGAAAGTGGAACACTGAGTTCAGTTTCATACCCTGTGTTTCAAAAGTTTCCTCCCAGGCAGAAAGCTTATAGCCTGGGTGGGTCTGTTTATGCTCTCCTGCCAACTCCTTCTAGAATTGTCATGCCAAAAATGTTCCATTTTAGTCATGCAGCAGACACTCTTATCCAGAGCAACTTACATTAGTGAGTTCATACATTTTCTCATACCGGTCCCCTGTGGGAATCAAACTCACAACCCTGTTGTTGCAAGCGCCCTGCTCTACCAACTGAGCCATACAGGACTTGACAATGGCTGCAATGGAGTTGGCAAAAGGACAAACAGTTCTCGGACCAGGCTTGAAAGCTTAGCCTGTCAGACTGAAACCTTAAGTCGAGGAAGAGTTTTGGTTCACGCATAATATAGTGTCGCTTCTGATGATTGATCGTGGATTAGAAAGTCAGGATCTTGTTAGATGGAAGTGGACTTTGAATTCACAGTCTGAATTACTAATGTATGACAATCGTTGAAACAGGTTGAAAACAACCGTTATTTTGACCAGTCCTAAGTATTCCTCTATGAGCTCTTATAGGAAGCATACCTTATGAAGTCTCATTGGAGACTATGTATACTATACGAGGTCTCTTAGCTGGGTCCGATGTATACTGT
Organism: Salvelinus sp. IW2-2015; assembly: GCF_002910315.2. NCBI lineage: Eukaryota > Metazoa > Chordata > Actinopteri > Salmoniformes > Salmonidae > Salvelinus > Salvelinus sp. IW2-2015. The sequence continues at coordinate 6,799,700 of NC_036849.1, read as the reverse complement.
ATAAGGTGTCTTAGCTGGCTCCTGTACATTATGATGTGGGAGGCCCGATGTGTGCTCTATGAAGTCTCAGAGATGATCACTGTGCACAATGAAGTCTCCTAGAGTCCCTTTGTCTGCTCTATAAAGTCTCATAGCTGTCATGTCTATAGTAGGACTTCAGTGTACAATCCACTGATACGCGCCGATTATGTTGACATCAATTAAGGCAGCCCCCCGCACCTCTCTGATTCAGAGGGGTTGGGTTAAACGCGAAGACACATTTCAGTCAAATGCATTCAGTTGTACAACTGACAAGGTATCCCCCTCCCTTTCCCCTTCCCCTTTCCCCCACTGCGTAGCTAAATTAAGCTTCATAGCTGTGTTCTATACTCTGTGGCACCTCCTAGCTGATTGCTGTGTATTTGAGTCATCTCAGTATTGTATGGTGAGGGCTAATAGATAAGCTACATAACATTGCCATGAGGCTGACATAACAGATGTCATTAAGGGTTATAGCAACATCACAGACAGATGTCATTAGGAGTAATAACATACACTACATGAGCAAAAGTATGTGGACACCTGCTCGTCGAACATCTCATTCCAAAATCATCGTCTTTAATATGGAGTTGGTCCCCCCTTTGCTTCTATAACAGCCTCCACTCTTCTGGGAAGGCTTTCCTCTAGATATTGGAACATTGCTGCGGGGACTTGCTTCCATTCAGCCACAAGAGCATTAGTGAGGTTGGGCACTGATGTTGGGCGATTGGGCCTGGCTCGTAGTCGGAGTTCCAATTCATCCCAAAGATGTTCGATGGGGTTGATGGCAGGGCTCTGTGCAGGCCAGTCAAGTTCTTCCACACCGATCTCGACAAACCATTTCTGTATGGACTTTTCTTTGTGCACGGGGGCAGTGTCATTGCTGTAACAGGAACGGGCCTTCTCCAAACTGTTGCCACAAAGTTGCAAGCACATATTCAGATTCGTCTGTCAGACTGCCATATGGTGAAGCATGATTTATCACTCCAGAGAACGCACTTCCACTGCTCCAGAGTCCAATGGTGGTGAGCTTTAAACCACTCCAGCTGATGCTTGGCATTGCACATGCTGATCTTAGGCTTGTGTGCGGCTGCTCGGCCATGGAAACCTATTTCATGAAGCTCCCGACGAACAGTTCTTGTGCTGAAGTTGCTTCCAGAGGGAGTTTGGAGTGTTGCAACCGAGGACAGACAATTGTTTCGCGCTACGCGCTTCAGCACTCGGCGGTCCCGTTCTGTGAGCTTGTGTGGCCTACCACTTCGCGACTGAGCCGTTGTTGCTTCTAGACATTTCCACTTCACAATAACAGCACTTACAGTTGACCGGGGCAGATCTAGCAGCTCTAGCAGCTCTAGCAATTTGATGAACTGACTTGTTGGAAAGTTGGCATCCTATGATGGTGCCATGTTGCAAGTCACTGAGCTCTTCAGTAAGGCCATTCTACTGCTAATGTTTGTCTATGGAGATCACATGGCTGTGTGCGCAGTTGTATACACCTGTCATCAACCGATGTGGCTGAAATAGACGAATCCACTAATTTGAAGGGGTGTCCACATACATTTGTATATATAGTGTATGACTATGTATATGATATCTTACCTATAGGGGTTCAGGAGTTGTATGTAAAACGAATGAAGTCTGATAGCTGTGCTGAGTTGTATGCATATGTAAGACCAGTGAATACTGTATATGAGTACTCATAAGAGTCTTATATACTGTATGAGTTCTGTTGGCTAGTCTGAGGTCTGAATAGGCAGTTATAAGCTGTTAAAAGACACTTGATGCATTCTCTCGGATATGTGTTCTAAAATCCGAACTAAAGGTTTGCTGTCAGATTGGTAAATGAATCTGAATTGAGTTTGACACATTGTCAATCTATATAGGGGCATAATAAATGTATACCCTTTTTTTTGGGTTATACAGAAGGGTGTGTATAAATGTACGTTTACACATCCCCATGAATTCTGGGTAAAAAACATTCTAATTGGAGAGAATATACTGTATTGATAGCAGAATATAGGCTGACTTTGCCCAAAATGTCACCGTATTCCCTATTTAGTGCTCTACATTTGACCAGAGCCCTATTTACCTTGGTCAAAAGTAGTGCACTTAATAGGGAATAGGTTACCATTTGGGATGTATCCGCTGTGTTTCAGTGTTGTTGAGGAGACTGGATGCAGCAGGTGACTTTGAACAGTGATGGACTGACTGTGTGTTTGACCGGACTCGTAACATACAGTATAAGTGCTGTGTGAACAAAATGAGCAGGAATCAACAAGGAAAAGCTTCATATATAATACATGAGGTATATTCCTGATATATGAAGATAATTCTGTTTGAATCGAGGACCGCGATAAAAGCATATACTGTTCTGTACAGTGTTGTCTTTAATAGTCAGGCATTGATGACTAAGGAGTTTCCTAACGGAAAACTGTATGAATAAGTGTCCATACACACTCAAAGTCTTCACAAATTCAACTTTTGCAAAAGTGACCTTGTTCTTAAACAGATAAGTCTACACGCAACGGCCTGACTTTTATATTTGTTCATTTGAAAGCACAAAGTTCTGATTAGAAGTTTGACTATTTTCCTATTGTTACATTCAGTCACACCGCTTCTTTATCTCTCTATGCGGAACCGGTGATATTCTATGTTCTTTTTTCAGACTCTTTTCCTGTGCTACATAGTTTAAGGTATCCTAGGATATACAGTGCTATGTACATACATACGTACTCCTGTAGCATACAATGAACTAGCAGGCCTTTCTATTTAAAACGTGAAAACTGAAGTAAGCCGCTTTTTCATTTTTAAATAAAATTGAAGTATACTTTCTTTTTAACCCCTGCTGTGTTTGTCAGTTGTGAATGTTGATGGAAGTGTAACTTAGTGATACCTGTATATACAGTCCCAGTCAAAAGTTTGGACACCTAGTCATTCAAGGGTTTTTCTTAATTTTTTTTTACTATTTTCTACATTGTAGAATAATAGTGAAGAAATAAAACTATGAAATAACACATATGGAATCGTGTAGTAACCAAACAAGTGTTAAACAAATCAAAATATATTTTATATTTGAGATTCTTCAAAGTAGCCACACTTTGCCTCGATGAAAGCCTTGCACACTCTTGGCATTCTCTCAACCAGCTTCATGAATGGAATGCATTTCAATTAACAGGTGTGCTTTGTTAAAAGTTAATTTGTGGAATTTCTTTCCTTCTTAATGCGTTTGAGCCAATCAGTTGTGTTGTGACAAGGTAGGGGTGGTATACAGAAGATAGCCCTATTTGGTAAAAGACCAAGTCCATATTATGGCAAGAACAGCTCAAATAAGCAAAGAGAAACGACAGTCTATCATTACTTTAAGACATGAAGGTCAGTCAATCTGGAAACTGTCAAGAACTTTGAAAGTTTCTTCAAGTGCAGTCGCAAAAACCATCAAGCACTACGATGAAACTGGCTCTCATGAGGACCGTCACAGGAATGGAAGACCCAGAGTTACCTCTGCTGGAGAGGATAAGTTCATTAGTTACCAGCCTCAGAAATTACAGCCCAAATAAATGTTTCAAAGTTCAAGTAACAGACACATCTCAACATCAACTGTTCAGAGGAGACTGCATGAACCAGGCCTTCATGGTCGAATTGCTGTAAAGAAACCACTACTAAAGGACACCAATAAAAATAAGAAGAGACTTGCTTGGGCCAAGAAACACGAGCAATGGACATTAGACCGGTGGAAATCTGTCATTTGGTCTGATGAAATGTAAGATTTCTGGTTCCAACCGCTGTGTCTTTGTGATACGGATGATCTCCGCACGATGGTTCCCACCGTGAAGCATGGAGGAAGAGGTGTGATGGTGTGGGGGTACTTTGCTGGTGACACTGTTGGTGATTTAATTAGAATTCAAGGCACACTTAACCAGCATGGCTACTACAGCATTCTGCAGCGATATGCCATCCCATCTGGTTTGCGCTTAGTGGGACTATCATTTGCAAGCCTCCCCCTTTTTCCTCCAAACATAATGGTTATTATGGCCAAACAGTTATATTTTTATTTCATCAGACCAGAGGACATTTCTCTAAAAAGTACAATCTTTGTCCCCATGTGCAGTTGCAAACCGTAGTCTGGCTTTTTTATGGCGGTTTTGGAGCAGTGGCTTCTTCCTTGCTGAGCATCCTTTCAGGTTATGTTGATACAGGATTCGTTTTACTGTGGATATAGATACTTTTGTACCTGTTTCCTCCAGCATCTTCACAAGGTACTTTGCTGTTGTTCTGGGATTGATTTGCACTTTTCGCACCAAAGTACGTTCATCTCTAGGAGACAGAACGCGTCTCCTTCCTGAGCGGTATGATGGCTGCGTTGTCCCATGATGTTCATACTTGGGTACTATTTTTTATACAGATGAACATGGTACCTTCAGGCGTTTGGAAATTGCCTCCCAAGGATGAACCAGACTTGTAAATCTTGGCTGATTTCTTTTGATTTTCCCATGATGTCAAGCAAAGAGGCACTGAGTTTGAAAGTAGGCCTTGAAATACATCCACAGATACACCTCCAATTAAGTCAAATGATGTCAATTAGCCTATCAGAAGCTTCTAAAGCCATGACATTATTTCTGGAATTTTCCAAGCTGTTTAACGGCACAGTCAACTTAGTGTATGTAAACTTCTGACCCACTCGAATTGTGATACAGTGAATTATAAGTGAAATAATCTATCAGTAAACAATTGTTTGAAAAATGACTTGTGTCATGCACAAAGTAGATTTTCTAACCGACTTGCCAAAACTATAGTTTGTTAACAAGAAATTTGTGGAGTGGTTGAAAAACGAGTTTTAATGACTCCAACCTAAGTGTATGAAACTTCCGACTTCCCAACTGTATAGCAACATACACACACACACACACACACACACACACACACACACACACACACACACACACACACACACACACACACACACACGCATAAAAAGAAAAGATGGCTAACAAGCAACCTTCAAATTTAAGGAAGAGAGGAAGGATGCCTTTACTAAAGTGTTCATTCAGCACTGGTACTGTATGTATATATATACACATATATACACAAAACAGAGGCGGGGCGATTATTTTGTTATTGTTTCATCTGTGGATTTGCCCTTTAAACAGCTGCATATTATCAAGGTATCAAAGTGGCACCAACAATAAGGTAAACAATAGGCCTATAGCAAATGCAGCATATGGCATACATTTTTCACGTGTAAATAGCACTTTTCAGTAGTGCTCAAAGCATGCCATTCCATGAGCGCAGCATTTATTTTGCAACTCAAATCAATGAGCCCAATCAGTCCTCCATGACAACAAAATAATCATAATCAACAGAGTAGGGCTGGCTAATAAGTACTTCGTTTTGAGGTCATGCTCAGGTAAAACAATTTGGCTAATCTATACTTCCATATTTCCAAATCCTATTCTTGAAGATCAAGGGGTATAACATTTATTGGAATGACTGGAATTCTGATAGATTTTGTTTTTTAATGTAAAGATAGAATTTAATCGTATTATTATATGTAGTAGAAAGCGATGGATTAGAAGAAGCCTACATAACCAACCCATAAAGTAAAATTTTACATCAATATATGGCCAATTATGTCAACTTTAACATTGATTTATCCTGCAATAGATGTCACTCAATTACACACATTTTTGTCTTCTTCTAATTCATCTTAAGGGGAAAGTAATCTAAAAGTAACTGCAATCAGATTATGTTACTGATTTTGGGTAATCCAAAAGTTACGTTACTGATTACAATTTTGGACAGGTAACTAGTAACTGTTACGGATTACATTTAGAAAGTAACCTACCCAACATAAACTCAGCAAAAAAAAGAAACATCCTCTCACTGTCAACTGCATTATTTTCAGCAAATTTAACATGTGTAAATATTTGTATGAACATAAGATTCAACAACTGAGACATAAACTGAACAAGTTCCACAGACATGTGACTAACAGAAATTGAATAATGTGTCCCTGAACAAAGGGGGGGGGGGTCAAAATCAAAGTAACAGTCAGTATCTGGTGTGGCCACCAGCTGCATTAAGTACTGCAGTGCATCTCCTCCTCGCGGACTGCACCAGAAATGCCCGTTATTGCTGTGAGATGTTACCCGACTCTTCCATCAAGGAACCTGCAAGTTCCCGGACATTTCTGGGGAGAATGGCCCTGGCCCTCACCCTCCGATCCAACATGTCCCAGACATGCTCAATGGTATTGAGATCCGGGCTCTTGTCATGCTGGAGGGTCATGTCAGGATGAGCCTGCAGGAAGGGTATCACATGAGCGAGGAGGATGTCTTCCCTGTAACGCACAGCGTTAAGATTGCCTGCAATGACAACAAGCTCAGTCCGATGATGCTGTGACACACCGCCCCAGACCATGACGGACCCTCCACCTCCAAATCGATCCCCCTCCAGAGTACAGGCCTCGGTGCAACGCTCATTCCTTCGACGATAAACGCGAATCCGACCATCACCCCTGGTGAGACAAAACCGCGAATTGTCAGTGAAGAGCACTTTTTGGCAGTCCTGTCTGGTCCAGCGACGGTGGGTTTGTGCCCGCTGTTGCCGGTGATGTCTGGTGAGGGCCTGCCTTACAACAGGCCTACAAGCCCTCAGTCCAGCCTCTCTCAGCCTATTGCGGACAGTCTGAGCACTGATGGAGGGATTGTGCGTTCCTGGTGTAACTCGGGCAGTTGTTGTTGCCATCCTGTACCTGTCCCGCAGGTGTGATGTTCGGATRTWCCGATCCTGTGCAGGTGTTGTTACACGYGGTCTGCCACTGCGAGGACRATCAGCTGTCCRTCCTGTCTYCCTGTAGCRCTGTCTTAGGCGTCTCACAGTACRGACATTGCAATTTATTGCCCTGGCCACATCTGCAGTCCTCATGCCTCCTTGCAGCATGCCTAAGGCACGTTCAYGCAGATGAGCAGGGACCCTGGGCATCTTTCTTTTGGTCTTTTTCAGAGTCAGTAGAAAGGCCTCTTTAGTGTCCTAAGTTTTCATAACTGTGACCATAATTGCCTACCGTCTGTAAGCTGTTAGTGTCTTAACGACCGTTCCACAGGTGCATGTTCATTAATTGTTTATGGTTCATTGAACAAGCATGGGAAACAATGTTTAAACCCTTTATAATGAAGATCTGTGAAGTTATTTGGATTTTTACGAATTATCTTTGAAAGAAAGGGTCCTGAAAAAGGGACATTTGTTTTTGCTGAGTTTATTTTGATTTCTTTAACACTTTTTTGGTTACTACGCGATCCCATATGTGTTATTTCATAGAGTTGATGTCTTAACTATTATTCTACAATGTATAAAATAGTATAAATAAATAAAAACCCTTGAATGAGTAGGTGTGTCCAAACTTTTGACTGGTACTGTATATACACATACTTACACATAAATAGTACCCAATTGTCATACTTGAGTAAAAGTAAAGATACCTTAATAGAAAATGACTCAAGTGAAAGTCACCCAGTAAAGTACAACTTGAGTAAAAGTCTAAAAGTATTTGTTTTTAAATATTCTTAAGTATCAAAAGTAAAAGTATGAATCATTTCAAATTCCTTATATTAAGCAAACCAGACAGCAGTTAGTTTTAAAAAAAAAGTACAGATAGCCAGGGGCACTCTCCAACACTCAGACATAATTTACAAACAAAGCACGTGTTTAGTGAGTCCGCCAGATCAGAGACAGTAGGGATGACCAGGGATGTTGATGTGAGTGTGTGAATTGGACCATTTTTTGTTTGCTAAGCATTCAACATGTAATGAGTACTTCATTATTTTCTTTAGGAATGTAGTTAGTAAAAATAGTAAAGTACAGATACCCCCCAAAACAACTTAAGTAGTACTGTCAAGTATTTTTTACATCAGTACTTTACACCACTGATAAATAGAAGAGATGGCTAACAACCAACCTTGATCAAATGTAAGGAAGAGGAAGGATGCCTTTACTAAAGTGTTCATTCTGGGCCTCAATTTAAATGGCTTGACAAGGCTGCCTCCTACTGGCTAATCCATCTAACGACAAGAAGCATGGGTGAAAGACTATAGGAATCATGTACACAACAGGGTACAAATAGGATTATTTTTGTATATTTTTTATTGTCACATACATTGAAAAAATAAATGAACAACTTTAGAAAAAAACTAATGTTTAATGCCAAGTAACTTTGCTTAGAGTAACGTTTCACATATTACAAACAAACGAAGTAACAATGGAAGTACACAAGGTATAATGAAAAGACAACTTCAACATTTAAAAAAAGTTATTTTAAACCATTAATTCATGGCAGTGCTGCACTCTTAGAAAAAAGGTTCCCAAAATGATTCCTTGGCTGTCCCCATTGCAGAACCCTTTTGGTTCTAGGTAGAAACCTTTTGGTTCCAGGTAGAACTCTCTGTGAAAAGGGTTCTACATGGAACCCAAAAGTGTTCTACCTGGAGCCAAAAGGGTTCTTCAATGGGGACAGCCAAATAATCCTTTTAGATCGCACCTTTTTTTCCTAAGAGTGTGCAAGCATTAAACATACTTTTTTCAACAACAAAACGCAAAACGTCCAAACACCCATAAAAAGGTGTGTTTATTTAAAGTGTGTGAGTGTGTTTGTCCTGTGTGTGCATCATGCAAGTGTGTCTTTATGTTCCAGTCCATGCACAATGCTACAATGGTAGACTATTCATTGACATTAGAATATAATACTGGTTTAGTAGTGTGTTTCAAACAGAAAGGAATGCATGTGGAAGATACTGTACATCCAAGCCATGGAATGGTTCGAGTGGAGCTGCCATTTTCCTTTTTGGTCCCACCATTCTTTCCTACATTTGTACAGCAAGCTAACCTAAAAGTTTTCATATAAAAAAATGACAAACATGTTACTAAAAGGCTAATATAAAAACAGCCATTGTACAACAAACACACCACATGATGTATTTCACACTAACTAACTTGTGCAATGGAAGTTAATGGTTGGTTCTTGATGAGGTGTGGCTGTGCTGTTTGGCTTGTTGGAGATGTAGGGTTGCAAAATTCTGTTAACGTTCCCCAAATTCCTACGTTTTTCCAGAAATCCCGTTTGGAGGAGTCCAAATTTCCTGGTTATTCCTTACGATTCCGGGAATGTTCCAACCGGGATTTCTGGAAAATCTGAGAACAGTATTTAATTTTGCAACCGTAAGATGACAGCTTCAGAAAACTACAGGGAGTACATGAGGCCGGTCTCCTCAACTGGCCTTGCTTTAACTTCTCCATCACTAAAGCTGCCTGTCAGTAACACTGGAGACTCCTGTCTGCTGTAATAGGACTAGTGTTGGTTTGGCACATCCAGTCTCACCCCCCACCTCATCCAAGCTCCTCAACTCAGGCCATCGATGAGGGGCATGCCAGGGGGCAGTGGAGGGGGTACCTAGCTCTGTCCTCCAGGGTGTGGGGGATAGCTGCTGGGAGGGACGCCCATCCCAGGCAGGTAGTCCCCGTGTCCCGGGGGCATACGTGGAAGGGGAGGGTAGCTGTGGTTGTACCCCGGCGGGGGGTAGGCGGGTGAGGGTGGAGGGAGGTTGGGTGGAGGGTAGGAGGCGGAAAGTGGAGGACCAGGCGGTGGGGCGTTAGGGGGGTAGACGTGGCTGTGGTAGGCCAGTGGAGGGCCATAGGATGGGGGGATGGTGCTGTAGGACGGCCCCTCTGTCTTCATCATAGACTGGAGGCTCTGGTAACCCTCTCCTGACATGTAGGAGCTGGAGGTGGGGATGCCCATGATGTAGCTGGATGGGGGTGGTGGAGGGGGGCGATGGGGAAGCGGGGGAGGTGGTGAGGGAGGCTGAGTGGGGGGGAGGTGGAGGTCCTTTAGGGGGCTCCGCTGGGCCTCCTGCCCCAGTTGGGTCTGTCTCTCCTGGGAGAGGGGCGGAGGGGAGGGAGGCTGGAGGCTTGCGGTCTACAGGGAGAAGAGAATTAGAGAACCCTTAGACAAACAACTGAATCAAACCACTTAACCGCTAACAAACACACCCCCTTCCTAGACGGGTCACGTAAACAAAGCTGTCTAGCGAACGGTGCTGTTTCGAAAGCAGAGTGGTTTAACAGCTGATAAGGTCATTATCAGATTAGGTAGAGAGGTCAGACAAGGCATACAGTAGAGTAGCAGAAGGATGGGGTTATATCCTGTCCACCATGGCCATATGCCACACCCCCTAGAGCCTTATTGCTTAAGTATCCCCTAACTATCTAAACGCTTGTGATTTTAACCTGCAGGCTTACAGGGAATCTCCTACACTAAGTCTGATGTCGAATCTAATAAGTGCTCATCATACAGTACTTCTGCATCATCTAACCTGTCACTGAGGGTCTAAGCCTGGCCTAGACGCCTCTCTTCTCTCAGCCAATCAGAGGAGAAGTCAGAGCAGACCAGTTAATACCAGCAGCTAACCACTTCTTCCTCCCCAGCTCAGCTAGCTCTTTCGGGGGCTAAGGGGACAGACTGGAGGGGACCAGGGGCTTCTCAGAGGTTGTGTCCCAATTGGCCCTATTCCCTGTCTACTGTAGTGCACTATGTAGGAAATGGGGTGCCATTTGGGACACATCCCAAGGGCTTTCGCAGGGGCTTCTCAACTACTTAGCAGGAATGCCATGTGTCAATAATATATTCAGCAACATGAGACGTTACAGTACGGAGTGGAGTGGACAGATCTGTGGAGCATTTACACCAAATCAATTCTTACACTGTGCAATAAGTATTTCCCATACGAGAATAGCAGAAGGAAAAACAATAAGGCTAATGGACATGGGACTGTCTTCATAAAACTTCAGGATAGGATCTATTTCCTTGAGCTTTCTTTTACATTTCGATCTATGGATATTCCCTCTGGAAACCAACAGGTGCGGAAGTTGTTGCACTGGTGTAGAGGCTTAGTGAATCTGGGTATTAGCGTGGTGGTCTTTTGAGTGGACCAGGGTAGGGGACTCACCTGAGGGGGGTTGTGATGTGGGTAGAGGGGGCATGGGAGGCTCCAGCCTGGGGATCTTAGAGCCCACTGGCTCTGGAGAAGAGAGAGATGGAGAGAGACCGCAATAAGTCATACTCTAACATACCTACTGTTATGAATCCTTTAAAAATGAATATTGGCAGCCATACGCTTCCAATAGATTAATCTACTGTCTCAGCCAGAGAAAAGGTTGTGCTCACCAGGTGCCTGGCTTTCTTCTTTAGGAGACGATACCTAAACAACGACATCAACAAGGGAAATGGGTGTCAAAAACGAAAACAGCTCAATTTAGTGCCTGCGGTAATGAAAATAACATGGTGCCTGCCCTCACAAGAACCTTTAAACTGGGTGTCAGACTCACGTGGGCTCGTTTGAGCTGGCGAGGAGGGCTGGTCTGGGGCGAGACCTTCTTGCTGAGTGGTGGCGGGASGGGGGGRSKGGGGAGCGGGGGCTGGGAGAGGGCCTGCAGCTGCTGAGGGGTAGGGGTGGGGACGGGGGTAGGCGGGGTCTTATCGCTGGGGGTCTGGGGCATCTGCTGCTTGCCCTGGGAGTACAGGTCTAGGATCTGGTGGCAGATGTCTATGGAGCAGAGGAGGAAGTCATTAATGAGAAGAGCATTTCATAAGTATGGATCTAAATGATAGAGTACCACAGTATGGTTATCAAAACATCACGCCAGCCAACACAAAACACAGCCCTTATTTGAAGTATTTCTAAAATCCCCTTTAGGAAAAATGTATGGTGGAATGTGATCGGCTACGAAAAGCCAACTGACATTTACTCCTGAGGTGCTGACGTGTTGCACCCTCGACAACCACTGTGATTATTATTATTTGACCCTGCTGGTCATCTATGAACATTTGAACATCTTGGCCATGTTCTGTTATAATCTCCACTCGGCACAGCCAGAAGAGGACTGGTCACCCCTCATAGCCTGGTTCCTCTCTAGGTTTCTTCCTAGGTTCTGGCAATTTCTAAGGAGTTTTTCCGAGCCCACATGCTTCTACACCTGCATTGCTTGCTGTTTGGGGTTTTAGACTGGGTTTCTGTACAGCACTTTGAGATATCAGCTGATGTAAGAAGGGCTTTATAAATAAATTTGATTTGGAAAAATGATTGGAACCATTTCCCTGTTTGACCGCCAAGTTATGGGTATTATAACTCCTCCACTGTGGGGCTCTATAACACGGCAATAAGCAAACAGTCTACAAAATTAAGTGTTAATCAAAAATGGTGTGAAAGAGAACCTTGAAAGAGGCATTCTTTTGTCTTTAAAGTCTAAAAATAGCCTAACACAAATGACATACGAAACCAGAAAAGTGCTCGGGGGAGAGAGAGAGAGAGAGAAATAGAGAAGGAGAAAACAGCCAGTACCACCTTCCAGCAGCTCCACTGGGACATCCTGGACAAACTGTTCCCACCATCGCCGTGAAGACTGCTTGGACGTCCACTCCTGGATGTCAAACTTACACAGCCGTCCAGCCAGGTACATGACTGCTACAGCTATGATCTCTGGTTCCCACTGTAGGGACAGCATGGTGCACAAGCTGGGGGGAGGAGAGGAGAGAGAGACGCATGTGTGCATCAATTACAGGGCACATATTAATAAAGCCTCTCAGAGTAGGAGTTCTGATTAAGGATCAGTTTAGCCTTTTAAATCATAATCAATAAGAAGGGGGACCTGATCCTTGATCAGCACTGATTGCATTATAATACACACATGGATATCGCTGTTCTTCCATGGTTCTGCCAATTTAAGCATTCCATGTTCGGGTTGTTTAACTGCTCACCTGTCATTCACAAAGGTCCAGGCCATCTGAACTAGCTTCTGGACTTTGTTCTTATCACCTGAAACAGATCGGAAATACTTCAGATCTGTGAACAGAAAGAGGTGGATGAGTTTAGGGGTCGTTTTCATTCAGACAGGGTAATAATAGACTAGATCAGATTAGGATTATATCATTGTGATGAACTGTAGTGCCTGATTCACATCATCGGGCCGACCCCCTTCACATTGTCTTTTGCAGCACACTTCCAGCTACTATAGGGAACAGGTAACCAGGCCAGCCCATCATAGATCATAGCATAAATCAGAGTTGCCAAATGTTGGAAACTTTCCAAAAACTCCCAGAATTCCAGGTTGGAGGATTCCCGGATTTCCTCCTTATTCCCATCTTGGAATATTCCAACCAGGATTTCTTGAAAAGATGAGAATCTTAGGAAAGCTAGTGGAATTTTGCAACGCTAATCAAGCATATGTATCCGTGTACCTTTGAGCTGCTTGGCATAGCGGAGCAGGAACTGGTATGGGTGCTCCACCTGCAGGTCGAATTTAATGGTCTGCAGCAGGATCCTCTCCAGCACCATCACCTCCTCCTGTACAGGAACAGAGTCATGGAAAATATTGTGACCATGAAGTGTTTTGGATACAGACCCTGTCCTTCCCAGGGAGGGAAATATAATTTACTACCTGGTCAGGGGTCACAGAACTTTACACTAGCAACTTAAAATGAATAGATTTAATGCAATGTACGGGGTTCCCTCAATATTATAGTACCAACATAGATGCATGTATTACCGTCTTGTAATCCAGACAATTGTCAACGTTTATACACTATTCGCTCACCTTTGGGTCGTCTCCAAACTGGGCGAACTGTATGTCATTCAGCAGGCTGCGAGCCGTCTTGATGATGTCTTTACATTTCTTTGGGGTCTCTTCCACTTTACCGGCCAGGAATAGACAGCAACCCCCAGTCACCTGTAGAGACATAGCATTCGTTAGCCCGGGTATATACAGCCGAAGCATGAACATATAACACAGCCACAGATGAATAGGGGAAGCACTTTTCAACCTGTGACAACGACTTCCGTTGTAAAAGGCTCATCTAAACCATCTTTAACATAGCTAAGTCTGGTCAAAAGCTAAATCAGTAAAATCAACTCGACTTATGCATATTACAGGGATCTAAACTTGAGTTAGTCAAAAGCAAGAGTTGTAGATACAGTGTGAACACTTACATATCTGGGGAACTGCTTGAAGGAATGAAACATGTAGAAGCGATGAAAGTATATGATCCCTGTAGCCAACGTGTCATAGTGTCTGATCACAGGGTTAAGGAACTGAAGAGTTACTGTAACAGTGACGTGGATAATAAAATGCTGCATTGATCAGTCTGACTATAATCTGGCACATGTGAAATAACAAACAAACAATGCATTATTCTAACAGAACCATGACGCTGCACCAGTTTACTCTCCTGGCTGCCAACACAACCAAACCATCAAAAGAGACACCAGATCATGCATATTTGCACACAGTCAGTGTGTGTTTGTTGCTAATCAATGAAGGAAGGATACAGTCCCAGGCGCGTGCCCACGTCGAAGATGAATCGAGCCCCCTCTCTTCGGTACCGGGCCTCGGTGGCCGGGTCCAGGCCCTCGGACTGGGAGGGTGTGTGAGCCAGGTCCTTCTTGTCCCAGTACCAACATGGCTTGATGTGATCCAGACTTGCAGCTGGATTTCCAGGGATCGAATTCTCCCTGTATTCTTTCATTAACTATACTAGCTAAATTGTAGAAGCCTCGCTAGCTAACTAGCCCCTGCACACTGTACCGTTGTCAGCTTCCTAAGACAATAATTAGCGATGAAAGGGATGTAGCACAGCGATGCTATCTCTTTTTCACTTGAATAACCTCGCTAGTTACAGCTAGCTGCAGAAATCGTACAATTATTTAATCCATTCAATTAAAATAGCTACACTCGTATTGACGTCTACCGCGCCATATCTAATTCATCAAAATATGAAACAATCAAGTTGGGCGGACACGTTGTTCGCTTTAAGATCGTCGATTGCCATCTTTGTCAACAAATCATGTCGCCTGAATCGTAACCATTTATGGTAATTTTAAGTCCCTAAAGTAAACTTCCAATCACAAACCACGAAGGGGTGTGTTTTGTGTTTATGTTGCGAAGCCAAACGTTCCATTCGCGAGTGGCCAACTGACTGTTCGTATGACCAATGGAATTGCGGTAAATCTGATAACTTTAACCAATCCGTATAAAGAACCAGTTAAAAACTTTGCATTTTCGAAGCCAGTTGGATTTTTAACCAATAGGCAGACAAATCAAGCAGCGCACACCTATCAACAGCCAATACAAATCAAGAAATATAACATTGTTTACGTTGGTATAGAACGTTTTCGCTCCAATCAAATAGTTAGAAAACGGTGTTCCAGGCATAGCTCGCCCAAATCAACATCAGGTTTGGTTTCGCTCCCTTTACCGTGTGGAAGAGGATTGTGCAGTTTGACAGGAGAGGAACTACTGCACTCAATTTACGGTAACTTAGTTTCGCAAAACATATTATTAGCAATTATTTGCATGCAATTAACTGCTTGATATTACTAGTCATTCTGCTTTCCATTTACATTTTTACCTTACATTATTGCATTGCGGTGCGAACGTCGCTTGCGAATTTACGAGCCAAGCTAGCTAGCGTGTTTCAAATGTGTGTTATAATTTACCATTTCAACCAGATTACATTTTACTGGTTGCTTCCCTTTTCAAAGTTCACAGTATAACGAGCGTGGGAGCCTGCTTGTTTGCTAATCACATTCCACGATGTGTTTATTGGACGAGGCAAATGAATGGACTCGTCCGCTACACTGCAACCACGACTGTGAGCTAACCTAGCCAGATAGCTAGTCCAATTAGATTGCTTGTTGGATGGGCGTGATTCAGCTGGACAAACCTTGTAGGGAAGCTAACGTCAGTTAGCTAGCTCAGTGGGACTGTGATAATCTATTCCACTGTCAGCTGCTGCCTGTCAGCCACCTTAGAGCTAACGTTATCGCAACAAGCTTCCTTGGGAGCATTAAGAAACCAAGCCCATTTTATATTCTCCACAATCCTACTA
The DNA here is from genome assembly GCF_002910315.2 of Salvelinus sp. IW2-2015. Taxonomy (NCBI): domain Eukaryota; kingdom Metazoa; phylum Chordata; class Actinopteri; order Salmoniformes; family Salmonidae; genus Salvelinus; species Salvelinus sp. IW2-2015. The sequence goes on along the minus strand of NC_036849.1, from coordinate 6,783,751 downwards.
ACAAGATGAAACCTCTAACCAGTTGACTTGGTGGACAGTTAACGTTAGTAATGCATCGTATTTATTTAAGTTAAAACATGTAGGTAACTAGCTGTCTTCAAGAATGCCCGCATGTGTGTGTCTCCTATGCATTTTAAATTGAGGCGTGCAGCTGGATCTACGAAACCAATTGTGGGACCCGGACTGGCCTTCACAATAGACCACTTTCGAGGTCTGATAGATTTCGAAGTGAACTGTAACTAACCCATCTAGAGTAGTCAGAGAAAAAGTATTCAGAATAGTACAACTCCCATTTAGCTAGCTACATCTCCAATAATTTGTTTGACTACTCTAGATGGGTTAGTTAGTTACAGTTAACTTCAAAATCTATCAGACCTCAAAAGTGGTCTGTTGTGAAGGCCAGTCCGGGTCCCACAATTGGTTTTGTAGATCCAGCTACACGCCTCAATTTAAAATGAGTAGGAGACTCACTGTCTACATTCTTGTTTTTATTTGGTGGCCGTGCCTATCTTTTGCATTCATCTCGTAGGGGAGGGTCTGAAAACATTCAATAAACATTGATTTTGGAGTGAACTGTCACTTTAAGACTCCCCCATTTCTGTGGTAGGGTAAGGGTTTGAAACTCTGGCTCATTGATGCTTCATTTGGTCTGGGGTGTAATCAGTTGTCCAAATAGATGCAAAACGGAATGTTTTGCAACTAAACGAGAGTTTCGATTGGATAAGTCAGGTATGTTCTGTTTGCTTCCGTTTTAAGAAACGTTTTGCAACTGAATCTGCGTAATGAATATGCCTCTGGTTTGTCTATGGGTGCATACTCGATTGTGTTGGTGGAGGATTCTTGGCAGCCTTTCAAACAGTGTCAGGGGCCAGGGCAGGTGAACTATGCCAATGGCATGCTAGTGGCCAAAACCACTGAAAGGGGGTCAATTTGTCCATCGGAGTGGAAGAAGAGGGTTGGTGTTTAGCCTAATACTGTTTGACTGGGATCTGAGCTGTCTGAATTCCAAAACAGTAACAGTCATGTTTTAGCTGTATCACAGAAGTGATTCCTTCAGACATTTTCATATTCTTCACGTTTTTTATTTCTAATCCTAGTTTCTCAGTTCGTCACCCCCTGAATGCTTTTGGAAGGATTCCCTGTTTTTACTCTTCCAACCACTGTTGTCACTTTGACTTAAACATTCAACATGTTAAATCTAGGTCAAGGTCTCAGATTCTGTCAAATTATGTGTGAGAACATGTTTCGGTGTTCTAAAATCTAACCACAATCAGAACCAGTCTGGTAGAGATGAGTCTGAACTAGAATCTGGGTTTACAGGAGAATTTAATATGGTGACTCCTTTCAGCCCAGGAAGCAGCCATTCAACTTGCCATTGACCAGCTTTTCAAGCTTAATGTCAAAATACGTTTGTTACATACCAAAGAATGGAGTTTTGCTGAGCAACTATCGTCATTAGTGCTGTTATAGCCTGTATGTACTTCCAAAAAAGTTACATGCAACTGAAAAAAGGCCTTGTCTGGAATGAATCTAAGTATTGTTTTTGACCAAGTACGCATGTGTCAAATACAACTCTTCTGCACCTCCAATAAATCACCCATTTACTGGTTGGCTGAACCAGCAGCAGGAAAGGTCATTGGTTTTATAACCTACAACAGTGTATGGATGTCATATCAATCTGTTTCACCGGCGCTACACTGAATGCAGTAATATTTAATGTAAGTAGACAATGTAGGGTACGTTTTTAGTGACTGTATATTTCTTTATTTACTGTATTTTAATTCCATTACTAATATTACAGGAGGTCCAGAATCGGTGGATTTGACACATGCGCACTTGGTCAAAAACAATACTTAGATTCATTCCAGACAAGGCATTTTTTTCAGTTGCATGTAACTTTCTATTTAGACCTTTCTTGGAAGTACACATCCGGCCATAACAGCACTAATGGCGACGGTTGCTCAGCGAAACGCCTTTCTTTGGTAAGTACCTAACGTATTTTGACATTATTAAGCTGGGAAATGGCATGTTGAGTGGCTGCTTCCTGTGCTTTAAAGGAGAATGTTCATATTCAACGTTTCCTTTTAAGCACAGATTCTGGTTCAGGATGAGTATGTTTTCTCACATGGTGTGTGTGTGAACTCAGCTTTAGGAAGATGGCAGGTCCGCTGGATGTCTCACACACCTTGTGAGAAGTTGTCCTCCCTGTCCGGCTGGCCCTGCACCCTGCTGCTTGGCTAGGCCATAGTGTCCGTCTCAAATGGCACCCTGCCCACTATAGGGTGCCAGAAGGGACGCAGCCATAAAGTGACAGTCAGCACTGCTCTCTTCCTGTAGCTGAAAGCCTCAACAAGTAGCCTTCCCACAGTCTCGCTCTTATTTTTCCTCCCTCCCCAATATTAGCTGGAATTAGCCTAAAGGGTGTGGCAGCATCAACCATACTTCAACTGGCACATGTAGGCTATACAGTGGTGCTGCTGTCTGGGAAAGGCAGGCACACTCAGGGCCCACTTATTTCCCTTCAGAGGGGATGTGTTGTTGGAAAATGGTCAGAGTTTCGACTTGACTGCCAAACATGGCTTTGGACTCATGAACTGGTGGTTGAGTCACTGATTTCTTTGGCTTTTACCAGTAGCTGCAAGAATAGCAGGTGACAAAGAAAGAGTGAGGGGGAGAGTGTGAGGGGAAGAGACAGAAGAAAAAAAAGAAAAGCTGGACATGAGGGAGCGAGGCAGCTGCAGTGGATAAACATGACTCCTAAAATGGCTGGTGCAAATAGTCTAAGGTCCAGATATATAATACTAACTGCATGTTGACACTACACCGCCCTGGCGAGCTGTTTAAAGCCCTCATTATGCCGGTGTGAAACACATAGCACCCTAACACTGTATTGTTACAAACAAAACCTACCTTGGTGATGTTTAATTTGACAGCAGATTAAGTTTCATTCTCCTGGTTGTTTCTTGCTGGAGAGGTAATATCTGCATCCCAAATGTCACCCTTTGTCCTTTACAGTGCACTACCCGAACCCTGGGCTCTGGGCAAAAGTAGTGCAATGTTGATGTAATGAAAAGTTTTACTGCTACGGTATTGTCAGTAGAGTAGGACATCACATTAAACCTCAGGCATTGTACTGTAGTTCCTCTCCCTGTATGACGCCATGTTTGTTTCTGCCGACTGCTTGAGGTTGTTGTGTTCATCTGGCAGAGCCACAGGTTACCATGGCAATGCCTCTGCCTGTATTCTTTTACATAAGATACTGTACCAGTCTCTCTCACTACTAGACTGAACAGTGAGTAGAGCATTCTGGGATGCTCCCACTCAGATATTGGTTAGGCCTATAGAATCTAGATTATTCTTATAACAGGCAGGTGGAAGTATTGCATAACCTTGTCCTCATGGAAGTGTGGACTAGCCTATCAGCCAAGAACTACCGGTACCCAATTTTTAGCACAATGACCTCATCAGTGTATGACAATTCTTACTCAGAATGACACAACAGACTAGTGTGATTATTCATCGTTTTCTCAGGAAAGGCTTGTGTTGACCTGCAGAAAGACAACCAGTAGGCCTATAGGATATTAGGCTAATATCGTAATAGTCTGTTGTGGTGAAACACTGTCCTCTCAGTTGGTGTTAAAGCACAGTTGAAAAAACATTGGTTTGTAGTGTAATTAGGCTTACGCTAACTTTGTATAAATTTGAGCTTTTTCGCTTGGAGAAAGCTACTGTATATGATATGCCTACCTGTTGCACCCCCGAACTGCCAAGAGTAGAGGGAGGAAATGTGGGATTGATATTGAGGCAATATTAACACAAATATCCTGTTGCTTTTACACACACTTGATTTCCATGTGAAATGTGCCCACTATGCCTTGGAGCTGAAACATCAACTCCCTCTGTTAAAGGCATTGATTGGCCCAGTTTAGATTCTGCAGTTTCTCACGGCCTTCAGTGGCCACTACATGTAAACTTAACTTTTGTTTGTGCTCATCAAGGCTCGGATGTTTGCTGTTGCCTGAGTTTTATTCACAAGTGTACACTGTAGCAAAACGTTTTGCAATGGGGAAAGTAGGGCTGTGACGGTCTTGGAATTTGAGGTTACGGTAATTGGCCAGGCCAATGTACACGGTCAACCACATAACCGTTGGGTTGGGGGACTGGCACAGATCAGACTCCAAAGTAACACGTGGCTTTTCTCTGCAACTTCACTACCAATACACTTCGTTATTATAGTAGCATTTTATTATCTCAAATATTAGTGTAGTATGCAAGTTAAGTAATGTCAGATTGGAGAGGAATTCTGGAAAAAAGTACAGATTCATATTTTGACGCACTAAACCATTCACACCAAGTACGATGCCTTTTTCCCTCCACTTTCCGAACAGTTCGCATAACGTCACCAACACTGCTGCGGTCATTCTCTGTGGCAATATGTTGTTCACAGTGGCTAGAGAGGACGCAGTAATGAGAGAAATCCTATACTACCGGGAAAATATAATGCTACTGAAAATATTAGGATATAGGCTATGCATCCTGTAGGTGGAATCATGAAAGGAACTTGGCTACATTTCATTCAGTTGTGCCCCATTTTAATAAGAGAGGAAACGCGAAACTGGCACCTGTCGTCATTCCTCGCACATATGCTGACCCTGCTAGTTTTATTTCTATCTGACTAAAGAGATGCAGTCCAGACAGGCTTATTTTAGGACACTTTCTGAATGGACATAGAGAATTAGTGAACTCATTCACACACACACCCACCCACCTAAAAGGACCCATCGATCAAAGCCGCCTGCAGCACATCTCACTCAGACAGATAAGCAAATCACATTTGTCTTTCCCCCAAAACATATGAAAAACCTTGCCTTAGCCTTACCTTAAGTCCCTTCTGTAGGATATCAACAAGTTTACATTATAGGATAATGCTAAATCAATGTAGCCTGTCCTAAAGATTGATAAGGAACGTTTTAAGGGGATGTATAGAGACAGCTGTGATGGGCAGGACGATGAAATTGACAACCATTAGAAAATAGAAACGCATGCACGCAGCCTGTCCATGGCCTAGTGAGCAGCCTTAGTCCATGGCCTAGTGAGCAGCCTTAGTCCATGGCCTAGTGAGCAGCCTGTCCATGGCCTAGTGAGCGCCTGTCCATGGCTAGTGAGCAGCCTGCCATGGCCTAGTGAGCAGCCTGTCCATGGACCTAGTGAGCAGCCTTAGGCCATGGCCTAGTGAGCAGCCTTAGGCCATGGCCTAGTGAGCACCTTAGGCCATGGCCTAGTGAGCAGCCTTAGGCCATGGCCTAGTGAGCAGCCTTAGCCATGGCCTAGTGAGCAGCCTTAGGCCATGGCCTAGTGAGGCAGCTTAGGCCATTTGGCCTAGTGAGCAGCCTTAGCTCATGGCCTAGTGAGCAGCCTTAGCCCATGGCCTAGTGAGCAGCCTTAGCCCATGGCCTAGTGAGCAGCCTTAGCTCATGGCCTAGTGAGCAGCCTTAGTTCATGGCCTAGTGAGCAGCCATTGATCTATTGTATTGAAGCAATGGGTGATTATTTTGACACCATTTATTTGAGTTAGTGCTTGATCTAAATATGTGCGACCACTTATTGATAATGGTAAACTCTGGCGGATCATTTTTGTCTTTTAGGGTTTCCTATAGCACATGTGGTCACCTAGATTCACATTAGCAGGCCTATAATATATAAGTTATATGAATGATGCATTAATGAATATATTAATTTCTAACTTACACATCTCTCTGTCTTCTTCACTGTTCCCTTGCACAAATCACGCATCTCCACTAGCTTGTCTCTTCCCCCTCTTTCTAGCTCTTGAACGAGTTCCCCCCCTCCCCCTTCTTGATACACACAGAAAAATGTTGAGCGTGACAAACCCAGCAGCTTTGCAGTTCTTCAGACACTCAAACCTGGCACCTATTACCATACCTTGTTCAAAGGCACTTAAATATTTTGTCTTGCCCATTCACCGTCTGAATGGCACACACACAATACATCCCTCAATTGTCTCAAGGCTTAGAAATCCTTCTTTAACTGTCTCCTTCCCTTCATCTACACTGATTTAAAGTGGATTTAGCAGGTGACATCATTAAGGGATCATAGCTTTCCCCTGGTCAGTCTCAGTGTATAGACAATGAACAGCAATATAGTTTGAAACTTATTTCGGGCAATTATTTAAAACTATTAGACCTCGGCCTATTCAAGGAGAGAATAATTGAACGATCGTCTGGCTTGCTGAATGGCTATAAAATAGCTACATTGGCGAGAGCAACGTGTAGCCTAGCTCTGGTGTGATCACTTTGGCTAAATTGATACCTTGCTGCACTGATTCATTGCAAACGCAAAGAACAGGCAGAGCGAGATGTGTTCATTAATTCACACAACGAACCCACAGTCCTGTCAGTGGCAGTGTGCCAGATAACAATTTCTATTGGTCAACAGCTTATTTTCGCATGTGAAAATATGCTAAAATCGAACCTGTTCTGAATAAATAATTGACGGATATTTCGCAATTGGTGTGAACTGTGTCATAAACGAGACACACTTGTATAACATTTTTTTCTTCTTAATTATTCATTTAATTAAAATAACGGACTTGGGAGAACAAGGCACTCACAGCCACGATTAAAATCCATGATTCCAACATGGATTGTCTACTCGGGGAAAACAGGATGATTGAGTTGCTACTAGACATACAAAGTCGTAGCATGCGTGAAAATCAATTTTTTTCTGGGATTTCTGAGGACACATTCAATAATCCAGAGGGCGCGATCAGAGAATTCACGCAATCCGCCTTGAAACTTCCTATAGAGTCTGTAAACAAGGTGGCTTTCCACCGAGTACACAGACTTGGAGCTCGGAGCGACAAGACCAAGGGTCCCCAACCGATCATCGCAAAATTTGAACACTACCAACAAAAGAAGCTGATCAAAAGCAGGGGAAGGGAGCATAAAGGGACCAAATTCGGTCTCAATGACCAATTTCCAAGATAGATAAGCGAACGTCGTAAGAGACTGTATCCGGTACAGAGGCAACAGCGGGAGAAGGGTAAGCATGCCTTTCTCATTGTGGACAAACTCTTTATAGATGGACAGCTATTCCGAGACAGTTCCATAACACCATGGCTGTACTAAATTCTACCGGGACTTCAGGTTACGAAAAAAATAAACTATGGGAACTTTAAAAATATCTGAACACTATGAAGTTGATATGAACACACGTACTCAATTACATGCTCGTTTACACATAGACACATACATGCATACATACACACACACACCTGATCTCGCTCTCTTCTCTCACCCTTTCTCTTTTCCTCTCTCACCTCTGTCTGTCGAACTGTTTTATAATTTCTTGATAATGTTTCTTGTTTGTCTATCTTTATGTCTACAAGTTTGTTTACAACAAGCAAGGCAAAACAACAAGCATTGTACCGAATACATTTGTACTGTAGTGAAGCCGTCTCTAGAGTAACGCAAGGTCTCTTTCATGATCATGTGAAACGTCCATTGCTATGGAAATTCTGGGATGTGTTTTTCAATTATGTTAAAGGTAATTATGATGCAACTATGACTGATACGATATGGATTACAATTATCATCATGAATATTAAGGCTATACGCACTACATGTTACACACAGACACTCAACCATGTAAATTATGAGTTATTATTTATTTGGACAGCACATATTATAGTCTTACTCTTATACAGACATCGTACATACTTACTAAATCACATCCAATATCATACATATCAACCTACTCAGATTTACAACACACATAATATCTTGCCTCAATTTTCTAACATCTGTGGCATTGGCTCACAGGAAAACAGACAAGGGAATAAAACAAATATTGCTAGAACCTATTTCTTGAATTCTAAATATCAGACATTTGAAAGCTCTAATTTTGACCGTCATAATACCTCTGATGGCAGTAACTTTACAAGCAATAATTATGGTCAATTTTGACTGAGAATAGTATCTAGTTATGGTAAGGGGTGAAATAAGTATAGCCAGTTATAATTGTAATGGTTTAGCAGATTATTTAAAAAAAGATCAGTCTTTACGTGGTTAAAAGAAAAGGAATATAACATATACTGTTTACAGGAAACTCACTCTACATCCTTAGGTGAAGTTACATGGAAAAAGGAATGGGGTGGTGAAATAATTTTCTGTCATGGACAAAGGAACTCAAAAGGTGTGACATTAATTAACAAAAATGTCGATCTGAATGTGCAAATAAGGAGGAATGATTCGCAAGGAAGGTGGAACTTTTTGAATATGAAAGTGGATGAAAAAAAGATTTGGCTCAATCTGTATGGTCCAAATCGGGGTGATCCGTACTTCGAAAATATTTATACCAATTTATTGAACTTACAGGCCAAAAATGATAAATTCATTATGGTAGGAGACTATAACACAGTGTTAAGTACCTCAATGGACTGTAAAGGTAATCCCTCTACAAACTATAATCACCGTGACCTTAAGGAAATCACAAATATTATGGACACATTAGAAATAGTGCATTTTTGGAGACTTAAAAACCCAGACCTAGTGAGATGTACATGAAGGAGACTTAATCAAGCTAGTTGACTACTTTCTTGTCTCTTTCTCTCTTGCATCAGGTTTAAAAAGTTTTAATAGGGGACATAATGCGATCGGATCATCATCAAATTGCCCTTCACATTAGTCTTATAGAATTCCCACGTGGCCGGGGATATTGGAAATTGAATCCAAGTTTACTGGAGGACAACTTATTTTTAACTAAGAAAAAATAATTTATAACTGAATATTTCCAGTATAATATAGGTTGAGCAAATCCCCTTATTGTTTGGGATACCTTTAAATGTACCTTCATAGGTCATTCAATATTCATCAATAATAAAAAGCAGTTTCTGGCTAGAGACAAGACTAATAAGGGAAATACATGAACTAATAGTACAGGTAGATGGCAATAAAAACGATACTACAGAGATAAAAAATAAGTTAGAGGAAAAACAAAAAGAACTTGAACTTATTCAAGAATGATCTAATGTAATCTATTACAAAAATAAAGCAAAATGGATAGAATATGAAGAATATATATATATATATCTCCAATACAGGAACGCTAACAAAAAGATTTTGTAGAAACTCGTTACTGAAGACGGAGTCATCTATGATTCTCTGAATGATATTTTAAAAGAGGAAGCTAAATGTTTTAGGCAGATGTTCTCTTTTCCGTCTCATCCTCTCCCACTGAATGACGATTACGTTAAGGAATGTTTTCCAAGTAATATAAAAAATGGAAATTTAACAAATGTACAGAGAGATCAGTGCCAAGGCAAAATTACAGAGAAAGTACTTTTTGATGCTATTAAATCCTTTCAGTCTTGAAAAACCCCAGGGCTTGATGGCATACCGGTAGAGGTATATCAAGCCTTTTTTTGATATACTAAAAGCTCAATTTTTAGATTGTTTTAACTACTATAGAAATAGTAGTCTGTCAGGTACTCGGCAGTAATGTCTGATTTCTCCATTATTAAAACAAGACCCAGATGGCAAATATAAAGATCCAGTCTATCTAAAAAACTGGAGGCCCCTTACACTTCAATGTTGTGATGCAAAAATACTAGCGAAATGCATAGCACTTGGAATTAAAAGGGTTTTTACCAGGTATCGTTCATCCTGATCAGACATTTTTTTTTTTTACATGGACGATACATTGGAGATAATATACGACAACTACTAGAAATAATAGAACATCATGAAACATCTAAGAAGCTAGGCCTGGTATTTCTAGCGGATTTTATAAAGTAAGATGGGATTTTATTTAGAAATGCCTGGATTTTTTTTCAATTTTGGTGTTTTTCTTATAAAATGGGTAAAAATAATGTACAGCAACCCCAGGTGTAAAATAGTAAATAACGGCTACTTCTCAGAGTTTTGAATTGTCAAGAGGAGTTAAACAAGGGTGTCCGTTGTCACCATATCTATTCGTTATGGTCATCGAAATGCTAGCTATTAAAATCAGATCCAATAACAACATTAGAGGATTAGAAATCCCAAGGCTTAAAAACGAAGGTGTCCATGTATGCCGATGACTCAAGTTTTATATTAAGTCCGCAAGCTAGATCCCTGCAATGAAGATCATTGAAGATCTAGATAACTTTTCTGTACTCTCTGGACTAAAACCTAATTATGATAAGTGTACAATATTACGTATGGGATCTTACAACTTTTACATTACCCTGCAGTTTACCTATAAAATGGGCTGCTTGTGAAGTAGACTTACTTGGTATTCGTGTCACAAAATAAATAAATATGCTCTCCACAATGAATTTCAGAAGAGAACTTGTAAAAATAGACAAGATCCTGCAACCATGGAGAGGTAAATACCTGTATTTATGGAAAAATTGCCCTGATTAACTCCTTAGTCATATCTCAGTTTACTCACTTATGGCGCTGCCTACTCCTGATGATTCGTTTTTCAAATCATATGAGCAAAAAATATTTTGCATTATCTGGGACACTAAACCAGACAAAATAAATCGTGCCTATCTATATAATGAAGATGAATTGGGTGGGTTGAGATGATTAAATATAAAATCACTAAACCTCTAAAAGCTTCACTTATTCAAAAGTTTTATTTGAACCCGAAATGGTTCTCAAGTAGACTACTAAGAAAAGCTCATCCATTGTTTAAAAATGGCCTTTTTGCCTTTGTGCAGATTGCCATGTCTCAATTTTGATTAATTGAAAATTAAACAAGCAATGGGGTGCTGGCTACAATTTAAATTTCATCCCCCTGATAAGATAGAACAAATATTATGGCTGAACTCAAATGTGCTGGTTGATATAATACCTGTATTTATGGGAAAGATGTTTGAAAAGGGTATTGTAAATTGGAATGGTGTAGTTATGTCCTTCACGGAGTTATCAGAAATGTACGGGAAGATCTGCTCAATCCATGAGTACAACCAATTGATTACAGCGTTACCCCAAAAATGGATGAGGCAGGTGGCTGCGGGAGGAGGTAGGGAACTGGTTTGTCTGCCCAATATAAAGGATCAAAAATTGCATAAATAGGAAAGTATACCAGTTTCATTTAAGGACCAGGATGTTGACAACTGTGCCATACAGATTGCAAAATAGTTGAAGAGATTTTTGATGTACCGATTCCATTGTACGAGTTGATTATATAAAACAACGCAAGATTCAAGACTTTCAAGACGTGCTTTTCAGTTAAAATTATTATATCGAATTCTTGCCACCAACAAAATGTTGATTATTTGGTTCATAAAATCATCGAAGCTCTGCAGATTTTGTTGTGTGTGAGGATACAGAATCAATAGACTATTTATTTTGGTATTGCTCTCAGGTAGCCTGTTTCGGTTCTCAGGTTCAGGAATGGCTGAAAATGCATAGCATTGATCTAAAATTGACCCTAGAAATAGTACTGTTAGGAGATCTGGAGAGACTGGGGTGGCAGGTAGAGTAGTGGTTAGAGCATTGGACTAGTAACTGGAAGGTTGCTGGATCGAATCCCAGAGCAGACAAGGTAATAATCTGTCGTTCTGCCCTTGTTCAAGGCAGTTAACCCACTGTTCCCCGGTAGGCCGTCATTGTAAATAAGAATTTGTTCTTAACTGAATTGCCTAGTTAAAATATTATTATTATATATTTTTTTAAAGACTGGGTCAGTCAATTACTAATATACTAATACTCTTAGTAAAATTATTCATCTTCAACTCGCAATCTGTGGATTCGATTAGGTAGATTGAAATTGTACGTTACACATCACAGCATAGTTGAAAGATATATATGTTGCATAGAAATCCGAAGAGGGTGGCCAGCAGAGATAGGTGGGATGAGCTGAGGGAAGCTGAGGGTTGGGATGTGGAATTGTAGTGGAGTTGCTGTGTGGGAGAAAGAATGATGGTCAAAGATAAAAGTAAAAAATAAAACATAATTAAAAGTACGTTTGAATGACACGAAGGGGCAGTCTTTTTTACAGCTAATGCCGGTTTGCCTGAGGCTGATGCCGTGCAGGTGTTTGTACACATGCATATACACACACTCATTCAAATAAACGCATACAAGAACACACACATACATGTAATAGTGCCAGACATGCTCACAAACATATACAGTTGGCATTGCTGTTATCATTTTAGTTGTCCTTGATGTTCTTTGCATTGTTTTCTTTTTTCTCTTTAGTTCATTTTGTTGGTGCATTGGTGGGTTCTTGGGGGTGGGGAATGGAATTAATTGTATTTTTTGTTCTTGGGGGAGACTTTGGGAGGGGTCTCGAATGGTTGAGGGACAGCTAATGGGGAACTGTGGGGGGGGGTCTTGGGAGGGTTGGGGTTCATGTTTTTTGGCCTGGTGGGAGATCTGTCAACGTGCCATTGAGCAGGGCATTGACCCTGGATGCTTCTGTGTGTCGCTCTGAATGGGAGTCTGTTGGATGACTGGTGTGATGTAGTTGTTGAGCGGCTTCACTGCAAGTATATTGTATGTTTCGGATATTCAATGAAACATATTTTTTTAAAGATTAGGAGATGTAGACCGTTTAATAGACAAAACCAAGTTAGCAGAACAATTGCTTATAATTAAGCAATAAGGCACGGGGGGGTGTGGTATGTGGCCAATATACCACGGCAATGGGCTGTTCTTAGGCATGACGTATCGCGGATTGCCTGGACACAGCCCTTAGCAGTGGTATATTGGCCATATACCACAAACCCCCGAGTTGCCTTATTGCTATTATAAACTGGTTACCAACATAATTAGAGCAGTAAAAATACATGTTTTGTCATATCCGTTACCACGGCTGTCAGCATTCAGGGCAGGAACCACACAGTTTATAATCATTAGTAAACACTCCTGCTATTAAGTAAAGCTTATCGACATGAAAATAAAGTTCATCAAAATGAATGTAGGTCTATTTAAACACCATTAAAATCACTTCAACCATATCAGCCCTATGGGAAAGCACATTTCTTATTGGACATATTTAGGTAGTCTTTCCCTCCTGGTTTCAATAATTTTTTTATTCTGTTTAGTGGCGACTAGTGAATACGACCATGGACTAAAAAATGTATTTGATTAAGCAATGTGATTTTGTAATCTCCCGTGGGCAGACACTGCTTGTAGACCGAGAGATAAATGGGATTTGCGAGATCCGAAAATCCAGTTTATTTTTTGCATACATTTTTGTCACTGGTTATCTGGACGTGTCAGGATTGGGTGAAGGCGGTGCTTAAACTTTGCCTGTAGTGCGCCCACACGGTCCGGAAGGGGTGGCAGGTGGGGAAGGGGGGGCTTTGGCTAAGCGTTTCCTTTTGTGAGGGTGACGACTTTCAGTTTCTAACATGTATGAACACCGAAGTGAATCGCGCAGCTGACCAAATTACACAAGATTTTACTTCAGGGTTAACAGAGATGAGTGATTTTTGTAATGTTTCTTCTCTCCCAAGATTATGCTTTAGTTGAGTGAATGACTTTGTGCTGTCTGTCTCTCTCAACCCAGTCCCTATCCTGCTCTCTGTCCAGCTGCATCATGGGAAAGAAGAGTCGAGTGAAGACTCAGAAGTCGGGGACAGGCGCCATGGCTGTGGTCTCCCCCAGAGAGATGATAAACCTCATATCGGAGCTCCTACAGAGTACGTAGCCGGGCTGGCACCCTGCAACCTATACCCTATATAGTGTACTACTTTTGACAAGGGGCCCATAAGACTAAGAAGCATTTTCAATTGAGATTCTGTGTCCATGGAATGTTCTTAGGCTTGATCAGTGTCAGGGCCCGTTTCCCCAATGTGATTGCCTTATGTTACTTATGATGTGATGTTTCCCCCATGTATGTCCCGTTAGAATGCAGCAGTGCTGCACCTTCTCCAGGGAAAGAGTGGGAGGAGTACGTCCAGATACGAGGCTTGGTGGAGAAGATCAGGAAGAAACAGAAAGGTATGCTTGAACACACACGGGTTTCCTTTAGCCGGCAATCACCGACTTTTGGCCCAAAATAAATGAAAAGCGTGATTTCCCCTGAAGCTCCTCAGCTGCTGCTGGAGGTAAACATGGGCTTTTAGAAGCCCAATCCTTTGCGCAACAATTCCAAACAACACAATCGAGTGTTAAAAACAGTTTTGGTGTATGATTTAAAAAATTTTTTTTTTTTTCTTAACTAGTAATTGAAGCGCACCTCCCATTCATGTGTAGGCATTCATGTGTAGTGTGCTGTCAGCGCTTCATTGTTTCATACTTGATTTTTTAAAAATTTCATATTATGAGGCAAGTATTTTAAGACTTCATAGGCGGCGTGTGAGTTTAAAGTTTGGGGAAGCCTACAATTTATCTTACCATTTCTACCGTTCTGCGGGCCAGTTATGATTTTCATATGTGCATTTTAGTTGAATAGTTTCAATTCAATAACATTTTTGTTTATCAAAATCATTGTCATGTGGTTAAGCATAAAAATCGAAATAAAATTATACATGTAAAAGTCAACTAATGCGAGATCACCAGCCTCTGCCATATGGACACATTGATACATCGTGATCCATTGGCGGCTAAAGAAATGATCGCATGGAACTTATAGCCTATAGGCCAATGCAGCAGTAGGCCTATAACTTCCATTGCTCTTTCACGCTGGGTGAAGGATGGGTGATTATCGAAATTGTTGGAAAGATTTTTTTAAATAGCTTGCTGGGAGGAACTGCAGTTTTAATATATTATTATTCTCAATGGATAACAAAGGCTATCCTAGATTTCCGCACAGCAGACCAGGTACCTCTATGCATCCTGAGGCGCTCGCTCTCTCAACGTTATCAGGACAGACAAACAAGATACTTGCTCATTGCTCACATGGAGCACTCCAAACAAAAGACAATGGAAAAAATTGACAAATATCGTAAATGATGGTTATGAAATAAACCAAAGCTTGTTTCTTACAAGTGTAGCAGGCTGTGAACTCTGCAAACGTTTCCACTCCGAGAATGAGAACGGTAAATGACTGTAATACATGATTTAACAGATATTAAAATAACCAAAGGACGGGGATTAATGGTACATTTACTACTGGTGACACGTGATGGAGAGTTGATGATAAAGAAATAATAATGGGCAAACAAATCACATGAAACAATGGATGCACAAGAATTTGTGGGAGACAGCTGAGCCGTTCTAGACTCCCCTATATCTTCGCCACACCCCTCCCCTTCTTCTTGTCTCAACATTTTAAATTATACTCAGAAACATTATCTTCACACATGTTAAATGCTTTTCACTGACATCCGTAACATGGCCTATATAGATTAAGAACTATGAGTTTGATCATAACTGTGTGTGTGTGTTTCTCCGTCTCTTTCCCAGGTATCTCCGTGATATTCGAGGGCAGCAGAGAGGAGTTCTTCCCGAAGCTGATGGCGTGGGCTCAGGAGAGTGGAGCGTCCTGCGAGGGTTTTGAGATCGCCAACTTTGCTGGCGAGGGCTTCGGCCTCAGGGCAACCAAGGACATCAAGGTGGGTCGCTACAACCGGATCGGCCGGTGTCCATGGCAACAGTTGTCAGGGGTGACATCACTTGGGTCGTATTCAGTAGTGCACATCGTAGCAAAACGTTTTGCAATGAAAACAAGAGTTTCTTATTGTACAAGTTCAACTGATTAACAAAATTGCTCCAAGGCATTTTTAAGGACGAGAAAGGCCTTAGTCTATGGAGGAAGCCTCAGGTCATCTAGATTGATCAGCTCCTTGATTATATTTCAACAGAGGAAACAAGGCTTAACTCTCTCTTATTGGTGTTCTTCTCATAATGACCCACCAATCAGCCCTCATTATTGATGTTCTAAAATGGCTGCCGTTTAGGTCTGATCGATCAAACAGGCCGAGCTGTTTGTATGAAGCCCAGGGCTCTGTTGCTGTCACGATAACGGAATTATGATTTTGATACCGATACCAGGTTTAGTATCAAGATACTCCATACCAAAATGATACCATAACAACAAAGAAAGACTTATTAGCCAAAGTCACAGAAAGGCTCTTGATCCAGACAGATAAACTCAACTACTGCTCTGTTAAATCTTTGAGCATCCTTTGAGTTCAATATCATTACATTTGAACATTTTGATGTAAAAAATTTGAGAGCGCCATCTATGCATGAAATAATCAGTTATGCAATCACTTTGACTTTGTTTTAACCGGTAGCCTAGTGGTTAGAGCATTGGTCCAGTAACCGAAAGGTTGCTGGATCTAATCCCAGAGCTGACAAGGTAAAAATCTGTCGTTCTGCCCCTGAGCAAGGCAGTTAACCCACTGTTCGCCGAAGACGTAGATTAAGGCAGCTCCCCGCACCTCTCTGATTCAGAGGGGTTGGGTTAAATGCGGAAGACACATTTCAGTTGAATCCATTCAGTTGTACAATTGACTAGGTATCCCCCTTTCCCTTAACCAACCTAGCTACAAAACAAAGGTTTATCATTTATTTTAAAGGTATATCTCTATTGATAAACTGCGTAAATCACAGTACAGGCGAATGCATATTATTCAATAGGAGTGTGTGCAATGCATGCATTTGAGTTATTGGCCAGCAGCATACAACTACTGTCTTTCCTCTGAAGCTAAGCAGGGTTGGTCCTGTTCGGTCCCTGGATGGGAGAACAGATGCTGCTGGAAGTATAGCGCCAGTAGGAGGCACTCTTTCCTCTGGTCCCCCAAAAATGATATCCTAATGCCTCAGGGTAGTGATTGGGGACACTGCCCTGTGTAAGGTGCTGTCTTTTGGATGGGATGTTAAACGCCTGGCTCTCAGTGCTAAAGATCCCATGACACTTATTGTAAGAGTAGGGATGTTAACCCCGGTGTCCTGGCTAAATTCCTAATTTGGCCCTCATACCGTCGTGGCCACCTAATCATCCCCAGCTTCCAATTGGCTCATTCATTTCCCCCGTCCTCTCCCCTGTAACTATTCCCCGGGTCGTTGCTGTAAATGAGGATGTGTTCTCAGTCAACGTACCTGGTAAAATAAGGGTTAAAACAAAATATAATATGCTAATTTCACGGGGCTACAGATGACAATCCTTTCCATTTAGGACTTTTATTATTTTATTAGCAACTGCTACGAGAACATTATTTTATTGTACTCATCCACAACATTTGCATAGAAGAAGTATTGACTTCATGAGGCAGAATGTGGGAACCAGACAGGAGGCGAGGGAGATGAAGTTAATGAGTTTTTTGTGGCGAGGGTGACGAAGTGAATTTATAACGTTTTTGGTGACAATCAGCTTTTGAAATCCACATATTTTGCCTTATGGTACTAGGGTAGTGAATTGACCTTGCTTCAGCTGTAAGCTAGCAAGGGAGTTAGCCTACAATTAAAGCTGGAAGATACCAGTATCGTCTTGCATTGTAAAAGTGTTCTAGCTTGTATCGACATTGTTTTGCGAACAGTAATGAACATTTTCAACATTCTATATGCCGTGTTGCATTATTTAAGTGTGTTAATTTCTCTGCAGCATGAGTGGGGAGGTTACGGCCCAGACGGCTTCAGCAAGGAATGAGTGGAGCAGGCACTTTGCTCTTTGTGCTATAAAACAGCTGCGCTGATAGACAGACTTGGTCCTCTCAATCAAGTGAGATACATTTGAAAGAAGTACTGAACGTAGCAAAAATTCTAGCACCTAACTTTCTTTTGGGGGTATCGAAAAAGTACTGAAGTTTCAGTATGCCGTGCAACACTACAGGGCTCTGCCCTTTCTCTTCCCTTTTCTCTCTGTGAGTTGGTGGGAGTTTACTCAATGGCGTAGCTAACACTCTTGAATGATTTTTTACTAAGTGTACAATGAATAATATTATTCAAATAAGCCTGGGGTGAACTAAAATCACGGGCCAAACTTTAGATTCATCCATGTAATTCAAGCATGGAAATCCACTGTCCATTCTGATAACGTTTGTTTCCTCAGGCAGAGGAGCTGTTTCTGTGGATCCCCAGGAAGATGCTGATGACTGTGGAATCGGCCAAGAACTCTGTCCTGGGTGAGTGACAACGTAAGCCCCGTAGAGGGCTGAGTGGTATACCGGATTTTACTATATAGCGGTATTGATACACAGACCGGTATTGGGTTTTTACTTTCACTTCTATAACAGTATTTCAATGTTTGGTTTGTTTAAAGTGATACGCGCGTGTTATATACATTTTTCTAGTTTACTCAGTTTGCTACTTGAGTCGTCTTTCTCCCTCCTCCTGCTACATGCTGTTTCCCACACCAAGCCATGCCCCCTGTCACTCAAGGAGAGCGCAGTTGCTCGACCACAGAGTCACAAGCAATGTTCCCTCTAAGCTGAGCGCGGGCATGCAGTAGCCTTGAGACTGCAGTGCAGCTCCCCCAGGACTGCACAGTAGAAATATCAGCTGACAGAGAGAAGCACGAGATTGAACTTCAGTCAACTTTCTAGAGCAGTGGAAGATCTCCAAGGCATTCCTAGTCGATCGCCAAACATTTCTGAAAAATCCCAACGATAAAGACTATTTTTTTTTATTCATCTCGGGCTGTTGGCGGTAGGTGCACCCGATTCAGCTGCGCTGGGTAGGCAGACTTGCCATTTTGAACCATTTCACGTGTCTGAAGGTACAAACTATGCCTTCCCGGCAGGCCCGGAGAGCAAATCGAGTGCACTATATGCCCACCGCTGGCCAATCGGATGGCTCAGATGACAGTAACGTAGCAGCCATAAAAATAAAATAAAGCTACAGCCAAGTTGATACTGTGAGGTTTCAAAACATTTAAAACCACGACTAGAGACTGTCAATGAATACAGCAAAGAGCTGCTGTTTTTATGAGTGAGTTCATGTTTAAGTTCTTACTCATCACTGTCAACACTTCCTATTCAACACTTTTCTGAGCCATAAAATGCGCGTTCTTCCTATTTCCACTCAGTGCTACTACAAGCAGTGCAGCAGTAATGAATGAGTAGGACAGTCTATCTATAGGCTTGCGTTGTTATTATTAGGCTTGACTTTTATTAAAATCAAGGAATATTTCACTTTCTCTGTTCATAGGAGTAACAACATTAATTTGTGCATGAAGCAGAAATAATGCGGTGCGACTTGAGTTTTGCAATCAGCTGGAAGACTGTGTCCCTATTTGGTGAGTGTCAGTGGAGGAAAGGGAGAGCGGAGAGAATTTGAGATGCTCAGTCTGCTGCTCTCTCCGCTGTCTCACTTTGTCTCAAAGTGATCTTGACTGAGAAAAGGTTGGTGACCACTGTTAACACATCAACGTTTCCCTTTACTGTGGCAATTGTGATAAAATCAACACAATATTAGCCACTTTCAATGCAACATACCGAAACAAAACAAACTATGCAAGAGATTTTGTTGTAGGCAGAACAGATCGGAGTAGGATTCTATTGCATTGACATGTACGACTCAGCCTGTACTCTACACAGACCAGTGTGTAACCAATCAGAGCTGCAGTTGGCCAATATGCAAATGGATTATTGCCATATATGGACCTGTGCCATTTACTTTGAACTGGACTGTGTTTACAGCATGAACGGTCGTGAGTAGATACGCTTGTTTTGAGATCTAAGCGAGAGCTGCATGTAGCCACGTGTACATTTTGTTCATATCCTTTGCTAGTTAGTGAGTTGTTAGCCCAGTTATAGATGATTTGTAGTCAGCAATAGGGGAGAGACTGCTTCTTACAAGAGCGCAAAGCTTTGAAAGCGAGTCTGATAAAGAGCTATTTTTGTCTTAAATGGGCAGTGTTGTGTTTTGAGACAGGCTTGTAGCCAATAGGCAGAGGGTAACATAATTTGTCTGATTCTCTGTAGTAATGGTATTGGAATAATAATGCATTTTTATTTTGTAAAGTGGTTTCTTGCATCAAACACATTTTCAGTCACCACCTTGTCTGAATGACAAGTGTATAAACAGGTTAATGTCAAGCCCTACATGTTTTTCCCCCCAAAGGTTTTATGGAATGTAGGCCTAGATTGAACACCACACAATGGCTGTTACAGTAGGCTGAAAGATAGAACAGCTATTTCCATGTTAATATTTGATGGGATGCGTTTAATTTTTATTTTATTTTTAAATGGTAGGCCTACATTATGATCAAATAGCCACAGTATCCTACTTGGCCACTGTTAAAACTAACTTTTAAAATGGGTACAGCCTTAGTGTTCACAGTAAAATGAGTGCTGGAAGTTGCGCAGATTTTTCACAAAGTTAAAGTTTGTGCAGACCTGAAATTGTTCAATGCTGGAAAACATTACATGGAACGTTGGTCACAAGCACTTTCTTGCCATTCATTCTGCAGTCTGCATGGTCCGATTGATGCAACAAGATGTTGCTGACATGCTGCTTTCCAAAAGCATTCTATAATTAAACTATTCGTTTGTGTATCTTACTTACTGTCTGCGGCTAAAATAAATCTTGTTAGCTGCTAATCACTGGTTAGCTGGCTAGCTAGCTTGCTAGTAGCTTGCTAAATGTACTAAGTCAGAGCAAACGTTTGCCTGAGGACTCAAACTGAATTATTCCGCTGCTCTATCGTTCACCACATACCTCAGTCAGACTGCCACCATTGAAGTTGTTTGTGGTGACATTAAAATGAGGGGTGTTGTACAGAACAGTCTTCAGTGATTGGCTCATCTCTGTTTCTGCAACGGTATCTTCTAAATCAGAGAGGAATAGACGAAGCATCAATATGTTAGCTAGCTACATTAGGTAAGAAAACGTGTAATGTAAACTCTAATTAGGGTCACCTGGAAACACTGACACTTGGTTCCTACCCTGTCAAAAGTTCCTCCCTGACTTACTAATTCACTGTCATGTTAAACAATATTCCAACTATAGAATTAGAATAATAATTTTATTTCCATGATTCCAATAGTTCACCAATTAATTAGGCCTAGATATTTGGCCCATATCATGCAGCCCTGCATGGCACAGTGTGGACATAACACAAGTGCAGGAAATGCAGAGAATTAATTTTGGATCCACCCTAAGGTCATGAACTGCTCATAAAGCGTATTTAGAACTTTTATTAAAAAAAAAATAATAATAATAAAAAATAAATAAATATATATATATATGAAAAATATTGAGATATTATATTTTGACCATATCACCCAGCCCTAGGCCCATATACTGTGTTTTTGCCCATAATGTGTAAGTTCAGTTAAATACAGACAAGCTGGACATCTGTCTATTTGTTGGTGGAAGAACTATTGCACGTGGAGAAAATAAAGATCCTACCTTTAAAAAAACATGATGATGGCGCCGGAGAAGATGGCTGCCGTTTTAGTCTCCTAACCAATTGTGTGTTTTTTTCCCCCCCGCGTTATTTGAAACTTATTTTGTACATAATGTTTCTGCCGCTGTCTCTTATGACCGAAAAGAGCTTCTAGATATCAGGACAGCGATTACTCACTTCGTACTGGACAAAAGATTTTTTCTTTAATCAAGTCGGACGTGAAGGATTTACTTCAGACACCCGACCTGGCCCACATCCCCATCATTGGCAGGAGACAGATATATCGGTGACGTAGGTCTGGGTGCCTTGTAAGGATCCGGCGGCGAGTGGGTTATCTGCCTCTACCATCAGTCCTATTAGCCAATGCACAATCATTGGAAAACAAAATACACGAGCTACGATCACGAATATCCTATTAACGGGACATTAACTGTAATACCTTATGTTTCACCGAGTCGTGGCTGAACGACGACATGATTAGCATACAGCTGGCGGGGTTTACGCCCACAAGCCTTCCATGTGAGCTAAATTACTTCTATGCTCGCTTCGAGGCAAGCAACACTGAAACATGCATGAGAGCATCAGCTGTTCCGGATGACTGTGTGATCACACTCTCCGTAGCCGATGTGAGTAAGACCTTTTAAACAGGTCAACATTCACAAGGCTGCATTCACAAGGCCAGACGGATTACCAGGACGTGTATTCCGAGCTTGCGCTGACCAACTGGCAAGTGTCTTCACTGACATTTTCAACTTGTCCCTGACCGAGTCTGTAATACCAACATGTTTCAAGCAGACCACCATAGTCCCTGTGCCCAAGAACTGACTACCGACCCGTAGCACACACGTCTGTAGCCATGAAGTGCTTTGAAAGGCTGGTCATGGCGCACATCAACACCATTATCCCAGAAGCCCTAGACCCACTCCAATTTGCATACCGCCCCAACAGATCCACAGATGATGCAATCTCTATTGCACTCCATACTGCCCTTTCACTCCTGGACAAAAGGAACACCTACGTGAGAATACTATTCATTGACTATAGCTCAGTGTTCAAATCCATAGGGCCCTCAAAGCTCATCACTAAGCTAAGGACCCTGGGACTAAACGCCTCCCTCTGCAACTAGATCCTGGACTTCCTGACAGGCCGCCCCCAGGTGGTAAGGGTAGGTAACAACACATCTGCCACGCTGATCCTCAACACGGGAGCTCCTCAGGGGTGCGTGCTCAGTCCCCTCCAGTACTCCCTGTTCACTCATGACTGCATGGCCAGACACGACTCCCAACACCATCAATACGTTTACCTGACGACACAACAGTGGTATGCCTGATCACCGACAACGATGAGAGCCTATAGGGAGGAGGTCAGAGACCTGGCAGTGTGGTGCCAGGATAACAATCTTTCCCTCAACGTGATTAAGACAAAGGAGATGATTGTGGAATACAGGAAAAGGAGGACCGAGCACACCCCCATTCACATCGACGGGGCTGTAGTGGAGCAGGTTGAGAGCTTCAAGTTCCTTGGTGTCCACATCACCAACAAACTATATCATGGTCCAAACACACCAAGACAGTCGTGAAGAGGGCACGACAACACCTATTCTCCCTCAGGAGAAGATTTGGCATGGGTCCTCAGATCCTCAAAGTTCTACAGCTGAACCATCGAGAGCATCCTGACTGGTTGCGTTACTGCCTGGTATGGCAACTACTCAGCATCTGATCGCAAGGCATTAGAGAGGGTGGTGCGTATGACCCAGTAGCTCACTGGGGCCAAGCTTCCTGCCATCCAGGTCCTCTATAGATGGTGTCAGAGGAAGGCCCTAAAAATTGTCTAAGACACCAAATTGTCCAGCCACCCTAGTCATAGACTGTTCTCTCTGCTACCGCACGGAAAACGGTACCGGAGCGCCAAGTCTAGGTCCAAAACGCTTCTTAACAGCTTATACCTTCCAAGCCATAAGACTCCTGAACAGCTAATCAAATGGCTACCCGGACTATTTGCATTGTCCCCCCTCTGTTACGCTGCTGCTACTCTCAGTTTGTTTTCTATGCTTGGTCACTTTAACTCTACCTACATGTACATATTACCTTGACTAACCTGTGCCCCAGCACATTGTACCGGTACCCCCTGTATATAGCCTTGCTACTGTAATTTTACTGCTGCTACTTTAATTATTTGTTATTTACATTTTTACTCATCTATTTAATTTTTATTTTTTTACTTTACTTATTTTTCTTAACTGCATTGTTGGTTAAGGGCTTGTAAGAAAGCATTTCACTGTAAGGTCTACACCTGTTGTATTCGGCGCATGTGACAAATAACGTTTGATTTGACAACAAGGCTTTGAGCTCTGACATTTGAAACCCCTTGTGCTTTGTCCTCCCCTAGGGTTCACGCATACACCTCTATACACACACACACACACACACACACACACACACACACACACACACACACACACACACACACACACACACACACACTGTTCTGTATGTAAATTCTCCTCTCTCCCTCCCAGGTCCCCTGTACAGCCAGGACCGTATTCTCCAAGCCATGGGTAATGTGACCCTGGCCCTCCACCTGCTGTGTGAGCGGGCTGACCCCTCCTCCCCCTGGCTGCCCTACATCAAGACCCTCCCCTGGGACTACGACACCCCTCTCTATTACGAGGAGGAAGAAGTACGCCACCTGCTGTCCACTCAAGCCATTCAGGACGTCCTCAGCCAGTACAAGAACACCGCTCGGCAGTACGCGTACTTCTACAAAGTCATCCAGGTGAATGGCAGATGGGTATTCACGCTCGCTCGCTCACTTGTACTCTCTCACACTCACTCACTCCTGCTCTCTCATACTCAGTCGCTTGCTTTTCACACACCAGGGCTTCCGTTAGCCGGTAAGGTTTTGGTCCGATCCCCAAAAATTAGCCTGGGAGATGCAGAAAAATCCCGTTGCAAAATAATGCTTTTAGCCTATTCATTGATGGACATACATTTACATTTGACTGGCCATGCTTATTGGTCAAGGTGTATCGGTTAATTTGCCTAATTTAGTGGAATTAAATTGGCTCGTGTATTTTTGTAAGTCGTTATGCTTATCACACGCGCACAGCGTACAGAGCCTAAGAGAGGAAAACCTGTCAGACAGCGCGTGAGTTGCTGCTACAACTTTTCAAACGGCTCATTCGTTGCTGCCGGAGTGAAACGTGCTTTTAATAAGCTCAACCATTGCTTAACAGTTGTAAATGCAGTTGTGTGTTAACAGTTTTGATGGCCACGATTTTAAAAAGAGCAAAACATTTTTTTCTTTCTCAGGTGGTAATTGAAGTGCGCTTCCCTTTTACCATTCAAATGCATTAGTTAACGGTAGGCAGGCTGCAGCACGTTACACATATTGATGGGCGTGAGTAATCAAGTACTCAAACTGATGTTAAAACTCTATTTACCAGAGAGCTCTTTTTTTTTTCAAATACTGGAAAACTGTTTGGTGAAAATGTTGTCTTGAAGACGACGTTATTTTGCTTTGACTCTAGTGTTCCATTTGTGCATTTGCGGGACACAACAAAAAATAAACCAAGCCAAGCATCACACAGTTTACGCATCACACAGTTCTGCCTCCTAAATCCCTTTCCCCTTCATCCCTCACTCACTCAGTTGCTTTCCGACTGCTTGCTCTACACATGCGTGCTGTGTGTGCCTATAGAAATAATTGCCTGTAAAAACGTATCGAACTGATGGGATACGCAAGCTCCATTCCTTGTCAAATGATGATAGTTTTATCACAAATTCAAAATGGACTGGTTGACTGAAGTAGGGAAATATGTGTTCCAGAAATGAGCTGCAGTTTTGGAATAAATGCGTAATTTTCTGCTTAGGCTACCTTGCGGTTGTCACTAGTTACGATACCCACAAAGTCAAAATTGGCTCTATAAAAATTCATAAGCAAAAATGTGCTTTTTGGTTGTAATTTAAGGTTAGGCATAAGKTTAACAGTGTGGTTAAGGGTTAGGTTTAAAATCAGATTTTTAGATGCAAAATTGTAGAAACAAGCAGGGTTTATTACTTTGTGGCTGTGGTAACTTACCTCAGTGACGACCCTACTTTTTTTAACTGCAAGTGGCATTTAGAATTGGTTAGCCTAGGCTACTACCACACTGATAATATGCACAAATATTAGTTTGATAAAGACAGAGCGTATTTTCGTTGGTCATTAAGACCCGTCTCCTGCTCTGACAAACACCACTGTAGCTCAGCCACCTTCCACTGCAGATGTGGATGGCTGACGTAGGCGGATGTGGTGGATTGAGACGCAGCCCATGCATGAAAACAGATATCTCTAGCTTAAACTGACCTATTTTGGTGTGTCAAGACTTCAGGATCAAACAGATGCTTTGGCCATAATTCATTCCCATGCAGTGTTCAATGTAGAATTGTTAATCCGTATAGAACATTCCAAGAAACTGGCCTGATAAAGTAAATCGAACACCTGTCTATTGAAAAGACAGAGTTTGGTTGTAACCCTGAAAATGTCTTTCAACTTGCCGAATTGAGCCCCATTTCAAGTTATCTTTGAGAATAATTGTTCCAGACGTGAGATGCGAATCACTTCAGTGTTATATTACATGTTTTTTACTCTAAAATACAGTGCATTCAGAAGGTATTCAGACTCCACATTTTGTTACTTTACAGCCTTATTCTAAAATTGAATGAATCATTTTTTTTAACTCTCATCAATCTACTCACAATACCCCATAAGTATTCAGACCCTTTTCTATGAGACTCGAAATGGACCTCCTGTGCATCCTGTTTCCATTGATCATCCTTGATGTATCTACAACTTGATTGGAGTCCACCTGTGGTAAATTCAAAAGACTGGACATGATTTGAAAAGGTACACGCCTGTCTATATAAGGTCCCACAGTTGACAGTGCATGTCAGAGCAAAAACCAAGCCATGAGGTCAAAGGAATTGTCCTTAGAGCTCCGAGTCAAGATTGTGTCGAGGCGCAGATCTGGGCAAGGGTACCAAAACATTTCTGCAGCATTGAAGGTCCCCAAGAACACAGCGGCCTCCATCATTCTTAAAGTTAGTAAGTTATGAACCACCAATACTCTTCCGAGAGCTGGCCGCCCAGCCAAACTGAGTAGTCATGGGAGAAGGGCCTTGGTCAGGGAGGTTCTTCTGTGGAGATGGGAGAAACTTCCAGAAGGACAACCATCTCTGCACCGCTCCACCAATCAGGCCTTTGGTATGGTAGAGTGGCCAGACGGAAGCCACTCCTCAGTAAAAGGCACATGATAGCCTGCTTGGAGTTTACCAAAAGGCACCTAAAGACTCTCAGACAATGAGAAACAAGATTCTCTGGTCTGATGAAACCAAGATTGAAATCTTTGGCCTGAATGCCAAGCGTCACGTCTGGAGGTAACCTGGCACCATCCCTACGGTGAAGCGTGGTGGCAGCATCATGCTGTGGGGATGTATTTCAGCGGCAGGGACTGGAGCAAAGTACAAAGAGTACAGATTAAAATCTGCTCCAGAGCGCTCAGGACCTCAGACTGGAGCGAAGGTTCACCTTCCAACAGGTTAACGACTCTAAGCACACAGCCAAGACAACGCAGAGGAGTGGCTTCGGGACAAGTCTCTGAATGTTCTTGAGTGGCCCAGCCAGAGCCCAGACTTGAACCTGATCGAACATCTCTGGAGGGACCTGAAAATAGCTGTGCAGCAACGCTCCCCATCCAACCTGACAGAGCTTGAGAGGATCTGCAGAGAAGAATGGGAGAAACCACCCAAATACAGGTGTGCCAAGCTTGTAGCGTCATACCCAAGAAGACTCGAGACTGTAATCGCTGCCAAAGGTGCTTCAACAAAGTACTGAGTAAAGGGTCTGAATACTTATGTCAATGTGAGATTTCAGTTTTTTATTCGTAATAAATTTACAAATTATAACATATTTTTGCTTTGTCATTATGGGGTGTTTGTAGATTGAGGGGGGGGAAACGATTTAGAATAAGGCTGTAACGTAGCAAAATGTGGAAAAAGTCAAGGGGTCTAAATACTTTCCTGAAGGCACTGTATATGAAGCCATTAGGATTGGTTATCTGCAATGGTTATGATAAATTATGCATTGTTGCGCACTGTTGGCATACTGTTGGCATACTGTATGTACAGAACAAAAATATACACGCAACATGTGAAGTGTTGGTCCCGTGTTTCATGAGCTGAAAAAAAAGATCCCAGAAATGTTCCATACGCACATAAAGCTTCTTTCTCCACATCTGGCTTCTTTACCTGCGGGATCGTATGAGACCAGCCACCCGGACAGCTGATGAAACTGCGTTTGCACAACAGAAAAAAACTGCCTGAAACTGTCTTCGGGGAAGCTCATCTGCGTGCTTGTCCATCTCACCAGGGGCTTGACTTGACTGCAGTTCAGCCTGGGAACTGGCTTCAGTGAAGCTCATCTGCGTGCTTGTCCATCTCACCAGGGTCTTGACTTGACTGCAGTTCAGCCTGGTAACTGGCTTCAGTGAAGCTCAATCTGCGTGCTTGTCCATCTCACCAGGGTCTTGACTTGACTGCAGTTCAGCCTGGTAACTGGCTTCAGTGAAGCTCATCTGCGTGCTTGTCCATTCACCAGGGTCTGACTTGACTGCAGTTCAGCCTGGTACTGGCTTCAGTGAAGCTCATCTGCGTGCTTGTCCATCTCACCAGGGTCTTGACTTGACTGCAGTTCAGCCTGGTACATGGCTTCGTGAAGCTCATCTGCGTGCTTGTCCATCTCACCAGGGTCTTGACTTGACTGCAGTTCAGCCTGGTAACTGGCTTCAGTGAAGCTCATCTGCGTGCTTGTCCATCTCACCAGGGTCTTGACTTGACTGCAGTTCAGCCTCGGTAACTGGCTTCAGTGAAGCTCATCTGCGTGCTTGTCCATCTCACCAGGGTCTTGACTTGACTGCAGTTCAGCCTGGTAACTGGCTTCAGTCGGCAAATGCTCACCTTCGATGGCCACTGGCACGCTGGAGAAGTGTGCTCTTCACGGATGAATCCTGGTTCCAACTGTACCGGGCAGACTGCATGTATGGTGTTGTGTGGGCGAGTGGTTTGTTGTTCACAACATTGAAATCAAGGTGCCCCATGGTGGTGGGGTTAGGGTATGGGCAGGCATAAGCTACGGACAACGAACACAATTGCATTTTATCGATGGCAATTTGAATGCACAGAGATACTGTGACGAGATCCTGAGGCTCATTGTGTTTCCATTCATCCGCCGCTATCACCTTATGTTTCAGCATGATAATGCACGGCCCCATGTCGCAAGGATACGTACACAATTCCTGGAAGCTGAAAATTCTCCACTTCTTCCACGGCCTGCATACTCACCAGACATGTCACCCATGTTTGGGATGCTCTAAATCGACTGGTATGACAGCGTGTTCCAGTTCCCGCCAATATCCAGCAACTTCGCACAACCATTGAAGAGCCATTGTATTCCACAGGCCACAATCAACAGCCTGATCAACTCTATGCGAAGGAGATGCGTCGCACTGCGTGATGCAAATGGTGGTCACACCAGATACTGACTGGTTTTCTGATCCACGCACCTATTTAATTTTTTTAAGTTATCTGTGACCAACAGATGCATATCTTTATTCCTAGTCATGTGAAATCCATAGATTATGGGCAAATTTATTTATTTCAATTGACAGATTTTCTTATGAACTGTAACTCTGTAAAATCTTTGAAGTTGTTGCATTTTGCATAAATTTTTTTGTTCAGTGTAGAGAGATGCGCACATTTTTTTCCAGTCCCACCCTTGTTTTAGATTTTTTTTTTTTCTTAAGGCACAATCCTAGTCATATTAGCAACCCATGAAAGTTGTTGCATCTTTAGATCTCCCTTTAAAAAAAAAAAAATCTGTCAGGTGAAACCGCAGGCATGTGCGGTGTGCTTTTGACAACGGTATTTTCCCACTAATTTCATTATGGAATGAACATTTAAGTGTGGGTTACTGCCTTGTGCACATTGCTGGCCTTATGATGTGAATAAATAATAATTTATAAATGTTTAGCTAAACGTTCTGTTCTGTTGCATCAGCCTCATTGCTTTAAAAAAAAATTACTGTAGCCTTCTGGTTGTATGAATTTGAGGTCTATCGTGCCATCGGAATTGGCTATTTCTCACACAGAAGGACAAGCTGACCATTAGAATAGGTCAACTGTTCTACTATGGGGGATATTAGATTGACATAGGCTAGAGAATTTTTCGCTGTTCAATACTCGTCTTGTTGCCTGAGGAAAAGTAAATGTGGCATCTTCAAAGTGCAAATCGGAATTCGGTAAGGACGCACGCCGTTGCATCCTCGAGTTACATGTTTTGTTAAGATGAGTATCCATCATTTCATTTGTCATTCTGAGCACTGTGGGTGGACACCCCAATGCATATGGGTCTGCTTCATTTCTCATAACTCGTTAAATTAAAATGCTGCTCGTCAAATGTCCAACGCAACATTTACCTAACGGAATCCGTGACACACACACACACACACACACACACACACACACACACACACACAGACTCAGGATTGCTAAAGAAAGTCCTATTCTAACTAGCTTTTCTATAGACTTCTACAAGGTCATCCCAGGTGAGTGGGAGTGCTCTGTCTATGCGTTGTCATTTGGGATAATCTAGTAAAAGTTGCGTTTCATTGCACCTACAACAAAGCTTTGTTCATGATCGCAACATTGCGCAACACTCCCATGACCCTGAGATTGCAACAACTTTTGAGCAGGAAGGAGGATGCAATACTGTCTGCCTGTACGGGCTTTGTACTACTTCTGCTGCTGACGTTGCAAAACATCTTGAAACGTATGTTGTGTGTAGACAGTCTCTTCTGTGTGTGTGTTTGCCGTGGCTAGACTGAGGAGTACATTTGAAAAAGACACTTGGACTTTTCACATATTGTTTATAAACACTCTTCTCGTCTTTCTATCTAGGAAACAGTTAGGGCTGTGGCGGTCACAAAATGTCGTCAGCCGGTGATTGTCAAGCAAATAACTGTCGGTCTCACGGTAATCGACAGTTAATTAACATAAACACATTTAGCATGTCCTGGCTTCCACACAGCCTACACGCCACTGATGCAGACCTTTGGAACATCTACATTTTAAAAAGTTTTAAAAAGCCATGTACCTGAACCTATACCAGCCTGAATAAAATTGAAAGGATTTTTTCTCTCCAATTGATTTGAGGGAGTGCGCGATCCCAAATTAACACAACCACTAGCATCAAAAATATTTTTTTCCCGCAATGTGTCTAATGCAACAGATCAGAACTTTTAGCTTACAATGTTGATAAACTATTAGGCCATTTCTTCACATAAGCGCAGCAAAGCGCAGATGGCAGTAGGCTATAAGCTGAAATGTTCCATTAGCAGAAAACACCATTATCAAAAGTGACCGCAAATGCAGTTATGCATGGAATGCTTTTACTATAAGGGTGCATTTTTATGGTGAAAAATGATTTTTGTCAAACTCACGCGCTGCTTATGCATACCAGTTAAGCTCTACACACCTTGTAAAGCGGATTCATGTGCTTCATTTTAAGAAGTTATTTGGCCACTAGTTAATATTGTCACCCATCAGACTATTCTTGATTTAATCCTGTCTTTATGTATAAATAATATGTGGACCATTATCATGCACTTGTATCGAAACAGGGGCAGTGGGGGAAAAAACATGTCATCTATGCACTTAAATATTAAATGGAGGACAATTTTCACGTGGTTCATTTTCATGCCAGACAGGTAGGCTATACTCCTGTTGTAAATATAAGCGATGTGTTAGGACAGTTGAGAAATTAATATAATAGGCCTAGCCTATTTTGTATTTAACCTTTTATTTAACTAGGCAAGTCAGTTGAGAACAAATGACGGCCAAACCCGGACGACGCTGGGCCAATTGTACGCCGCCCTGTGGGACTCACAATCACAGCCGGATGTGATGCAGCCTGGATTTGAACCAGTGGCTGTAGTGACACCTCTTGCACTGAGATG
The DNA here is from genome assembly GCF_002910315.2 of Salvelinus sp. IW2-2015. Lineage (NCBI taxonomy): Eukaryota > Metazoa > Chordata > Actinopteri > Salmoniformes > Salmonidae > Salvelinus > Salvelinus sp. IW2-2015. The sequence continues at coordinate 6,752,440 of NC_036849.1, read as the reverse complement.
CAGTGCCTTAGACCGCTGCGCCACTCGGGAGCCCTGTAAGGTGCATGTTTTACCCCCCCCCCCCCCCCAAAAGAAATGCATAATATGGATGTTAAAATTGCCTGTCCCAGTCACCTCCTATTTCTACAGGAAAGTAGAACATGCAAATACAACTCAAGACACTTTAATTTGGTCTGTATTGCTTCAATAACATATCTTCATAACAGACACTGGGGGACAGCTGTGAGTGGCGAAACAAATTCTGTGAACTCTTTTCAGAAAGCCATGAAATGTGATTGACTGAAGCTATTTTGTAGCTGAAATTCTTTTAATTTCCTACTTAAACTTTTCAAGTAAAGCCTTAACTCATATCTACCTGAAGGATAATTATGAACATGGTTTAATTTGCAAATGACTAACTTTATTTGGGCATGCTCAGGTTAACTTTCCCACAGAATTATTTGTAATAATTCGGACTCTTTCTGTGATATATTTTTGTGCCAGGCAGTGTTCATGTGAACTTTAGAACCTTCAATTCAGATCCCAGTTCTTAGTGTCGGCAAAGTCACAGATCCAAAGCCTGGTATTGTAAGTTGACTTATTTCCTACAGAAAGAGTTATCGCTACAGCTGTATAACATTCACCTTGAAGCCAGGTACAGAGTAAATCTCTGTGCTGGGTTCGTTTGGCTCTTGTTAAAAGTCCAGTCAGGTCTCTCTCTGTCTGCCTCTCTCTCTTCTTTCCCATCCTTCCATCTCTCTGTCCTTCCATCTCTGTCTTTGCACGTCCACCTGTCTGTCAGTGCGTGCCCGGCGAGAGGGATCGGGTTAGAAGAGGCTCCCAGCTGTAGGGAAATGAGGAGAGCAGCTTCAGAATCGACTCTTGCACCCAATTTCAGAGGACCTGATAAGCTGCTAATGACAGTGAGAGAGAGGGGCAGGCATGGGCGGTTTCTGTCCTGTATGACCATCGCATGACCAACAGGAGGAGCTGTTTCTTCTCCTAAAGCTCTTAGTCTGAACTGAAAACAGCTCCTGTGTGATTGGTGGATGCACTACTATTGCTGTTCACTATATGGTGTACGTCTTTTGGTCAAAGTAGTGACCTATAGAGAATGCGGTGCCATTTGGGATACGGAGGGTGTTTGTGGGTGAGTACTGTAACATGTCATATATACAACACATTTATGATCTTTATTCACATTTTGGGGGGAGAGTCGGTGTCATTCACAACGTTCTCAAGCACCCTATGACTGAAATCTCCATATGAGCGGCATGATAACATATAGGCTTTATACTGTCGATATAAAATTGATAACGGTTGAATGGTCGCCTCCTTTTCTTAGGGGTTAATACCAGTACCTCTACTCTCTATAGCGGTTAAGTTTGAACGGCCCAGTTTATCTGTAGACAGCTGTAGGTAGCTTCAGTGAGGAAGACGGAGAGACAATGTGATTACAGTTTTATTATGAAATAGAAGAAAGGCAAGACAGATATTGTGATGCAAATCTCTCTCCCAGTATGCTAATTTAGTTATTAACTGACATGTTAAAATGAGGTATTCATTCCAGCTCTCCCTTTTGATCAAACCACTGAAGACTAGGTTTGCATCTCAAATGGCACCCTATTCCCTATATAGTGCATTAGAGCTATAGGGCGCTGGTCAATAGTAGTGCACTATGTAGGGTGACATTTGGCTCGTAGACTAGACAACTCTCTTTAGGTTCTGTAGTCCCTTTCTTAGCAAAGGGATTGGAGGAGCAATAAAAAATAAAAATTCTCTAAATTATTTTCACTTTCTTTAGTTCGAGCGCTTTGTTTCTGTCATTAAATAAGTCAATTAGAGAAGAGGAAAAAACATTCACATTTCACATTACTGTCAAGATAAGACATCAATATGAAAAATTTGTCGTGGCAATAGTTAATGTTTGTCATTGTCTCTTGGCTGATCTGGACTGGTATGTTGACATGTTTTTGATGAAATGTTTCTTGGTTCTCAGTTGAAGGTGGGCGGCTCAAATCAAAAGTAGAATTGTATTTGTCACATGCGCCGAATACAACAGGTGTAGACCTTTTCGTGAAATGCTCACTTACAAGCCCTTAACCAACAGTGCAGTTTTAAGAAAAATAAGAGTTGAGATAATATTTACTGAATAAACTAAAGTAAAAAAACAAATGTCACACAATAAAAAAACAATAACGAGGCTATATATATACAGAGGGTACCTGTAGTGAGTCAATGTGCGGGGGTACATGTTAGTTCAGGTAATATATACATGTAGATAGGGGTAAAGTCACTATGCATAGATGAACAGCGAGTAGCAGCAGCATAAAGCAGAGGGGGGGGGTCAATGCAAAGAGTCTGGGTAGCCATTTGATTAACTGTTCAGCAGTCTTATGGCTTGGGGGTAGAAGGTGTTAAGGAGCCTTTTGGACCTAGACATGGCTCTCCGGTACCGCTTGCCATGCGGTAGCAGAGAGAACAGTCTGACTAGGGCCATATGCACTACCCTCTGTAGCACCTTGCGGTCGGATGCCGAGTAGTTGCCATACCAGGCGGTGATGCAACCAGTCAGGATGCTCTCGATGGAGCAGCTGTAGAACTTTTTGAAGATCTGACGACCCAAGCCTAATCTTTTCAGTCTGCTGAGGGGGAATAGGTGTTGTCGTGCACTCTTCACGACTGTCTTGGTGTGTTTGGACCATGTTAGTTTGTTGGTGATGTGGACACCAAGGAACTTGAAGCTCTCAACCTGCTCCACTACAGCCCCGTCGATGTGAATGGGGGTGTGCTCGGTCCTCCTTTTCCTGTAGTCCACGATCAGCTCCTTTGTCTTGATACACTGAGGGAGAGGTTGTTATCCTGGCACCACACTGCCAGGTCTCTGACCTCCTCCCTATAGGCTGTGTCATGTTTTGACTGAAAACTTTATGATGGTGTTCGAGTCATGCTTGGCCACCGAGTCGTGGGTGAACAGGGAGTACAGGAGGGGAATAAGCACACACCCTTGAGGGGTTCCCCGTGTTGAGGATCAGCGTGGGAGACATGTTGTTGTCTACCCTCACACCCTGGGGGTGGCCCGTCAGGAAGTCCTGGATCCAGTTGCAGAGGGAGGTGTTTAGTCCCAGGTTTCTTAGCTTAGTGATGAGCTTTGAGGGCACTATGGTGTTGAACTCTGAGCTGTAGTCAATGAACAGCATTCTCACGTAGGTGTTCCTTTTGTCCAGGAGGGAAAGAGCAGTGTGGAGTGCAATAGAGATTGCATCATCTGTTGATCTGTTGGTGCGGTCTGCAAATTGGAGTGGGTCTATGGTTTCTGGCCTCTCAAAGCACTTCATGGCTAGAGACGTGAGTACTACGTGTTGGTAGTCATTTAGGTATGTTACCTTGGCTGTCTTTGGCACAGGGACTATGGTGGTCTGCTTGAGACATGTTAGTATTACAGACTCAGTCAGGGACAGGTTGAAAATGTCAGTGAAGACACTTGCCATTTGGTCAGTGCATGCACTGAGAAAACATCTTAGTTTTAGAATGTTAACCTGTTTAAAGGTGTTACTCACATCGGCTATTGAGACCATGATCACACAGTCGTCTGGAACAGCTGGTGCACGTATGCATGCTTCAGTGTTGCTTGCCTTGAAAGGTGCTTAGAAGTAATTTAGCTTGTCTGGTAGGCTCGTGTCACTGGGCAGCTCGTGGCTGGCTTTTCTTTTGTAGTCTGTAATGGTTTGCAAGCCCTGCCACATCTGACGAGTATTAGAGCCGGTGTAGTAGGATTCAATCTTAGTCCTGTATTGACGCATTGCCTGTTGGATGGTTCGTCGGAGTGCATAGTGGGATTTATTTTAAGCGTTTGGGTTAGTGTCCCAATCCTTGAAAGAGGCAGCTCTCTTTAGCTCATTGGGAATGTTGCCTGTAATCCATGGCTTCTGGTTTGGGTATGTACGTATGGTCACTATGGGGACGACGTCATCGACACACTACTCAATGCCATCGGATGAATTCCGGAACATATTCCAGTCTGTACTAGCAAAACAGTACTGTAGCTTAGCAACTGCGTCATCAGACCACTTCCGTATTGAGTGAGTCACTGGTGCTTCCTGCTTTAATTTTTGCTTGTAAGCAGGAATCAGGAGGATAGAATTATGGTCAGATTTGCCAAATGGAGGGCTAGATTATGGTTTATTACTAGTCCTAATACCATTCATCATTCATTTAAGGCATGTCATTTTAAATATTTTCATTGTACTTCATACTCCACGAAAGTAAAAATTTCTTGGTCAGGGCTTATACATTTCACTCGTTAAGAATCTGGTGCAAACATTGAATTGAGTACTCGCCCTCATCCCTAGTTACCGTTTCCTCTCAATCGTTGCTTTCATGCATTTGACTGAATTAAGGAGAATAGTAAATTATTAAGTGGCTGCTATTTGACAGAAATGTTCTGTTTTGTGGTCTTGACAGCGGGAGTGTAGTCACTAGGAACCAAACAGATGTAAACGGGACAAAAAGGGAGGGTCTTAACTGAATCTGACCAATAGAAACTCTAGTTTTCATTGCGAAATGATTTACGTTAGCAACAGTTTGGACTAAAGATTACACCCCTAGTCACCTCTCTATAAAGACAGTACCAACAATGACCGCAAGGTGGTAGTGGTGGGTTGTATACGGTGATATGAAGGTAAAATAGTAGATTGCAATACTGATGACATGAGCATAGTTATTTTCCCGCCCATGTTGTTATAATAATACTACATAGGTGTTATATACTGTTGCTAAAACCCAAAGACTGCAATACACAAACATCAGGAAACAAAACAACTGAAAACAAACAAGAAATGTAAATCACTCTAATTATGGTAAAATAACATGTGCGGGAACAGCAGCATCACTAGTATGTTATTCCTTTTGTGTGGTGACGGAGTTGTGCTGGAAGCCCAGACACCTCATGGCCCGTGGTGTTGAACAGTAAAAGTAAGGTGACGTGTAGAGATGTCTCCTCCTAACTTTGTGAACTCTCCTTCTCGGTTGGCTTGAGCTCTGTGTGGAAGGCGTGTCTGTGTCCTGGCCACATTTCCTCTCTTCTCCACTACGTCTCCTTTCACCTCATCCCCCTCTCCACACTCCCTCTTTCATTATTTTGTCATCTTCGCCGCACCTCTTCCTCCTTTCCCTCTCCTCTACTCCTCCTTCCCTCGCTCATCCCTCTTCTGCCCCCCTCCCCCCTCTCCTCTCTCCTGTCCTCTGCTCAGGTTGGGGGCTGGTGTCAATGTAATGACTACTGTCAACGTCAGCCCCTCTCTCATCCCTCTCTCTGTTTTTCTAAAGCGGGCCGGCCGCAGATGACCGGGCTGGAAAATTAGCTTGTCGCATTGGCTTTGAATTGAATTGACCTGATTGTACCTTCCGTACATGTTGAGTGGCTTGGAGACGGACAAAAAAAAACAACCTCTTCTCTCCCTCCCTGTCCAGTCCATCCCAGCCCCCCTTCCTTGAATTCCACACACACTGTCAGTCAGTCAGTTCTACATGTCTTTCTAAGTGAAGCATAGCAGAGTGTGTGTGTGTGTGTGTGTGTGTGTGTGTGTTTGTAGTTGTGTGTGCGGACCTCATAAGGTGACCTCTGTATGCAGCGAATGCAAAGTAACCTTGGAGCGTGTGTGTGTGTGTGTGTGTGTGGCGCGTGGTGTGATGAGAAATGGGTTAGTGTCCCGGTGGTGTCGTTTCCCTTCCTCTCTGAGGCGCTCCAGGTATCCATCTGTCTAACCTTCTCTCACTCTCTGACGAGTCAAATGAGAAAGATGGACACCCTCGCCGTGTGCGGTGCATCCCGCCGTCATACATTGCAACATGGCGGAAAAAAGGTTCATGAAGGTTATTTATTTACATTCACAATGGTCAGGATTTACCATTCTGGTAACTTTAATTTTGGACTAAGGCAAAAATCTACAAGGAAAATATCTGCTACATTTACTTCTGGTTTGATCCCAACCCCTTTGAAAGGCTGTACATGTAAATACACCGGTTGGCGCAGCGCCCGATCAATGTGTGCTTCTCGTCTTCCTCTCCTGCCCTTCCATGTCACGTCCACAGTCAGGCAGCAGACAGGGCCCAGCCTGGGATCAGGTATGGCTGCTGGGCTCGACGACGCCCCTCCTCTCCGCTAGGATCCATCCGCCAGCCTAGACTCTTATCTTTTAATGGATGTCGGAGCAGGACGAGGCTCAACACTGCTCCTCCACACCCGTACCTCTCAGTCACAACCAGGGTGGGGGAGGAAGAGAGAGCTGCTGGGGTATTATCCCATCACCGTGCCTCAATATTTGGGAACACCCTGTCAACCATCATCTGAGTGTCTAAGAGTTAAAGTAGAACCTTCTATTGAACTTAGGCTTATTTGAGGTACAGKGGGGGGGGGGGGGGGGGGKKGGGKTGGACAGTGCGTGTCATGTGGCCCAGTGAGCGTGATTCTCCTCACTTTACTGTAGCGATGAATCAGTGTCACTGCAGGACTGTCTCTATTATACGCAGCCATTCTGCCACGCCAGCCATCCGCCCAGTGGGAGAAAGATGATGTGACCGCTCTTACCTTAACACGCCTAGCCTGTGTATGTCAACTCCCTCAACACTCCCTATTATAATCAACGGAATACTACTTTGAAGAGACAGCTGGGTAAACAGGCCGATCAGCCAGACATGTTGTGTTAATGACCTACCACCACACATACGCCACGAGGTGGTTGTGTGTGTAACCGAGCGAGAGCCTTCGCTACAATGTCTTACTCTGGGTTTCCTACTGAACTCCAGTCTATTTTTACTGCAGCTCACTTTGCATGTTGGGGAGAAAGAGCTTCAGGAAGCACAGTTATTAGACCCTGGTGCTATGCTCTCTTCCCCCTCGCTCGCTCTCTGCCCCCTCGCCCCTCGCTCGCTCTCTGCCCCCTCGCTCTCTCAATTCAATTCAAGGGCTTTATTGGCATGAGAAACATATGTTTACATTGCCAAAGCAAGTAGATAATAAACAATAAAAATGAACAGTAAACATTACACTCACAGAAGTTACAAAATAATAAAGACATTTCAAATGTCATGTCTATATACAGTGTTGTAACGATGTGCAAATAGTCAAAGTACAAAAAGGAAAATAAATATAGGTTGTAATTACAATGGTGTTTTGTTCTTCACTGTTTGCCCTTTTCTTGTGGCAACAGGTCACAAATATTGCTGCTGTGATGGCACACTGTGGTATTTCACCCAGTAGATATGGGAGTTTATCAAAATTGGGTTTGTTTTCTAATTCTTTGTGGATCTGTGTAATCTGAGGGATATAATATGGTCATACATTTGGCAGGAGGTTTGGAAGTGCAGCTCAGTTTCCACCTCATTTTGTGGGCAGTGTGCACATACAGTGAGGGGGGAAAGTATTTGATCCCCTGCTGATTTTGTACGTTTGCCCACTGACAAAGAAATGATCAGTCTATAATTTTAATGGTAGGTTTATTTGAACAGTGAGCAACAGAATAACAACAAAAAAATCCAGAAAAACACATGTCAAAAATGTTATAAATAGATTTGCATTCTATTGAGGGAAATAAGTATTTGACCCCTCTGCAAAACATGACTTAGTACTTGGTGGCAAAACCCTTGTTGGCAATCAGAGGTCAGACGTTTCTTGTAGTTAGCCACCAGGTTTGCACACATCTCAGGAGGGATTTTGTCCCACTCCTCTTTGCAGATCTTCTCCAAGTCATTAAGGTTTCGAGGCTGACGTTTGGCAACTCGAACCTTCAGCTCCCTCCACAGATTTTCTATGGGATTAAGGTCTGGAGACTGGCTAGGCCACTCCAGGATCTTAATGTGCTTCTTCTTGAGCCACTCCTTTGTTGCCTTGGCTGTGTGTTTTGGGTCATTGTCATGCTGGAATAACCATTTTCAATGCCCTGGCTGAGGTTCTCACCCAAGATTTGACGGTACATGGCCCCGTCCATCGTCCCGTTGATGCAGTGAAGTTGTCCTGTCCCCTTAGCGGAAAAACACCCCCAAAGCATAATGTTTCCACCTCCATGTTTGACGGTGGGGATGGTGTTCTTGGGGTCATAGGCAGCATTCGTCCTCCAAACACGGGTTGAGTTGATGCCAAAGAGCTCCATTTTGGTCTCATCTGACCACAACACTTTCACCCAGTTGTCCTCTGAATCATTCAGATGTTCATTGGCAAACTTCAGACGGCATGTATATGTGCTTTCTTGAGTAGGGGGACCTTGCGGGTGCTGCAGGATTTCAGTCCTTCACGGCGTAGTGTGTTAACAACTGTTTTCTTGGTGACTATGGTCCCATCTGCCTTGAGATCATTGACAAGATCCTCCCGTGTAGTTCTGGGCTGATTCCTCACCGTTCTCATGCTCATTGCAACTCCACGAGGTGAGATCTTGCATGGAGCCCCAGGCCGAGGGAGATTGACAGTTCTTTTGTTTCTTCCAATTGCGAATAATCGCACCAACTGTTGTCACCTTCTCACCAAGCTGCTTGGCGATGGTCTTGTAGCCCATTCCAGCCTTGTGTAGGTCTACAATCTTGTCCCTGACATCCTTGGAGAGCTCTTTGGTCTTGGCCATGGTGGAGAGTTTGGAATCTGATTGATTGCTTCTGTGGACAGGCGTCTTTTATACAGGTAACACGCTGAGATTTGGATCACTCCCTTTAAGAGTGTGCTCCTAATCTCAGCTCGTTACCTGTATAAAAGACACCTGGGAGCCAGAAATCTTTCTGATTGAGAGGGGTTCAAATACTTATTTCCTACCATTAAAATTATAGTCTGATCATTTCTTTGTCAGTGGGAAAACGTACAAAATCAGCAGGGGATCAAATACTTTTCCCCTCAGTGTAGCCTGTCTTCTCTTGAGCCAGGTCTGCCCACGGCGGCCTTTCTCAATAGCAAGGCTATGCTCACTGAGTCTGTACATAGTCAAAGCTTGCTCGCTCCCTCTGCTCCCCCTCTGCTCGCGCTCTCTACTCGCGCTCTCGCTCTCTGCTCTCGCTCTCTGCTCTCGCTCTCTGCTCTCGCGCTCTCGCTCTCTGCTCGCGCTCTCTCTCTGCGGCGCTCTCGCTCTCTCTCTCTCTGCTCGCGCTCTCGCTCGCTCCCTCTGCTCTCTTTCTCCCCCTCTGTCTTTCTAGGTGTGAAATGTGCTAGTCCCCCCTCCCTCTAGCTCCTGCTAGGTTGTAAATGAGCCCTTGGAGGCGTCCAGTGTGTGGCTTTAAATGTAGATTTCTGTGTCACTGGTGGCTCTCTGTCACCCAAATTGATGAAGCAGATTTATGACGTCTGCTGGGCACAACAAATTAAGTTGACAGTGATGTATGGGGGGCTAACGCCATCCTGATCCTAGCTTGCACCGTGGACGCTAACACATGCGCGCGTGCGCACAGACACACACCTCTAACAGACACACGCTAACACACATGGCGCTCAATAACACACCCCTCACACACATTTACACACACCACTAACACACTCTTGTTAGTATCAGCCGCATAACGAAATTCCACACTGATTATTTTTTTTCTTTTTTTTACTCTCTCTCTTCTATCCTCCATCTGTCCTTCTTTTTCTCTCCTCCTAACCTTTCATTTCCAGACTCATCCGACCACCAGTAAACTGCCCTTGAAGGACGCCTTTACGTACGACGACTACAGGTTGGTGTGTGTGTGCCAGCGTCGGCCTGCTTTTGAAGTGCTTGCCCTCCACCCCCACGTTTTGTGTGTGCGCGGCGCATGTCCGTGCGCGTGTCAGACAGTCTGAGAATGTAGAACAACTGCCGGCATCCAGAATGGCCCGTTTTTTTTAAACGGAGTGTTTATTTTCCTCGCTCTTTCGTTTGAGGGAATCATTTATCGGCGGCCTCTTTTCATCTTCCCATTGTGTTGAGCGTGATACAGACCTCCGCTCCCGCCGGGCGACGTGTTGTGGGAATGACGGAGCTAGGACGGCGTGTGTTATCTTGTCACCGTGGCGCCAAAGGCTTTTTGGAGGAACCGCTGTTAGCCCAGTTTAGAATGTCGTTTTTAGAATGATAATTCTCCGCGCATGCCTCGACATCATTATAACAAGATCACAGATTGATATTTATTGGATTCCCTAGTCTTCAAATAATAATCAAGATGATATTATTGTTCAATCGCCTACAGTACCATCCACAACAGTGGTCACTAGGACAAACACTTAGTTTCGCGTACTTCAAATGTTACTAAAGTTAAGGTTATGATTTAGGACTAATGTCCCGACCACCTGAGGCTATAACTAACAGCTATTCAGGAAAACACAGGGCCCTTGTTGTGATTGGTTAGTCCAGGAAAGTGGGTCTTGTTGCTGATGTGATAATTGGCTGACCGTGACCTTTGACCCCTAATAGATGGGCGGTTTCCTCGGTGATGACCCGTCAGAACCAGATCCCTACAGAGGACGGTAGCCGCGTCACCCTCGCCCTAATCCCTCTCTGGGACATGTGTAACCATACCAACGGTCTGGTGAGTACTACAAACACGCTATTATACACTATAACATGGCTGAAACGCAATGGTGTAAAGTATTTAAGTAGTGCTTGAAAGTATTTTTACTTAAGTATTTTTTGGAGGGGTATCTGTACTTTACTATTTTTTTTATTTTTGACAACTTTTTATTTTTACTTCACTACATGCCTAAAGAAAATGATACTCGTTACATTTTGAATGCTTAGCAGGACAGGAAAATTGTCAAATTCACGCACATCCCTGGCCATCCCTACTACCTGATCTGGCGGACTTACTAAACACAAATGTTTTGTTTGTAAATGATGTTGGAGTGTGCTATTCGTAAATTTAAACATTTTTTTTATTTTTAGAAAATGATGCTGTCTGCTTTGCTTAATATAAGGAATTTGAAATGATTTATACTTTTCCTTTTGATACTTATGTATATTTAAACCCAAATACTTTTTTGACTTTTACTCAAGTTGTATTTTACTGGGTGACTTTTACTTGAGTCATTTTCTAAAGTATCTTTGACAATTTGGGTACTTTTTCCACCACTGCTGAAACGGGCCTGTTGCATGGGCTGAAACGGGCCTGTTGCACAACTGCACACGAACATCCTCTACCCACTGTGCGAGAGGTTTGAATTAAATGTATGTTTTAAAATCCTAGGTTTTTTGTTTAAAAAAATTACACACACACACACACACAATCAAGACATCTGCTGTAGATAATTGTAGATTTGAGAGAAACCACACCAGTGTAATGTGTTTTCCTAAGATGGTTACGCTTATCTCATGGGTTCTTTTTATTTATCGCAATCATTTGGCTTTGATTGTATTCAGTGAGTGATTGTAAAGGAGCGATAATATCTCCTCCTTGCGTGCGCATGTAAACTGCATCTACGCCCCTTAAATTAGATCTGATTTGTGAAAGCCTGCTATGTAGACAAAGCGAGTCATTAAATACATGTAATACAATGTATTCCCTTGGTTTTAGTTTAATAAAAATGGGTTACAACTTCCTCCAAGATATTCCCACATTTTATTGCTCGTCTTCAGCCCTGGTTCCTGCAGTGTTACTCAAGGGTGAGAAATGGTGTGGGTTCGTTCAATTTCCTTCATTTCTGCCCATTTGTAAACTCACTAAATACGGATAAAGGAATTATATGTATTGATATACTCATTGATTACATATGCTAAACCAATACATTCATGTTTTGAAATAAATTTGCTTGCTGATTTTTGTTCATTAGTCCCTTGAGTTTGTTACCAAACGAATGGAGGATTTGATATACAGCTCTTCTAATACTAGGAGGGAAAATATTGTACATTTGTTAGATTAGCTGGTCACGTACAGTATATGAAATAAACATGCTGTAAATTGTTTCGCTTCACTTTGCAGCTCTGAACTTTAACCACATTAAATGTTTTACTGTAAAGTGTGTTATGTTTTGAAATGCACTTTGAATAAACTTTGATTTGAACCAGTCCATATAAAACCAAGAGCGTTGGGCCAGTAACCGAAAGGTATCTGGTTCGAATCCCCGAGCTGACTAGGTGAAAAAATCTGCCTGTGCCCTTGAGCAAGGCACTTAACCCTAATTGCTCCTGTAAGTCGCTCTGGATAAGAACTAAAATGTGACTGTAAAATGCTTCCATGAGCTTTTCCAACTGTCACTAATCAATCAGTGAGTTACAATTAGCCTGTTGTGTGTTTCTCAGATCACCACTGGTTACAACCTGGAGGATGACCGGTGTGAGTGTGTGGCTCTGCAGGACTACAAAGAGAACGACCAGGTGAGTCTGGGCAGCATGACACCACTGCGCCGTTTACTCTTACAATAAAAAACTAGCATCCTGTCCAGGGGGATGTACATGTACATCAAGCTGCCTCACGCTACAGAAACAGGCGATAGGATGTTTATATATGTCAGGGAGCGGGAGAAGGTCAGGCTGGGTTTGAGTTAGCTGGGCCATGCCTGACTTATTGGCTGGAGGGAGTTTCCACAGTTGTTAAATCCGTGCTTTGGGAGAGGGGTGGAGAATCGGGACTCCACCAACTTCTACAGCTCCCTCTCCTCCCCATCTCCACCTCTCTTTTTAGAATGGGAATTATTTGATAAGATTTAGAGACAGCAAAGTGTGTGTGTGGGGGTGGGGGTGTGATGGGGAGTCGAGCCTCTTGATCCTATGATTCCTCCGGCAGATGTCACCGTCCGGCCGAAGTGCCCTCAGCTCACAGAGTGTGTGTCTGAAATAGCACCCTATTCCCTATCTAGTGTACTACTTTTGACCAGAGCGCTATGGTTCCTGGTAAAAAAAAAAAAAATGTGCACGATATAGGGAATAGGGTGCCATTTCTGGACGTGGAACCTGCCTGAGCTCACAGACACACAAACCACTAAGCTACATTCCCTCCTAAGCTTTATCACTCCTCCTCTCTATCCCCTGCCCCGTCACTCGCTCTCCTTTACCTAGCACACTCCTTCTGCTATCTGTAAATGTGGATGTAATATGTTGGAGCCGTACGCGAGCAGAGTGGTGTGGGGATTCTCTGTGCCCATGTGTAGCTTCCACTAGATCAGAAATGATAACATGATTATGATGGAAAATGGTACAGAGGAATAGTGGGTGGAATGTTCACCACATTGCTTACATCCAAATGATCCAATCTACAGGAACCTTCTGGAGGTTGAGTTCGAATCGGATGATAAAGGGGATGTTCAGCTGACTTTAGCCGCCAGCCAGTAAAATACTAACGTTTTGTAGTGGCTGTTTTTTGTATACAGTATTTCCTGTTTTCAGGGAGAAAAACCGTCTAACATTAAGTTGTAAAATACTGAACTTCCCCTTTTTAATGGGTTCTCTCGTCTGTCCTCAGATTTACATATTCTATGGGACGCGGTCCAACGCTGAGTTTGTGATCCACAACGGCTTCTTCTTCCAGGAGAACGCCCACGACAGGGTCAAGATCAAACTGGGCGTGTCCAAGAGTGAACGGCTGTACGCCATGAAGGCGGAGGTGCTGGCCCGCGCTGGCATCCCCTCGTAAGTAGAGAGGCGGCCGCACACACGCAGGCATCCCCTCGGAGGGAGGGAGGGAGGGAGAAAGAGGGGGTAGCGCGAGAGAAAACAAATTATCTCTCTCCATTATGTCAGAGACGGGTAATTTCAGGAGGGCAATATTTTCCAGAATTTCAGTGAATTGATCAATGTGACAATTGGCAGGACATGGCTGACGTTATTACACTGCAAACACATTACTGAGGCCTGCTCTGGTCTAGCAGCATTACTATTACATTACGTCTCTCTCTGCCCATCGCTATCACAACAGTACATACAGGAGAGGAGAATTTACTCTGAAAACAAAAGCTGCACTGTGACATGAAGGGTGCATCACAAATGGCACACTATTCCATGGCTGGCCAACCGTGTTCCTGGAGTGCTACCTGCCTTTTAGGCTATCCAGGAAGGGGCTTAACATTCCTTTAATGCGGGCATTACTTTTGACCAGAGCCCGCTGTGGTTCGAAAACGCCTTTTCCGTATATATCCCAGTGTATGTATGGGCGACAGACAGGCAGTGTGCCGTTGCCCCGGTGCTTTCCGTATATATCCCAGTGTATGTATGGGCGACAGACAGGCAGGCAGCGTTGCCCCGGTGCTTTCCGTATATATCCCAGTACACGCCTGTCCGTCGCCCATACATACACTGATAATATACGGAAAGCACCGGGCAACACGCCTTGTCCGTCAGCCATACATACACTGAATATATACGGAAAGCACCGGGCAACACTGGCCTGTCCGTCGCCATACATACACTGGGATATATACGGAAAGCACCGGGGCAACACTGCCTGTCCGTCGCCCATACATACACTGGGATATATACGGAAAGCACCGGGGCAACGCTGCCTGTCCGCGCCCATAACCTACACTGGATATATACGGAAAGCAACCGGGCAACGCTGCCTGTCTGTCGCCCATACATACACTGGGATACAGTGGGGAGAACAAGTATTTGATACACTGCCGATTTGCAGTTTTTCCTACTTACAAAGCATGTAGAGGTCTGTAATTTTATCATAGGTACACTTCAACTGTGAGAGACGGAATCTAAAACAAAATCCCGAAAATCACATTAATGATTTTTAAGGTAATTAATTACATTTTATTGCAAGACATAAGTATTTGATACATCAGAAAAGCAGAATTAATATTGGTACTGAATCCTTTGTTTGCAATTACAGAGATCATACGTCCTGTAGTTCTTGACCAGGTTTGCACAAACTGCAGCAGGGATTTTGGCCCACTCCTCCAATACAGACCTTCTCCAAGATCCTTCAGGTTCGGGCTGTCGCTGGCAATACGGACTTTCAGCTCCCTCCAAAGATTTTCTATTGGGTTCAGGTCTGGAGACTGGCTAGGCCACTCCAGGACCTTGAGATACTTCTTACGGAGCCACTCCTTAGTTGCCCTGGCTGTGTGTTTCGGGTCGTTGTCATGCTGGAAGACCCAGCCACGACCCATCATCAATGCTCTTAGTGAGGGAAGGAGGTTGTTGGCTAAGATCTCGCAATACATGGCCCCATCCATCCTCCCCTCAATACGGTGCAGTCGTCCTGTCGCCTTGCAGAAAAGCATCCCCAAAGAATGATTTTCCACCTCCATGCTCACGGTTGGGATGGTTTCTTGGGGTTGTACTCATCCTTCTTCTTCCTCCAAACACGGCGAGTGGAGTTTAGACCAAAAAGCTCTATTTTTGAATCATCAGACCACATGACCTTCTCCCATTCCTCCTCTGGATCATCCAGATGGTCATTGGCAAACTTCAGACGGGCCTGGACATGCGCCTGCTTGAGCAGGGGGACCTTGTGGGCGCGCAGGATTTTAATCCATGACGGCGTAGTGTGTTACTAATGTTTTCTTTGAGACTGTGGTCCCAGCTCTCTTCAGGTCATTGACCAGGTCTGCCGTGTAGTTCTGGCTGATCCCTCACCTTCCTCATGATCATTGATGCCCACGAGGTGAGATCTTGCATGGAGCCCCAGACCGAGGGTGATTGACCACATCTTGAACTTCTTCTATTTTTCTCTATTTCTAATAATTGCGCCAACAGTTGTTGCCTTCTCAACAAGCTGCTTGCCTATTGTCCTGTAGCCCATCCCAGCCTTGTGCAGGTCTACAATTTTATCCTTGATGTCCTTACCACAGCTCTCTGGTCTTGGCCATTGTGGAGAGGTTGGAGTCTGTTTTGATTGAGTGTGTGGACAGGTGTCTTTTATACAGGTAACGAGTTAAAACAGGTGCAGTTAATACAGGTAATGGAGTGGAGAACAGGAGGGCTTCTTAAAGAAAACTAACAGGTCTGTGAGAGCCGGAATTCTTACGGTTGGTAGGTGTCAAATACTTATGTCATGCAATAAAAATGCAAATGAATTACTTAAAAATCATACAATGTGATTCTGGATTTTTGTTTTAGATCCGTCTCTCACAGTTGAAGTCCATGATAAAAATTACAGACCTCTACATGCTTGTAAGTAGGAAAACCTGCAAAATCGGCGAGTGTATCAAATACTGTGTCTCTCCCACTTGTATAATCGGAAAAGCACTGGGGCAACGGCACACTGCCTGTCCGGCGCCCATAACATACACTGGATGATATATACGGAAAGCACCGGGGCAACGCTGCCTGTTTGTCGCCCATACATACACTGGGATATATACGGAAAGGACCGGGCAACGCTTGTCCTGTGCCGTCTGTCGCCTCATTCAACACTGGGATATAATTCGGAAAGCACCGGGGCAAACGCTTGCCTGCCTGTCTGTCGCCTCATACATACACTGGGAATATATACGGAAAGCACCGGGCAACGGCACACTGCCTGTCTGTCGCCCATACATACACTGGGATATATACGGAAAAGGCGTTTTCGAACACAGCGGGCTCTGGTCAAAAGTAATGCCCGCATTAAAGGAATGTTAAGTCCCCCTGGATAGCCTAAAGGCAGGTAGCACTCCAGGAACACGGTTGGCCAGCCATGGAATAGTGTGCCATTTGTGATGACCCTCATGTCACAGTGCAGCTTTTGTTTTCAGAGTAAATTCTCCCTCCTGTATGTACTGTTGTGATAGCGATGGGCAGAGAGAGACGTAATGTAATAGTAATGGCTGTAGACCAGAGCCAGCCTCAGTAATGTGTTGCAGTGTAATAACGTCAGCCATGTCTGCCAATTGTCACATTGATCAATTCACTGAAATTCTGGAAAATATGCCTCCTTGAAATTACCCGTCTCTGACATAATGGAGAGAGATAATTGTTTTTCTCTCGCGCTACCGCCCTTCTTTCTCCCTCCCTCCCTCCCTCCGAGGGGATGCCTCGTGTGTGTGCGGCCGCCTCTCTACTTACGAGGGAGATGCCAGCGCGGGCCAGCACCTCCGCCTTCATGGCGTACAGCCGTTCACTCGTGACACGCCCAGTTTGATCTTGACCCTGTCGTGGGCGTTCTCCTGAGAAGAAAGCCGTTGTGGATCACAAACTCAGCGTTGGACCGCGTCCACATAGAATATGTAAATCTGAGGACAGACGAGAGAACCCATTAAAAAGGGAGAGTTCAGTATTTTACAACTTAATGTTAGACGGTTTTTCTCCTGAAAACAGAAAATACTGTATACAAAAAACAGCCACTACAAAACGTTAGTATTTTACTGGTGGCGGCTAAAGTCAGCTGAACATCCCCTTTATCATCCGATTCGAACTCAACCTCCAGAAGTTCCTGTAGATTGGATCATTTTGGATGTAAGCAATGTGGTGAAACATTCCACCCACTATTCCTCTGTACCATTTTTCCATCATAATCATGTTATCATTCTGATCTAGTGGAAGCTACACATGGGCACAGAGAATCCCCACACCACTCTGCTCGCGTACGGCTCCAACATATTACATCACATTTACAGATAGCAGAAGGAGTGTGCTAGGTAAAGGAGAGCGAGTGACGGGGCAGGGGATAGAGAGGAGGAGTGATAAAGCTTAGGAGGGAATGTAGCTAGGGTTTGTGTGTCTGTGAGCTCAGGCAGGTTCCACGTCAGAAATGGCACCCTATTCCCTATATCGTGCACATTTTTTTTTTTTTTTACCAGGAACCATAGCGCTCTGGTACAAAAGTAGTACACTAGATAGGGAATAGGGTGCTATTTCAAGACACACACTCTGTGAGCTGAGGGCACTTCGGCCGGACGGTGACATCTGCGGGAGGAATCATAGGATCAAGAGGCTCTGACTCCCATCACACCCCCACCCCACACACACTTTGCTGTCTCTAAATCTTATCAAATAATTCCCATTCTAAAAAGAGAGGTGGAGATGGGGAGGAGAGGGAGCTGTAGAAGTTGGTGGAGTCCCGATTCTCCACCCCTCTCCAAAGCACGGATTTAACAACTGTGGAAACTCCCTCCAGCCAATAAGTCAGGCATGGCCGCAGCTAACTCAAAACCCAGCCTGACCTTCCCCCGCTCCCTGACATATATAACATCCTATCGCCTGTTTCTGTAGCGTGAGGCAGCTTGATGTACATTACATCCCCCTGGACAGGATGCTAGTTTTTATTGTAAGAGTAAACGGCGCAGTGGTGTCATGCTGCCCAGACTCACCTGGTCGTTCTCTTTGTAGTCCTCCAGAAGCCACACACTCACACCGTTCATCCTCCAGGTTGTAACCAGTGGTGATCTGAGAACACACAACAGGCTAATTGTAACTCACTGATTGATTAGTGACAGTTGGAAAAGCTCATGGAAGCATTTTACAGTCACATTTTAGTTCTTATCCAGAGAGCGACTTACAGGAGCAATTAGGGTTAAGTGCCTTGCTCAAGGGCACAGGCAGATTTTTTCACCTAGTCAGCTCGGGGATTCGAACCAGATACCTTTCGGTTACTGGCCCAACGCTCTGGTTTTATATGGACTGGTTCAAATCAAAGTTTATTCAAAAGTGCATTTCAAAACATAAACACACTTTACAGTAAAACATTTAATGTGGTTAAAGTTCAGAGCTGCAAAGTGAAGCGAAACAATTTACAGCATGTTTATTTCTATACGTACGTGACCACTAATCTAACAAATGTACTATATTTTCCCTCCTAGTATTAGAGAGGCTGTATATCAAATCCTCCATTCGTTTGTAACAAACTCAAGGGACTAATGAACAAAAATCAGCAAGCAAATTTATTTCAAAACATGAATGTATTGGTTTAGCATATGTAATCAATGAGTATATCAATACATATAATTCTTTTACCGTATTTAGTGAGTTTACAAATGGGCAGAAATGAAGGAAATTGAACGAACCCACACCATTTCTCACCCTTGAGTAACACCTGCAGGAACCAGGGCTGAAGACGAGCAATAAATGTGGAAAATCTTGGAGGAAGTTGTAACCCATTTTTATTAAACTAAAACCAAGGGAATACATTGTATTACATGTATTTAATGACTCGCTTTGTCTACATAGCAGGCTTTCACAAATCAGATCTAATTTAAGGGGCGTAGATGCAGTTTACTGCGCACGCAGGAGGAGATATTATCGCTCCTTTACAATCACTCACTGAATACAATCAAAGCCAAATGATTGCGATAAATAAAAGAACCCATGAAATAGCGTAACCATCTTAGGAAACACATTACACTGGTGTGGTTTCTCTCAAATCTACAATTATCTACAGCAGATGTCTTGATTGTGTGTGTGTGTGTGTGTAATTTTTTTAAACAAAAAACCTAGGATTTTAAAACATATTAATTCAAACCTCTCGCACAGTGGGTAGAGGATGTTCGTTGTGCAGTTGTGCAACAGGCCGTTTCAGCCCATGCAACAGGCCCGTTTCCAGCATGGTGGAAAAAGTACCCAAATTGTCAAAGATACTTTAGAAAAATGACTCAAGTAAAGTCACCCAGTAAAATACAACTGAGTAAAAAGTCAAAAAAGTATTTGGGTTTAAATATACATAAGTATCAAAGAAAAGTATAAATCATTTCAAATTCCTTATATTAAGCAAAGCAGACAGCATCATTTTCTAAAAATAAAAAAAATGTTAAAATTTACGAATAGCACACTCCAACATCATTTACAAACAAAACATTTGTGTTTAGTAAGTCCGCCAGATCAGGTAGTAGGGATGGCCAGGGATGTGCGTGAATTTGACAATTTTCCTGTCCTGCTAAGCATTCAAAATGTAACGAGTATCATTTTCTTTAGGCATGTAGTGAAGTAAAAATAAAAAGTTGTCAAAAATAAAAAAAAATAGTAAAGTACAGATACCCCTCCAAAAAATACTTAAGTAAAATACTTCAAGCACTACTTAAATACTTTACACACATTGCGTTTCAGCCATGTTATAGTGTATAATAGCGTGTTTGTAGTACTCACCAGACCGTTGGTAGGTTACACATGTCCCAGAGAGGGAATTAGGGCGAGGGTGACGCGGCTACCGTCCTCTGTAGGGATCTGGTTCTGACGGGTCATCACGAGGAAACCGCCCATCTATTAGGGGTCAAAGGTCACGGGTCAGCCAATTATCACATCAGAACAAGACCCACTTTCCTGGACTAACCAATCCAACAAGGGCCCTGTGGTTTTCCTGAATAGCTGTTAGTTATAGCCTCAGGTGGTCGGGACATTAGTCCTAAATCATAACCTTAACTTTAGTAACACATTTGAAGTACGCGAAACTAAGTGTTTGTCCTAGTGACACTGTTGTGGATGGTAACTGTAGGCGATTGAACAATAATATCATCTTGATTAATTTGAAGACTAGGGAATCCAATAAATATCAATCTGTGATCTTGTTATAATGATGTCGAGGCATGCGCGGAGTAATTATCATTCAAAAAACGACATTCTAAACTGGGCTAACAGCGGTTCCTCCAAAAAGCCTTTGCGCCACGGTGACAAGATAACACACGCCGTCCTAGCTCCGTCATTCCCACAACACGTCGCCCGGCGGGAGCGGAGGTCTGTATCAACGCTCAACACAATGGGAAGATGAAAAGAGGCGCGCCGATAAATGATTCCCTCAAACGAAAGAGCGAGGAAAATAAACACTCGTTTAAAAAAAAAAACGGGCCATTCTGGATGCGGCAGTTGTTCTACATTCTCAGACTGTCTGACACGCGCACGGACATGCGCCGCGCACACCAAAACGTGGGGGTGGAGGGCAAGCACTTCAAAAGCAGGCCGACCTGGCACACACACACCAACCTGTAGTCGTCGTACGTAACGGTCCTTCAAGGGCAGTTTATGGTGGTCGGATGAGTCTGGAATGAAAGGTTAGGAGGAGAGAAAAAGAAGGACAGATGAGATAGAAGAGAGAGAGTAAAAAAAAGAAAAAAAATAATCAGTGTGGAATTTCGTTATGCGGCTGATACTAACAAGAGTGTGTTAGTGGTGTGTGTAAATGTGTGTGAGGGTGTGTTATTGAGCGCGCCATGTGTGTTAGCGTGTGTCTGTTAGAGGTGTGTGTCTGTGCGCACGCGCGCATGTGTTAGCGTCCACGGTGCAAGCTAGGGATCAGGATGGCGTTTAAGCCCCCCAGTAATCACTTGTCAACTACATTTGTTGTGCCACAGCAGACGTCATAAAATCTGCTTCATTCAATTTGGGTGACAGAGAGCCCACCATGACACAGAAATCTACATTTAAAGGCCACACACTGGAGCGCCTCCAAGGGCTCATTTACAACCTAGCAGGAGCTAGAGGGAGGGGGACTAGCACATTTCACACCTAGAAAGACAGAGGGGGAGAAAGAGAGCAGAGGGAGCGAGCGAGAGCGCGAGCAGGAGAGAGAGAGAGCGAGAGCGCGCAGAGAGAGAGCGCGAGCAGAGAGCGAGAGCGCGAGAGCAGAGAGCGAGAGCAAAGAGCGAAGCAGAGAGCGAGAGCGCGAGTAGAGAGCGCGAGCAAGAGGGGGCAAGAGGGAGCGAGCAAGCTTTGCACTATGTACAGACTCAGTGAGCATAGCCTTGCTATTGAGAAAGGCCGCCGTGGGCAGACCTGGCTCAAGAGAAGACAGCTACACTGAGGGGAAAAGTATTTGATCCCCTGCTGATTTTGTACGTTTTCCCCACTGACAAAGAAATGCTCAGACAATAATTTTAATGGTAGGAAATAAGTATTGAACCCCTCCTCAATTCAGAAAGATTTCCTGGCCCAGGTGTCTTTTAATACAGGTACACGAGCTGCAGAATTAA